>NC_084835.1:122776947-123121947 GCF_033115175.1 Lepus europaeus
GAATGCAATATTCTGAACGAAGATGTCTCTATGTATGCATAGCTGGCTTCACTAGGCTTAATTAATGGATAGAACAAACAAACTAACAGATTTCCAGGGAGGCCATTTAGCTTGACAGTTATGACATTTTGCACCCCATATCAACAGTATGGGATGCAAACCCAAGTGGCTAGGTAGAGTCCTAGCTCCACTTTTTTTTTTTTGGACAGGCAGAGTTAGACAGTGAGAGAGAGACAGAGAGAAAGGTCTTCTTTCCGTTGGTTCACCCCCCAAATGGCCACCACAGCCGGTGCGCTGCACCGAACCGAAGCCAGGAGCCAGGTGCTTCCTCCTGGTCTCCCATGAAGGTGAAGGGCCCAAGGACTTGGGCCATCCTCCACTGCCTTCCCGGGCCACAGCAGAGAGCTGGACTGGAAGAGGAGCAACTGGGACAGAATCCGGTGCCCCAACCGGGACTAGAACCCGGGGTGCTGGTGCCACAGGTGGAGGATCAGCCAAGTGAGCTCCAGCTTCCCGCTAATGCTAACTTTGGGAGTCAGTGGTGATGGCCCAAGTACTTGGGTTCCTCCAGTCCAGGGGAGGACCTGGATTCAGTTCCTGGCTCCCAGCTTCAGCCCCAGCTCCAACCTGACTATTGCTGGCTTTTGGAGGAGTAAACTTATCCATAAGTGTCTCTCTGTCTCTCAAGAAAACAAATTGATTTTAGAAATTAAAACTCATTGTAAACCTTTTAAAAGTGAATAAATAAAAGATTTCAAACTTTTCTGCTTTTTTATGGTGTTGGCTTATGGCCAGTTGATTCTGTAAAAAAAACAGCAAAAAGTCGTCAGGGACACAGGTGTCAGGCTCAGTAGGCAATGTTTAGCATATTCTTTGAGTTTAAATGTTGCCACTCATTCTCCTTCACTTCTTTCCTGGAGGAAACTCCCCTCCTATGAAATCTGGAATGGTGCTGAAATAGAACGCTGAGTGTGACAGCTTTGTATTTAGAGGACGAACAGTTCCACACTCTTGCTGCGCTGTGCTCCTGTGAACGTGAGTATTAAGACTGAATCAAACACTCTTGGTCGCTGTGCACTCACTCAGGCTATTTGCGGCAGCCTCAGAAACCTCCTTACCAACTCTGAACACATAGCTCAGGAGAACGCACTGGGATTCTGACTGCGTTCTGGAGATAAACTTCTGAAACCCCACCAAGAGTGGCCCATGTGTCACGGCACGAGGGCTGAGGCCAGCACCCCACTGCGCAGGGTGCAGCAGAAATGCACAACTGGCCAGTCCTTAAAATCTCTGGTCCTGGGCCACAATCTCAGCTGCCAGAGAAGCGGTCTCCTGGGTAGCATGCAACCTCACCGCGTGGGACACACTCACACGCGTGCACACACACACAGTGCATACACACCTGCACACATGCATCACTCACACACACACACCACACACACACAGTGCATACACACCTGCACACATGCATCACTCACACACACACACCACACACACACACAGTGCATACACACCTGCACACATGCATCACTCACACACACACACCATACACACACACAGTGCATACACACCTGCACACATGCATCACTCACACACACACACCACACACACACACAGTGCATACACACCTGCACACATGCATCACTCACATACACACACCATACACACACACACAGTGCATACACACCTGCACACATGCATCACTCCCACACACACACCACACACACACACAGTGCATACACACCTACACACATGCATCACTCACACACACACACACCATATACACACACAGTGCATACACACCTGCACACATGCATCACTCACATACACACACCACACACACATACCACACACACACCACACACACAGTGCATACACACCTGCACACATGCATCACTCACACACACACCATACACACACACAGTGCATACACACCTACACACATGCATCACACACACACACACACCATATACACACACACAGTGCATACACACCTGCACACATGCATCACTCACATACACACACCACACACACATACCACACACACACCACACACACACAATGCATACACATCTACATACATGCATGCACTCATATACACATACACACACATGCACACACAATGCATACGCACCTACACACATGCATCACTCACATACACACACCATACACACACAGTGCATACACACCTGCACACATGCATCACTCACACACACACACCACACACACACACAGTGCATACACACCTACACACATGCATCACTCACACACACACACCACACACACACACAGTGCATACACACCTGCACACATGCATCACTCACACACACACACCACACACACACAGTGCATACACACCTACACACATGCATCACTCACACACACACACCACACACACACACAGTGCATACACACCTGCACACATGCATCACTCACACACACACACCATACACACACACAGTGCATACACACCTGCACACATGCATCACTCACACACACACACACCACACACACAGTGCATACACACCTGCACACATGCATCACTCACACACACACACCACACACACACAGTGCATACACACCTGCACACATGCATCACTCACACACACACACCATATACACACACACAGTGCATACACACCTGCACACATGCATCACTCACACACACACACCATATACACACACACAGTGCATACACACCTGCACACATGCATCACTCCCACACACACACCACACACACACACAGTGCATGCACACCTGCACACTTGCATTACTCACATACACACACCATACACACACACCATACACACACAGTGCATACACACCTGCACACATACATCACTCACACACACCATACACACACACAGTTCATCTACATGCATGCATCACTCACATACACATACACACACATACACACGTACACACACACATATATATAAATGCATACCACCTACACACGTACATCACTCACATACACACACCACACACACACATATACAATGCATATGCACCTACACATATACATGCACACACATGCACACAGTAACATACATGCACTGACACATATACACAAACACAATACACATATACTCACAAACATACATATAATCCACACAAACATACATACAATATACACATGCACACATGCACACACCATACATACACACTCATAAACACACACACATACACACACCATACATACACACTCATAAACACACATACATACACACACATAAGCACACACATACACACTCATGAACACACACACATACACAGATCATACATACACACTCATAAACACCCACATACACAGATCATACATACACACTCATGAACACCCACACCTACACACACCATACATACACACTCATGAACACACATATACACACTCATAAACACACACATACACAGATCATACATACACACTCATGAACATATACACATACACAGATCATACATACACACACATAAACACCCACACATACACACATCATCCATACACACTCATAAACACACACATACACACACATACACACACCATACATACACACTCATGAACACACACATACACACACATAAACACCCACACATACACAGATCATACATACACACTCATAAACACACACACATTCACACACCATACATACACACTCATAAGCAAACACATACACACTCATGAACACACACACATACACACACCATACATACACACTCATAAACACATCCATACACACTCATAAACACCAACACCTACACACACCATACATACACACTCAAACACACACACATTCACACACCATACATACACACACAGCCCCGCTGAGATGAGCACGGAAGAGCTTCATTCTCGGCCCCAAATCGTCAGTGTCCAACGCCTGCCTACGGCAGCTGTCAGCTGAGTGGTAAACTCACAAGAGAGCAGTTGGAGAAGCTCAGACGAAGTTGCCCTAACTCTCAGAGGGAAAGTAGTGGATGCAATGTTGCGGGAGTCTGGGCTTCCAACTGCTCAGGTCTGCGCCTCGTGAGCATGGAGAACGAGGACCGAGGACGGGCAGAGCGAGCAGAGAGGCGAAGGGGATTGAAGCTCTTAGCGCAGGACGGAGGGGACCCGGAGGAGGTCGCCCTCACAGGGAGTCGGCTGGGGTCTATGGCCTTTGGTGCAAGGAAGCCGGCACCAGATTTTACAAATGTGTCCCTGAGTCTCCAGTGACCTTCTCGTGGCTGCCCGCTTGGTCTCTGGACCTGGACGCGTCCAGCTGCAACCCGTTCTGCGTTCGGTTCCTCTATCTTGCTTTTAAGTCGTGGGGGCATTTTGGCCTGAGCGTACCCCTCTGCGGGTCAGGCACTGTCTCCTTTGTCCCTGGCCTCTGCCTCAGAACTCGGCCTTCTCCTGCCTCTAGGCACCAGGGAAACCCAGAGCAAGGGCCCCCTCACAGTCAGAAGCCAAAGCCATGATCCCCGCCTCACGCCCATCTGGATGCAGGAAGAAGTTTGCAGGTGACCGCGTGAAATTGCTGCTCAGGTGAAAGGTACATGGTGGCCTTGGTAATCGGGATTTATCTCCTGTCCCCGTACATCAGTCATCGGTGTTACCAACCTGGTGTGTACAGATTTCCATAAAGAAGCCAATTCCACAGCTCTGGAGTTGAAGTCTTTCCCTCCATGTGAGCTTCCTTCCTAAAATAACAAACATCGGGGTCAGGGGGAGACAGCGTTGCTCCAGCAGCGCGCCGCGGGCTGGATGACTCCCAGTGCCAGCCCCGCCCCCAGCACCTGTGACTGTGTCACCTCATGTGGCAAACGGTTTGCAGCTGTGACTTTGACAATGGATGTCCACACGGGGGTTTAATGCCAGCATCTTCAAGGTGGCCCAATCTCAACACCGAGCCCCGCACAGCAGACAGACCCACGGCCGGCCACAGCATTGGGCGGAAGAAGTCAGACTGGAGGGCTAACAGGGGCCTCCGAGCCTTAGGGAAGACCTTAGGAGCAGAGACAGCCCAGCGGTCAGCCGGCAAGGACATGGGGGTCTCTGCTCTTCAGCCCAAGCAGCTATAGCAGCCGGTGCCCTGGGGAGCTTGGAGGTGGGCGCTCCTCTGAGCCTCCAGCCCACAGTCTGGACTGGACAACAGGTGGCAAGGCCCTGTGCAGAGGAGCTCATCAAAGCCACCTGCGCATCGGACCGCGGAGCTGAGAGACGGATAATAAGCAGGTGTTGTCTTCGGCAGCTGAGTTCCTAGGAAACTCCATGGCAGCAGCCGAAAGCTAGTAGGAGTGTTTGTGACAGTATTTTGAAATTCTCTTATGAAGAAAGCCTCTCCGTGCACTTGAGGAGTTGAGCGCACTCCTGGGGCAGGCAACCTCGCTGGCTCTGCCAAGGGCCCGGAGCCTGGCTGCTTGGACAAGACACTCACCGAGCACTGGAGGTGTGTGTGCAGCCAGGGCTTGTCCATAGGCCCCCTAGCAGTCACCCTGGGGACAAGCAATCGAGAACCTTCCCACGTCCCGCACGTGGCTCCCCCAACCTCACCTCTGTGCCCTTTCTTGAGTTACTATGGGGATCTCACCAATCAGGGCTCTTGGCTTAGTGAATTTCTAGTAGGAAACAAACATCTCAAATACTCAGAATCAGGAAAGAACGAGGCTTCTCGGGCCCAGAAAGACTGAGAGGAGGAGCTAGACTTTGGGAGAGGTGAAGACTTGGGGTGCAGCCCTCGCGGAACACGGTGGCAATGTGAGGGGAGTTCCTGAGCCGGAAGAGAGGGGAAGGCCAGGGGCAGGAGCAGGGAGGCAGAGGCACCTGCCCTGGCTGTAAACTCCGTCCTGGGTCAGGGGCAGCAACCTCCGCTCCATCTAGGCCTGGGGGTCCTTCTCCAAATCACGCCTCTGACGGTCGCCCAGGGCCTTCATGGAAATCCACCAGACTGAAGCTCAGTTATCACGATATCACAATCAAATACAAGTTTCTGCTGCTTTTGCGAATTGTTTCCTGGCTTTTTATTTCTATACGGAGCCAAGGAAAAGAACCCAGGGAACTCACTCCAGCAATCGCCCTCCCCCTGGTAACAGGAACCCCAGGGACACTCACTTCAAAAGCGTTCTTTATGCATGAAGCCTACTGCAAAAAAACGTCAAATTCATAGAAATGAAAACATAACTCAAAAGTAAGGGATTCCGTAATGAGGAATTCCAAATTTTGCTAAATCACAAAAAGAGGTTGATTGCAAAGACTATTTGCTATCCAATTGTGACTCTGATTTGCATCTGAAGAGTGTTCTAGAAAGAAAGCCACCATGTGGGGAGATGGTAAGACTCACCTAACTCCAGACTCTCCAGGGGACCCGGACACTCTCCTACAAGGCCCACACAGTGCTGAGCCCAGCGCTGCAGGAGGCCCTCTGTGAGGGTTGGGACCCAGGGGAGGCACGGGCACGGGGCCCTCAGTCCAACAGAACCAGGGAGATGGCCCCGCTGGCCCCAGGGGTGGGAGGAGGAGTGGTCTTGCCAGCTGATCACATTCCCCACCCCCCCAGCCGTGAACAATATGGAGAAGCATGTCTTCTACTGCTGCCATGTGCTGAGGTCATTTGATGTTTCTGTGCCCCAAAGCCCACCCCCACTGGTGCCCTTCCTCTGGGGTTACCCCCTTGCATCTCATCACAAGCTTCACAGGAGGCTGGCTGTACGTCACGCCAACACCTGGGTCAGAGGCGGGAGGTGAGGAGTGACCTGGGTGTGCCCAGTCGTGGGGTCCACTGCCTCCGAGGCAATCGTCAGCCAGGGATGGACACAGCCCCCAACTTTGGGTGGCTAGATTTTTTTTTTTTTACAGGCAGAGTTAGACAGTGAGAGAGAGACAGAGAGAAAGGTCTTCCTTTTTTGCCGTTGGTTCACCCTCCAATGGCCGCTGCGGCTGGCGCATCTCGCTGATCCGAAGCCAGGAGCCAGGTGCTTCTCCTGGTCTCCCATGCGGGTGCAGGGCCCAAGCACTTGGGCCATCCTCCACTGCCTTCCCGGGCCACAGCAGAGAGCTGGACTGGAAGAGGGGCAACCGGGACAGAATCTGGCGCCCCCACCGGGACTAGAACCCAGGCTGCCGGTGCCACAGGAGGAGGATTAGCCTAATGAGCCACAGTGTCGGCCCAAACTAGATTCTTAATTAAACAAATTATAGTGGGTATGCCTGTATTTTACATAGATTACAATGTAAAACCAATTTGGAAAGCAAGTATAATGAGAGGAAATTTATTCTACATGATGTGAAAATATTGGAAATATACAATAATTAAAATTATGTTCTTCTGGCCAAAAGTAAAGGGCTAATTAGTTGGAATTTCTTTATAGGGTTTGCCGTGGACACCCATTCACCCATCTGCTTATCTGTCCGCAGTCCACCCACCTTTCATTTTTTCCAATATCTAATCACCTCACTGCTACTGACTTCCTGCTGGGATCCACGCCCTCATGAACTCCCCACCCTGGTGAGAACTGGCTGGGTCTCTGGCATTGACCTTGGTTTCCCTGGGGAACCTGAAGCCACAGGGGGTGAGTTATGGAAGGGCTCCCCAGAACGCTCAGCACCCCCCCCCCGGGGCCACCTGCAGCCATTCCACAGAGAGAACGCTGCGAGACGGCGCGGGAAAGGACACCGCCGGTTAAAATTCCGAGATTCTGGGTCCAGCGCACCTGCAGCCAACCTAATCTCAGCCTTCCCATCAAGTTGACCGAAACCCCCTGTTTTTCTCTTAAGCCAGTTTTGAGTTTCATTGGCGCTCACTGCCACCAGCTTCTTTTCTGAGCTTAACAACAAAAGCTTTCCCGAGCTGTCATTCACAGAGCACACGACTGGTTTAAAGAGCACGGCTCTGGGAGGTGAGTGTGTTAACGTGCCTGTTCACCCATCCCCTGAGCCCTGTCCTCTCAGCCCCCAGCGCCCCCCACCCCACCCGCAGCCCCGGAAGCCGCTAACATGTTTCTACCACTACGGATTTGTCTCCTCTGGATGGTTCACGTGCATGGAACCATGCAGTGCATGGCCATGCGCTTGCTTCTCTTACATGGGTAGTGCTGCCCAGGTCAGCCGCACTATAGCTGTGCCAGGGCGACCTTGCTCCCATGGGTGGACAGACCACATTCACCTCTCCACTCTCAAGCTGAGACATCTGGGGAATGAAGAAGAGACCCACGGATGGAAACTTCGCTGGCGTTCTGTTTCTTACACTTTCTTTTCTGCTGGGCTCCCTTGGACCCTACAAGTAAGCAGGTCTGTGGAGAAGACCCCTCACTGAGATGTCCCTGCGGGCCTCATCATGGCTGCTGGGATCAGATGAGTGGAGACAACCACATGGCTTCTATCAGTCGGCTTCCGTGCAAGCAAATAGCAATGGAAGCAAACATCCACGTTGTGAAAGTTAGACCCAGCCTTCCCGATGCTGGAACCCAATCATCAGTTGTGGGGTCCACGCCGTTCTCCTCTTCCTAAAAACCTGACTCCATTTAATTTGCCAGTAGCAGCTGTGTGTCTATTTAGAAAACACAACTCATCCAAACCCAGATAAAATAGGTTGATATTCAGACAGACCTACTTTTTTAAAAGTCATCTGTCAGTCATCACATCATATTTTCCTCCAAGTGTCCTCACTCTGCCCTTAACGCCTGGAGTTGCTGAAAGTTGTATGGGACGATAATAACGCGAAAATCACTAAAATTTCATAATTTGTCTCATTCACGTCTCTGCTAAGCTGTGGGCAATCACTCCATCGTAAGACATGAGACAGATAAACTGTCACAAAGAGCCCCGCACAGCACACAAGGGCAGGAAGTGGAGAGCATACTCAGTTCTTAACACGATAACCCCTTTTCTTTTTCTAGAATGTTCTAAAGGATTTCAGTCCATCAGTGGGAAACACCCACCATGAGCTTTCTCTCAATGTGAAATGGAAGTTTCTTGAAAGGCACTAAGCCATTCCTAAATCGTCAGTAACCACTTCCTAGGCTTTTCCCCCAGCCCCTTCTAGTGCGTGTGGAATTTGCTTTAGGAGCAGGGACCTATCATTTGTCAGGCACAAATCACCTTCTGAACACAGCATGCATGTTTTATGGCACTGTATACAGACCAGCCTGGGCGACACAAATGCATGCGAGGCAGCGCTCCGAGTGGCGCCCTCCAGAGCTGGCATTGCCACCATGGCTTTGAGCTCCGGGCACTGATGAGTATTCTGTACGCACTGACTCTTCCCGCGCAGGAGACCTAGTGATGTTTCTGCTATGCAACATGTAAAATATTTGCTCCTGGGCTTCACCACAAACAGTAGAGACAAGCAGGGGGATCGCCGTCCTCCTTTGAGGTGCCATGAACGAGAAGTGAGATCCCAGCAGCACCAGTCTGTCAAAGGACAACAGGGACGGCAAGCGTCTTACGTGCTCGCTTCTCTTAGCATTGTCAAATTACCAAGAAGGGCACAATGCACGTCTTCCCCACGATTGTCCTTATCTTCGGAATGGAAAAGCTTTTCTTTTGACAAACCATTCTTTCGCGAGTAACCTCTTCAATAGCATTTAGTTACCATTATTACTAAATTGTTACAGTAATAAATTATATTTTAAACATTTTATTAAATGCAGTTCTCATGTACTTAAAATAAATTGCAAAGCCGGCGTTTTCATGGTATTTAATAGATACAGTATGACACAATGTGCTTTTAATATATTTAATGTTATATACTTTAAAATCTAAGTGTGCTGTCCTTTTATGGGTCTTACTTGGTATTCCTTTCTATATGGAAAATGTATTACTTTTTAATACAGGTTCATTGTGGAGTGCCATTAGGAAATAGAGCACGGTTCTTAAAAGTGAGAACTTTCAGAATTTAAGTACATTAAGTGTGGGGGAGGGGAGAGCCTGCATTATGGTAACATCAAGCATCTAATTGAAACTGACAAAAGCAAGGGGAGACATCTCACACTGACATTGTAATGGCATTCACATTTGCATTGACATCATAACGGTTCTAAAGCAAGCACAGGAGACACTTCACTGACAAAAAAAGACTTCCTCCGACACCCGCCGCTCTCGCACTTTCTCTGGACATGCTATCACTGTCACTCAGGATACAGATGAAAATATTATGAAAAACATCTTCCGTCCATGCTTATTAGGGACTTTCCACGGCGGAAATCTGATGGTCTCTCGCAGGCGCTTTTACTGTAAGCCCCAGCGATGCCCTGTTTGACTCTCCTGGAAGAACACACCACCAAATGCTCGAGCACTTAAAATCGTTTTGTAAAAAAGCAATTAAAAATTGATTTTTTGAAAAAAATTTTTTGCATAGATCCTTAAGCCATCAAGAATGGCAGTTCCTCTTTTGAAGCGGCACACGTCTCTCAGGTCAGTGGACCCGATGCAAGCCAGAGACCGGGGAACACTGGGTCCCACGGAAGCAACAGCTGTTGGGACTGTACAGGGAGCCTTGGACCCTGGGATTACC
This sequence comes from Lepus europaeus, assembly GCF_033115175.1. Taxonomy (NCBI): domain Eukaryota; kingdom Metazoa; phylum Chordata; class Mammalia; order Lagomorpha; family Leporidae; genus Lepus; species Lepus europaeus. Next base: position 122,787,435 of record NC_084835.1, read on the forward strand.
TCCACACTCCTGGTAACGAGCCCGGCTCTCACCAAACACCCCAGCGAGCCACGGTCCTGGTTGCACTTCTGGCTCTCAACACCTGCCCTGTAGCAGGCCAGGCACGGACACCAGGCAGAGGCACAGCGCCCGGCTTCACTGCCTACCACTGCACAGCCTTGCCCTGTGTGCGTGGACATCGTGGACCCTGGCTGCTGCTGCCAGCTCTGCTCTGTCTGTCTCCGGCTGCCGACTGGCCACCAAGCGGCCCCATCCCCTGCTGGCTGCTGATCTGCACTCCCTCGGGTACCCACCTGCCTGCAGGACCAGGCTTGTCCACCACACCTGGCATCTGAACTTCTGTCGCCTTTTGGAAAGTGCACACTGGGGCCCACACTGTGGCTCAGCAGCTTACAGCCGGCATCCCACATGGGCACTGGTGTGAGTCACAGCTGCTCCGCTTCCAATCCAGCTCCCTGCGAATGCGCCTGGGACAGCTGCCGAAGATGGCCCACATTCCTGGGCCCCTGCACCTATGTGGGACACTTGGAAGAAGTTCCTGGCTTCAGACTGGTCTAGTTCTGGCCCAGTTCTGGCCGTCTGGGGAGTGAAACAGTGGATAGAAGACTTCTCTCTCTTCCCCCACCCCTGCCCCGTAACTCTGCCTTTCAAATTAATAAGTACATCTTTAAAAAAAAAAAAAAAAGGAAGTTCATCCCAATCCAGGTACAAGTCACCTCTCCATTGTCTACTGTAGCAAATACATCGCTGGGCTGGGAGAGACTATGCAGCAAGTTCCAAGTCCTGGTTAACACGCTAGACCCCGGAAGGGAAGGTGAGTTTTTCTCACGAGTTCGACACCCACTCAGCAGATGTCTGCCAAGGACTAACTCTGCATCCAGCTCACTGTAGGCACAAGCACACCTGCTCCAAGATCCACAAGTCAGAGCATAGACAAGCAACCAGCCCACAGACAGAAGGGCCCGAAGAACTACAATGGCATGAAAAAAAAAACAGTGAAGAAATGGCGTTAGCCCAGGGCGGGCACAGCCAGGAGGGGATTCTCTCACAGCAAGGACAAAAGCAAGCCCCAGAGCCTGAGGAGGGACCGTGGGAGGGGTGAGGTTCCAGTGAGGCCACAGCATGGGGGAGGAGCCTGGGTACTGGGCGGGGCCGACACAGGATCATTGGCCACACTCCTGAGTCTGGAAGTGACCTGGGGACATAAGCAGTGAATGACCAAGTTCCATTTCGTGTTTGGAAAATGTGTCTGGCTGCTGTCTCAGAGTGGCTTGGGAGGGGCAGGGCAGCAGCACCACAGTCCAGGGAGGGGAGTTAGTCCCTTGCATTAGAGCGGCGTCCATCGGACAGAAGGCAGCTGATGGATTCAAAGCACTCGAGAGACAGAGAGAGAGAGACTGTAGGACCTTGTGATGCAGCGGATGGGAGTGAGGAAATGGAAAGAGGGCTTGGAGATGACGCCAGGGGTCCCGTGCATGCGGGTGTGGGTGGCAGACCACTCGCCGAGACGGCGGAGCCCGGGTCAGGCAGGGGCTGCGGGCACAGGTGTGCACATGCGTGTGTGCCCGTGCAGCAGGTGGGCAGGGGTCATGCCCTGTATTCTGGAAACGCCCTGCTTCTGAGATGCTTCTGCAGGTGCCAAATGGCGCTGTCAACAGACAGACGGGTGAGGAAGTCGAAGCCCAGGCAGAGGTGTGAGCCAGAGACAGACCTCTCAGAGGCTCCAGCACTCAGGTGACACTCGAAGCCCTGGTGTGAAAGCACACACACACACACACACCATAGAACACAAGACGCCACAACAGGTCCCAGGATCTCAGTGTCAGGAATTCCACAGCTGGATGTGAGACTGAAGAGGAAGCGTCAAAAACCAGAACAATCAGACGAGCAGAGTGTCCGGAAGTCTTGGGAAGTCTTTCCAACCGAAAGGCCATGGGGTAGAATTCCGAGAAGGATTCAACAGAGGGAAGACAGAGGTGGGCTTTGCAGCCTGGACCCCGGGAGCCGTGAGTGACTGCCAAGGACAGCCTGCGAGGCCGGCGGTGGGAGCTGAGCAGGGACCCTCAACCACAGGGGCTGAGGAGCCAAGGTGGGGGGAGGCGCATCCCATGTATGGAGCTATCTCGAGAAGCTGACTGAGGACAGAGGGACAAAACCGGACGACTGCTGGAATCTAGAAAACTTCGGTTTTAATAATTGACATTGAGGGGCTGGCGCTGTGGTGTAGTGGGCTAAGCCTCTGCCTGCGGCGCCAGCATCCCACATGGGCGTCGGTTTGAGTCCTGGCTGCTCCTCTTCTGATCCAGCTCTCTGCTGTGGCCTGGGAAAGCAGTAGAAGATGGCCCAAGTGCTTGGGCCCCTGCACCTGCAGGGAGGCATGAAATAAGCTCCTGGCTTCGGATTGGCCCAGCTCAGCCACTGTGGGGAGTGAACCAGGTATGGAAGACCTTTCTGTCTCCCCCTCTCTCTGTCTGTAACTCTGCCTCTCAAATAAATAAATAAAATCTTTTTAAAAATTTACATTTGAATACCATTTTATGTACAACATCCAAACTGATGCTCTAAATACTTCAGGGACACACAGGACATCCCTTATTTACATAGTACTGGTGAAATAAACTGAAGTTAGCGAGATCAAGGCACATGTCCACAGCCGGGGACTGGCTTCATGGGTTGTAGACAGAGCACCCACTGGCCTTCAAGGTGCATGTGTGTGTCCTCACTCCCACAGCCTGAGATCTGACTTTATCTCGAGAAGTGGTGTCAGGTGTCATGGAGTGCTACACCTGAAATCTACCTGGGGGCCCTAGGCGAACGTTCTTATAGGAACAGAGAAGACCCACGAGAGGCAAGCACCACGTGGTGACACAGGTGGCCGTTGATGTGTTACAACCCCAAGCCAAGGATCTGCTGGAGCCCCAGGGGCTGTAAGAGTCGAGGAAGGGGCCGCAGAGCCTGCACAGGAAGTGCGATACCACCACCGCTCCACCCCGGACTTCCGGTCTGCAATTTACGGAATATGTTTCTGCTGGAGTTCAGGAGCGGCTATCGAACCCAGATCCTCCAAGACGGGGTGCAGGCCTCTGAGTCAGTAGCTTAACCTCCGGGCCCAAAGCCCCCCCTCCTATATTTACCACGGGGCCTGCATGTGCATTTTGCTCTTTGACATATCTGGTCCTGCCCCGATCCTTCCTGGTGGCAAGCGCACACTCTCTGCACAGTGTGGTCGTGGGGGTGAGGTTACAGCCATTGTCTCTGTCCCTACAGAGCAGATGCTATTGGCCAGCGGGAAGAAGAATGCGAGAGTCCCCGGTCCTCATCAGGTCGAGACACGGGCACCACTCGGAACCTGCAGTCAGCAGGGGCCAGCATCCTGCTCCTGTCGAGAAACCGACCAGGCTTCGTAATCGATCTCAGAGCTCAAAGAAGCAGCAGCCGTTGGAAGGCTGGTGTACGCGCTGTGGTTCTCACACTCCACAGTTCATAAATGCCCACTTCATCTTCTAAGTAGAAGAATATGGCAGTCGAGTTGCTCCATTTCTCTGTTCCACTTTTTCACTCAGTGAACACCCATTGGGTCCAATATACATCTAAGGTACCCAACTGGGCATCTAGAATAAAATCAAAGAAGAGTAAAAGACCATTCATACATCTAGAAGCCGGGGCCGGCACTGTGGTGTAGTAGGTTAAGCATCTGTTTGTGGTGCTGGCATCATATTCAGGTGCCGGTTTGAGTCTCGGCTGCTCCACTTCCCATCCAGCTCCCTGCTGTGGCCTGGGAAAGCAGTAGAAGATGGCCCAAGTGCTTGGGCCTCTGCACCCACTTGGGAGACCTAGAAAAAGCTCCTGGCTCCTGGCAGCTACTCACCCCACTGTCGGTTTATGCCTTCTCATCTATCTGGTATCACGTTGAGTGATACGGTCTCTGAGGGCTTGGATCTAATGGACACTAAAGTGTAAACAGTTGGCAGAGCCGGGAGAGGCACCTGAAGGGGCCTGACAGGTCGTAAATGAAGTAGTTGATTGCGTCTTTATCAAGTGTCAGGGAAATGTTTGCCATCTTCCCAGGGTGGAATGTGGGGCTGGGTCTTGCCAAAGTAGACTGGGGGCACGTGGGAGAGCGTGGTGTGTGTGAGAGCATGGTGTGTGTGAGAGTGAGAGCGTGGTGTGTGTGAGTGTGGTGTGTGTGAGAGTGAGAGCGTGGTGTGTGTGAGTGTGGTGTGTGTGAGAGCGTGGTGTGTGTGAGAGTGAGAGCGTGGTGTGTGTGAGAGTGAGAGTGTGGTGTGTGTGAGAGCGTGGTGTGTGTGAGAGTGAGAGTGTGGTGTGTGTGAGAGCGTGGTGTGTGTGAGAGTGAGAGTGTGGTGTGTGTGAGAGCGTGGTGTGTGTGAGAGTGAGAGTGTGGTGTGTGTGAGTGTGGTGTGTGTGAGAGCGTGGTGTGTGTGAGAGTGAGAGTGTGGTGTGTGTGAGAGTGAGAGTGTGGTGTGTGTGAGAGTGAGAGCGTGGTGTGTGTGAGAGCGTGGTGTGTGTGAGAGTGTGAGTGTGGTGTGTGTGAGAGTGAGAGCGTGGTGTGTGTGAGAGCGTGGTGTGTGTGAGAGTGAGAGTGTGGTGTGTGTGAGAGTGAGAGCGTGGTGTGTGTGAGAGTGAGAGTGTGGTGTGTGTGAGAGTGAGAGCGTGGTGTGTGTGAGAGTGTGAGTGTGGTGTGTGTGAGAGTGAGAGCGTGGTGTGTGTGAGAGCGTGGTGTGTGTGAGAGTGAGAGTGTGGTGTGTGTGAGAGTGAGAGCGTGGTGTGTGTGAGAGTGAGAGTGTGGTGTATGTGAGAGTGAGAGTGTGGTGTGTGTGAGAGTGAGAGCGTGGTGTGTGTGAGTGTGGTGTGTGTGAGAGTGTGGTATGTGTGAGAGCGTGGTGTGTGTGAGAGTGAGAGTGTGGTGTATGTGAGAGTGAGAGCGTGGTGTGTGTGAGAGTGAGAGTGTGGTGTGTGTGAGAGTGAGAGCGTGGTGTGTGTGAGAGCGTGGTGTGTGTGAGAGTGTGAGTGTGGTGTGTGTGAGAGTGAGAGCATGGTGTGTGAGCGTGAGAGTGAGAGTGTGGTGTGTGTGAGTGTGAGAGCATGGTGTGTGTGAGAGTGTGGGTTGTGCGAACTTGTTGTGTGTGTGAGAGTGTGGTGTGTGAGAGTAAGAGTGTTGTGTGTGTGAGTGTGGTGTGTGTGGGCTTGTTGTGTGTGTGAGAGCATGGTGTGTGTGAGTGCGCTGTGTGTGAGAATGAGAGTGTGGTGTGTGAGTGTGGTGTGTGTGAGAGTGTGGTGCAGGGAAGAGCATGGGATGGCAGGCAGTGTCCACTCAGAGCACAGCCTCTGGCAAACACACAGTCACCCACATCCACACTGACGTGTACCCCGAAAGTTTGAAATGTATGCACAATTTCATTACAATACACATTTCCCAAGTCCTCTTGGAAAATTTCTCATATGGGTGGGTTTCAAATGTTTTTGCACCAAAACAAATGTATCTTAATTACATCTCCACACCTTCTTGAGGTACTGTTTGGTGCACACACAGACACAGGCACACACACAGTGCATATTCATAGGCGCGGATTCGTACACACGGGCACACACACTGCGCATACACGTGCTTACGCAATTTGGATGTAGTGTATTTATGCGTGTTATCGAGTGTCGTGTTTATGCGTGTTACTGAGTGTCGTGTGCATTTCCAGAGCTCTTCCAGGGCTTTGGTCTCAAGCACTCTGGAGGCTGAGACCAGGCAGTGTGTGCTGACTGCTGTGTGTGTCTGGCCCTGGACTGCAAGACGGCAGAGCAGGGAGCTGGGGTGGAAGGACAGCTGGGACGGGGACAAAGACACTGGTCCCACAGGCGTGAGCCCCAGGCCCACAAGGACAGACTGAATCTCGTTTTGCTCTTGTGCCTCGGCCGTGTATGTGGTCATTCTGCAGAAGCGAGGGCCCTCCACCAAAGAGCTGGACAGACACACACACATGCATACACACATGTACACACACATACGTGCACACAAGCACAAGCAGACACACATGCACACACGCACATACATGTACACACAGGTGCGTGCACACAGACTCACTGGCCCAGGACTCAGAGGACCTGGAGCTGGTGGAGCTGCTGCCTGTTTGTGGCAGGGGCCCCACGGGCAGTGCCGTGTGCCACTCGTTCTCTCTCCTCCTGCTTCCCAAGAGCCTCCCCGGAAGCCACCATAACCCATGGTAGACACACGACAGGGAGTGTCGGCCGTGGGGGCTGTCGCGTGGACACGCTTCCCAGCCACCACCAGGGCTGACTGCACACAGGACCTGGCTCCTGGTCACGGGGGCTCTGAGCAGCCCAGGGAGGGCCTGGGAGCCTGGCAGAGGACCTGGAGCCCAGCGCAGCAGCCGGCCGGAGGCTCGTGAGGACGACGTCCAGCGGCGGGCGCAGGATTGACGTTTCAGAAAAGAGTGGGTCTAGGGTAGAGGGCAGAGGCTGGAGCCGGGGAGCGACCCCTGTGTCTCCCGTGGTGGTCGTGGTGAGCAGCTCCAAGGCGAATGGCGTCTTCCCAAGCTGAGGGACAGGCCACATTGTGGAGCGGGTGACCAGGGCGCTGGCAGCAAGGCCGCCAAATCAGGCCCGGGCTCAGCCCAGGGCCCTACGCCACCCACTCCCGCCCCCTCTGCCCCTCTCATCCCTCTGTAAAACCAAGGAAAATGCAGTATCCCCACCTGCAGGCGACAGTGAGCCATAAGGCAGGTGACCCCGGAAGTGCCTTGCCACCGGTGTTGGACAAATGCTGCCGTCCTTATTTGATGAGACCACGGCTGGCTCCGCACGCTTTGTCTGAACCCTGCCCTCCATTCCTGTCCTTCCCAAGGGCTGAACCGAGAGGGGAGAAGGTGGAGACCCACGCAGCTGGTGGAGCGGGGAGCCAGCCTGAGACAGAACGTGGGGAGGACGGGGGCCGGCCACACTTCCACAGTTCTGTGTCCCACGCCGTGTTGTCTCTGAGAGGCCGGAAGACACTGGAGTGGCTTCTGCATCGCCACGCGAATCGACCTCAATGCTTGTGTCTCAGTTTGTCCAGAGACCTTATCTGTTCAAGATCTTGTGGTAACTGTGTTACAAACCATCCTTGACGAATCCTCAGTCTGCAGGTGTACTGTATGACGACGATCCACCAGGATCGCCAGAGAGCTCAAAACCAAATGTTGCAATCAGAATTGCCAAAAATGCCAAGGATCGTTAAAGTCCGTGTACGTGGCATTCTCATAGCCCATCTTCTCCGTTTGATTAACTCTTTGGGTAGTTTGACAGCTGCGTTGCTGTCTGTCCACTAAACAACTTTGCGTGGCTGGATGTTGCTGATCTAGATGCTTTGGATGGGCCAAAACAAAGGTACTGTTAGTTAACATGAGCACTTTTTTTCTAAACATGCGGTTCACAAGGTATCTCACTGGCAGCCAGACGGGGCATGGGCAGCACCCTTTCCTTCCTGGAACTTGCAGCAGGTTCTCTCTGACATCCCTCTGTGTATGGGGCCTCTGCATCAGCTCTCAATGTCCCCAGTGCCGTCGGAGACAGACACGGGGCGTCCAGCCACCAGCCCCGCGGCTGCGCGCAGTGGAGCCACAGCCCTGGGCCTGCATCTCACAGGGCACCTGGGAGCAAGTCACCCGCTCTCTCTAGACCTCGGCTCCCACTGAGAAACTGGATGTGCACGGCGGCTGTGCCCACGTCACAGAGCTGCCATGGCTCTCTGCACAGGGGGTATGCGCAACGCTGGCTGGGGTCAGCGCTTGCCCTCCCGCCCCGGGGGGACCGTGACCTTAGCAGAGCCACTCACTCTGAAGATGCAAATGGCTTTCCCTTCCTTTAATAAGCAACTTTCTTCCCTTTTCTCACCGATGTCCCTGATCACGCTCACCCTTACCCTTTTTTTTTTTTTTTGACAGGCAGAGTGGACAGTGAGAGAGAGAGAGACAGAGAGAAAGGTCTTCCTTTTGCCGTTGGTTTACCCTCCAATGGCCGCTGCGGCTGGCGCACCGCGCTGATCCGAAGGCAGCAGCCAGGTGCTTCTCCTGGTCTCCCATGGGGTACAGGGCCCAAGCACTTGGGCCATCCTCCACTGCACTCCCGGGCCACAGCAGAGAGCTGGACTGGAAGAGGGGCAACCAGGACAGAATCCATGCCCCGACCAGGACTAGAACCCAGTGTGCCAGCGCCGCAGGTAGAGGATTAGCCTATTGAGCCGCAGTGCCGGCCATCCTTACCCCTTTTTCAAACATATCTTAGGATGTTGAAAGCCTTCCAGAAGAAAAAATACATCTGTGCTTGGGAAGACCTGCTATGGGTCTTAAGGGCCTGCGCCTGAGCAATCTATTAGTCCAGAGAAAGTTCTCCTCCAGCTGCGGCCACGGAGACTCCGGTGCTGAGCATGGGGAGCCCAGCGTACGCCCGGGGAGAGCCAGGCTCCTGGAGCACCCAAGTGTCTCCCCGGAGGTGCTCACCCAACCTGAGGGCCCCTCCCTCTCCTCTCCTGTCCTTGGGGTGCAGAGGTTTTCCTGCAACACGTGGAACCAAGGAGGGCACAGTGGCGCTGGTGAACCTGAAGAACACAGGGGCCGGTTGGCAGACGGGGAGGGGGCAGAGCTGGAGTCAGGCTACACTGCACTGAACGGTGCTCCCCACGCTCACGCCTGTGCTCGGACACAGAGTCCTTGTAGGCAGCATCAAGTCAAAGCCAGGCCATCCCGGATTGGAGCAGCGCTAGTCCTTTAGGACCTGCATCCTCCCAAGGAGATGAGACCCAGACACGGGGAGATGCTGGTGAACAAGCCACAGAACAGAAGGAGCAACATTGAACTTGAAACTTGAACATCGTTTCCCAAAGCTGGCGTGGACGGTTTCACAGGGTCAGCACTCATCCTGTCCACTCTCAGTCATTTCTGATTTGTAGAGTATATATTTTTTACTTTATTGATGAGGTGAATTAGAGTGATAATGTGCTGTATTTTTCATTTACACTGTTCTCTTGGAGAAAGTATTATTTAGCAGATGAAGAAATAGATACAAAGGGAGAAAACGCTCAAATAATCGCCAGCGCTTGCAGAATAAATCATGGCTCGTAACTGTTTTTCTACATCCAGGTCATATCCCACGGCTACGCTTCTCTAAAGCAATCGTGATGGGCATGTAGGGAATGGAAAAAAAGTTATTTTGATTCTTCTGTCTCCCCGATGATTCATGTTTCTTTGTAAACTGAAATGTTGGGAGTCAATAGATTGTATCGGAAAGAACAAAGTGGCTAAAGAAACAGAAGAGATAGAAAGATCTTGAAAAGGCAGGTCTGAGGCGCTGCCTCTAACAGATGCTCTGAATAGAGCGCTTCTTTTCCTCCGAAACGCTTCTCTCCCAACAAAAAGAAAGAAGAAAAACCGTTGTCAGTGGCCTGCAGGACAGGATCTAACGCCCCATCATGTCTATTAAGATCTCAGTGGCAATATGGGCGCATTGGCATTTGATAGAAACAGATTCTAGGTCAGGTGGTTTTTTAAAAATAGTTCTCTCCCTGCTTGGAAAGGAGTGCAGTTAGAGTAATCCATCAATCTTTCAGAGTGGTTTGAAACTTCTGCCAGCCTGGAAAATCTCCCCCGTACTTACCAGAAGTAAGACAGTGACGTATCTGGTGGCACGGAGCTGCAGGCACGGGTTTTATTTGGAAATGCCTCCTGGTGTGCGACTTGACCTGTCTCAGTCCTCTGGAGCAGGGCTCCTGGTACTGCCTTTTGCATCTGGGGCCCTGGTCGATGCGTGTGTGTTTTTAGCACAGCTTTCCTACACAGCCACACTCTTCTTCTCACTCATTTCTCATGTGAGCAAGGCCAAGGACGGCGTGTTCCTCCCTCCACGCTCCCAGCATCACAGAGGCCCGCAGGGGCTGGGAGTGCAATGGGCTAGGGCTGGGAAAGGCACGGCCTGGCTGCCACTCACCTCGCCCACTGCTGCCCTACAGTCTCAACAGCCAGGAAACACAGGAACCGGCGAAGTCTCAGCAAGTCTAAATACTGTTTCTTTTTTTGCTTCTTGACTACTCCAAAGACCAGGCTGACAAAGGAAAAACTAAGTTACTAGTAATGCAAATAAAATAGGTTGATGTTTGGTGATGAGTGTTAAGAATATTCTGGAAGCCTTCCTCCATAGGTGTGGCAAAGGAAAAGCCAACCGCTGGAGGGAGGGGCCCCAGTGAGTGGTGTCTGAGCATGTCCCTTCTGGCCACCAACCCACAAGCACTCACTGGCTTGCTGTGAGCTTTTGCTCCTGTGTGTGGACTTCCTGGAACTTCCCATCTAGCCTTCAAAGACAGGAAAAGAATGATAATTCCTCTAGCTGTGAGCTGAGAGAGTGAGCTGACCTGCTCTCTGTATTTAACATCTAGAAATGATTCCATGGGGCAAGAAGAAATTAGCAAATTAGCTTTGAATCTGAGTTTTGTTCTCTTCCCAGTTTTTATTTATTTTCATTTTATTTTAAAGAGGGAGAGTGGACACACACACAGACACACACACACACACACAGAGAGAGAGAGAGAGAGAGAGAGAGAGAGCGAGAGAGAGAGAAAGAGAGGGTCTTTCATCCTGTTTCATTCTCCAAATGCCTGCAATAGCCAAGACTGGACCAGACCAAAGCCAGGAGCCCAGACCACAATCTAGGTTTCCCATGTGGGTGGCAAGGGACCAAATCCCTGAGCCATTGCACCTACTGCCTTCCAGAGCACGTGTTAGCAGGAAGTGGTATCAGCAGTGGAACCAGGACTTGAACCCAGGAGCTCCAATACGGACACAGGTATCCCAAGCAGTATTCTGATCATTACCCTGGGTGCCAACCCCTTGAGTTTGGTTTTCTTTCCTTTCCTTTCGTGGCAGTGCCCTGGCTGGGGTGCCAAGATGCGCTGAATGGCTTCCACCAGGGAGCAGAGGGAGCAGACATGAAAGGTGAACCCCAGAGTGAGTGACCTTCTCTTAACCCATTGAGCCCCAGCTCCCATAAGGCAGGCTGCCCTGTTTTTCCTCCCCACCTGCTGTAGGTTCTTCACACCCTAAATCTTGGTGTGAAAACCATGTTTACTCTTCCCCCCTTTCCTTGTTGAGAACTTACAATTTAAGAACACTCCCCTCAGGAGAGCATCACCTGTTTGCAAACTCCCAACATTTCAGTGTGCTTCTCTCACGTCCCACCTTCAGTCCTTGGCTATCGAACTTCGTCTGCGGACAGCAAGGGGAGCCTGCACGTCGTCTTTGCCTTTGTGCAGTGCTCACAGCGCAGCTCATACGTGACGCACGCAGACAGCAGCAGCCACGTAGGCAGGAATGGCGAAGATGCGTTCCCGTGGCTACTGCTGGCACTGAGTCCTCAGAAGCAACGCCTCTTCTGCCCTTTCCCTGTCCCCTGTGTCACGAGATGGGGCAGGTGAGCTCTGGGGACTGGCGGTGCTCCCGTGGCTGCCCGACAGCTGAGTGCTGCCCGAGTTGACCTGACGTCTTGGCCCAACTAAATGCAAAGGAGACAAAGCTACTGGTGATAGCACGCTGGCTCATCTCCCTGCAGACGGGAAGCTCAAGTTCTGCTTTGGATGAGGAGAGAGAGGTCGGGCTTCTGTGCCACTCCCCCCCCCCCCCCACACACACATTGTAAGAGGAAGGAATGAGCGTATCAGTTACTTTTAGCTCAACCATCTTTGTGGATCTGTTGTTTCATTGAAGTCACACCCCAGGTACATATGTGTGAGTGTGAGTCCACCCCAACGGCTTTCCAGGCCGGCACACTTGCGGTGACCTTAAGCAGGTGTGCTGTCCCCCCTGTCGTCATGAGCCAGCTCACCAAACCGGAGCTCTCAGCAGTAGCTTGATCGGCCACGTTTCAACTGCTGGCCTCACCAGTCCAGGAGTGCCCGAGGGTCTGGGTGGCGTCTCTCAGGTGCTGGGCCGTAGACCAGGTTCTTGGTAAGCACAGAGCTGCAAGGGGCTTTGAAGTGTGGCTTCACGGGCTATCCCTGATGTGAGATTGCACCGTGCGGCCGAGGGAAGCCACAGCCGTGCGTTTCAGCGGTCGGCAGCTTCAACGGCTGGGGGAGAGTCCGGGTCCCCCACCTTCAACAGCCCAGGTCCTCCCGAAGCCGTTTAGGGCTGGAGACGTCCATGCCAGCTAACTTGCTCCCTCATTCCTCAAGGAGGATCCAAGCCGGCAGAGCACACGGACTCCCCTGGACATAGGACAAGAAGCCACCACCCCCGGCTAAGGAAACGGACCGTCTCCACCTGCTTGAGGAGCTTCGAGGGAGGCCGAGGACTTCTCCCTCCCCGGAAGGGGTGTCCGGCAGGGAGCGGCTCAGAGGGGCTCTGTGGCCGTGTCCAGCTTTGGGATGAGGTGACAGGATGCGCTCCCAGGGGACGGCGCTGGGCCCTCAGGCACGAAGCGGGAGGAGTGCGGCGACACCTGTGTGAAGTGAAGACATACGAAGCTGATGAAGGAGAGATGGACCAGACACCGGAAAGCGCTTGGCTGCAGCCACAGGATGGAGGCGTGCGAAGGAGCCCCGATGGCCAGGGACAGACCGCTCCCCGTGACCACGCTGTCACCTGGTGTGTGAGAGGAGGAGCCAAGTCAAAACGCACTGTGGGTTCCTGGGAGCTATTTGAGACTGGAAACTAAAGGTCTTCCAGCCCCAGGTGACCAAGGCAGTCACAAACAACACAGAGGCCCTAAGCACGCGCGCGCGCACACACACACACACACACACACCCCAGTAATGGGACATGTCAGACGGAACCCGCGGGGCCAGGAGACACAGATCCCAATCTTAGCTCTGCCACTGTTCGGCCTTGGGATTCCTTCCGGACAAGTGCATTAACATATTTTGCTTTGGCTGCCTTGTCATGAAAATGATCAATATCGGTTAGACTATTTCTAAGGCAGCTTAAAGTTCAACCAGCTTTGGCAGGCGGCCACACGATCTTTCACTCGAGATCATCTCTCTCCTAAAGTTAAGGAGGCAGTCCTGGCTCCAGTGACGAATTCCAGCTTCAGCCCGTGTGCTCCCTGGGACGCAGTAGTTGATGGCACAGATAACTGGGTCCTTGCCGTCTGCACGGGAAAACCAGAGTGAGTTCCTGGCTGCTGGCTTCGGCCTAGACCAATCCTGGCACGGTGGCCATCTGGGAATGAACCAGAGGATGAAGGCTTGTGCTCACTCGCTCGCTCTCTCTCTCTCCCTGCCTCTCTCTCTTTCTCTCCATCTACCTAGCTCTTTCAAATAAGAAATAATAAGTAAAAATCTGACAAAAGGTTTATCTCTAAATTCTTTTTTTTAAAAGAAAGAAATCTAGAAGAACAGAAATATTTTCTCTGATAATAAAATACAATGTGCTCAGATCTTGGGACTGCCTGCCCACTCCAATTCCAACCCAGCCCCTTGCTGATGTGGCTGGTAAAGCAGGAAGACAGCCCATGTACTCGGGCCCCTGCCGCCTATGTGGAAGACCTGGATGGAGGTCCACACTCCCGGCTTTGGCCTGGCCCAGCCAGGCCTTGTGGCCATCTGGGAGTGAACCAGAGAACGGAAAATCTCTTTCAATCTCTGTCTCTCTTTGTCTTTGTGTCTCTGCGTTTCAAATAAACTAAACAAATCTTTTAAAAAATATACGGTCTTATATAAAAGAGGAGTCATTTAGAAGACACGGGAGATATTTGATGACAGTTTTCCAACTTAGTGTTATTATACAAAGAAAAATAAAGCATTTTTTGAAATCATATTTATAAAGCAGTTTATATGATACTCATTAATCAGTTCAAACACATCTTATTGCAATAAACTTATCTTACGACACTATCTCATTGAAGTTATAGGAAAATATCACCAATTTACGGCAATAAGGTAATTACTGTAATGAGATGAATGTTAACTTTTTAATGAAAACCACGTGCTTGAGTAATCACCCTTATGAAGACTGTTCCATATACGATTTCTTTGTAATTATTAAGATTAATTCACTTCTTTAGCAGGAACAGACAAAAACATCAAGCCAAATAACCCTTTGTATGAGCACAAACACCCTAGACCTTCAAAAAGACATGGATTTAAGTCTTGTTTCCCAATCCACTTCATTAAGTCACAAGCTGTCAAGTCCCTGGGTTCGGTTAAACACAAACAAAAGCAACAAAAGCCCAGTGAAACAGATGTGATTAAAGCGAGGAGTGTCCACTGACCACCGACCACAGTGGCGCCAAGGTGAAGATTCAATTAGAGCATCCTTTGTTCAGGAATCCACGCGCTCTCTATAGATAGCTCGCTGCCGCACCTCCCCACGCATAAATAGACGTGCGACAGCGGCAGCGCACCCTCTGCATTCCCGCCGAGCCTGGCCGCCCCCGGGATGCTATTTAAGGATCACAGCTCCATCGCTGAATGCTCAGGCAGCGTGGGTAAGGAAGCAGCAAAATCCGCCCCAGGTGGCGCCTGGAGAGCGCCGCATGGCCTTCTCTTTGGTGTTTCCGGTCGGGGTGGCCGGGCCGGCTTTGCCTGTCCTCAGAGCTCCTCCCTGGCCTCTGCTGTCGCTTCGACCGCCAACAGCAGAGATGCCTGGCAGAAAGGGCGGCCCTTCCCTGCTTTGCTGGGTCTGTGAGCCCGAGCGTTGCTGGCTGGGAAGCACCTGGGGTAAGCCTGAGTTGATTCCCACTGGGATTTGCTGTGGGTCTCAGGGACTTCAGTCCCCATGAGGCTTCATGAGAACATTCCCTCAACAGGGTCTTGGCCCAACTCCTACTTGATGAGCCCGTCCGTGTATCTAGCCCCCATCTGTCCATCTGTCTGTCGTCTTTCCGTGGATGGCACCTTCCTAAGGGCAAGCAGACGGCTCATCCCGCATCTCCTGAGTCTGTTCCGGTTTCCACCACCTTCTGCCACTCAGAATTAAACAGCCCAACCCGCTGCCAAACTCTGTGCTGCGCTCATTCCACGGTCCCACCCAGACAAAGGGGATTCAGAGAGGGGGCGGTGGGAAGGGAGGCTGGGGGAGGTCAGCACTTGGCCCTGCTCCCAGGTCACAGTGTGGAGCTGGGAGGGTGCACGCACACAGGTGCTGGGCTGTGCTGCTCCGCCCTGCTGGGTGACAGCGCCATGCCGGAGGTTCCTCAGTGACCAATGGAGAAGCCGCACTCGCCTCACAGCATTGCCGCACTCACATAGGCGGCACAACGTGAGCGCCAGCCACATTCACTAGCATCGGGGGATGCTGAGATGGAGGGTAGTGAGCTCACATGGCAGGCAGGATCCTGCAGACGGACCCCAAGGTCCCCATGCCCGCGCTCTCCATCAGACATGGACGGGGCGCTGCCAGGGAGGCGGAGGGCACAGGTGCTCCGGTGGGCCTGACTCCGTCAGGTGAGCTCTTCGACAGCACACTGCCTCCAGCTGGTACGGAGTTGAAGTCGAAGAGGCAGGAGCGTGAGAAGGCTCTGCCCCTCGCTGCTGGCTTTGAGGATGGACGGGGCCGTGTGAGTAGACATGTGGGTGCCGGTAGGGTAGCGAGGAAATGGGGCCTCCATTCTACACAACGTAACTTGGCAGGCTCCTCGGGCAAGGTCATGAGAGCCGTCTGCCCTTGATGTCATTCTGCCCGAGCCCCTACAGCACGTGACTCAAGAAGGAAGGTGAAGTTCAGAGAAGAGAATGGAGGGAGGAGACCACTCGGCTGCATGCCTGGGCAGGCAACCTCCCTGCACCAAGCTCCATTGCTCAGCAACCAGGTAGGCTGGGCTTCCATCTTGTTTGCACCCTGGGAAGACCGCCGAGAGAGACAGCCCCGTGTGTGCACAGCACCAAGGGGCAAGGGTTCAGCTTGAGGTGCAACAGGATACTCCAGCAGCCCCGGGAAGCAGCCGCTGTTCTTTCCCCTTGTGGAAGGGAGGGAAGGAAGGAACACAGGGCTTTTTTAGCCCAAGGCCACACGGCTGGCAAGCGGCAGATCGGGGCAGGGAGTGTCCCGCCTACAGACGGGAGCTCTTCCTCTGAGGAGCAGGCGGCACGTGGCGTTCTACATGCACCTGTTCCTCGTGTCGTGAGAGAAGACGGTGCTCGCCTGTGACCTCTGCTCTCCGCTAAAGCCATTTAGGTGCTCTACCAGCAGTGTGCAATGCTTTCAAGGAACTGCAAACTCCCTGTGCGAGGTCCTCAGTGGAGTCGCCGGTGTCACGAATGTGAGCCAGCAGGGAGTGTGAAGGATTCTAAGTGGCCCCGGGCTCAGGACGATCCTTCTGTTGGGATGTGGAGCCTGCGCCTCTGTCCCTCGACTCTGAGGGTCCCGTGTCTGGCTGGGACCCATGGGATGCAGCAGAAATGACACTGGGTGACTGCGGCTTCCTCTCTTGAGAAGCCTTCAGGGTACTGCGCAGAAGCCGGGCCGCAGAGAGGAGGGAGACTGAGACCCCAGCCCCATGCGGCCGGGCCCCTCCTGTGAGCACGGCCATACCTGGCCATCCAGCGCCAAAGAAGCAGGAGAAATAGTCATCACCTGGATGCTACGCTGTTGTTTTGGGATGATTTCTTACACAGCAATATTGATACGACAAATTCAGTCTTTTATTAAACCAACCTAAATCCTAGAAAATACACACAGAGAATTCTCTGAGATTAAGCATAGTCAGTATCTTTAGTGGCCTTAAAGGACGCCCCCTCCCTTTTTTTTTTTCTCTTTAAAATCTCATTTGCTAAATCTAATTATCTCTTCATTGATTTTAGAAATAGTAAGAGGTAATCTTTGCATCAGTTGGTTAAAACTCAATTTCATTTATCACTGAAATATAAAAAGGAGTCTATTCTACTCAACTCTGTTTGTTCACTATCTGAATAGCTGAGTGGCACCACACCAAGTACTGTTGGGCACTGATTCTCTACTTAGTGCAAGAGCCCGCGGGCCTCGTGGCCTTGGGCAGGTCACCCCAGGTCAGTGACTGGTCATTTCTTTTTTTTTTTGACAGGCAGAGTGGACAGTAAGAAAGAGAGACAGAGAGAAAGGTCTTCCTTTTCCATTGGTTCACCCTCCAACGACCGCTGCAGCCGGCGCACCGCGCTGATCTGAAGCCAGGAGCCAGGTGCTTCTCCTGGTCTCCCATGCGGGTGCAGGGCCCAAGCACTTGGGCCATCCTCCACTGCACCCCCTGGCCACAGCAGAGAGCTGGCCTGGAAGAGGGGCAACTGGGACACAATCTGGTGCCCCGACCGGGACTAGAACCCAGGGTGCTGGTGCCGCAGGCGGAGGATTAGCCTAGAGAGCCGCGGCGCCGGCCAATGACTGGTCATTTTTGAGAACCGTCTCCTTATGGCTGCTGAGGTGTCCTCGGACACTCACCGTCGGCACGGGGAGCCGACACCTGGCATGGAAGGACCCCGTCTTTTGGAAAGGATGTGAAGGTGAAGAACTGAGCGGTTAGGGCCGTGAGAGAGCCGGTGGTGTTCACGTTGACCCTAACGTCCTGGGGGAGGCTCAGTCACAGTGAGGACGTCCACTTGGGCTTTGGCTGTAAGACATGAAGGCTTGCATGGTCTTGCTCTGTTCAATTCTCTTCTGACTGAGCTACAGCACATCTGGTCAACCAAGTTCTGTGTTGCTCAATCCAGATGCTGCTCAGGCCGGGCGTCCACAAAGTGTGGTCTGTGAAGGGGCAGGAAGCAAGCATTTCAGACTTTCAGGCCAAGAGGCAACAAGGGAGACAGTACCGTGGCATCTATAAAAACAGAAGCAGAAGCAGTGTTCCACAAATTTGTTGGTGAAATTCAGTACGGATCAATATTGAAGTACAGGGGCTGGTGCTATGCAGTAGCAGGTAAAGCTGACGTCTGCAGTGCCGGCATCCCATACAAGTGCCAGTTCGAGTCCCAGCTGCTCCACTTCCCATCCAGCTCCCTGTTATGGCCTGGGAAAACTGTGGAAGATGGCCCAAGTCCTTGGGCACCTGCACCAGCGTGGGAGACCCAGAGGAAGCTCCCAGCTCCTGGCTTCAGCTCAGCCAAGCTCAGGCCATTGCTGCCATTGAAGGAGTGAACCAGCGGATGGAAGACCTCTCTCTCTGCTCTGCTCTCTATAACTCTGCCTCTCAAATAAATAAATAAATCTTTTTTTGAAAAATCGAGTACAAATTTTTAGGTCTACTGCTCATGAAAAATTTGGAATTCTTTTGTAATTGGGATTCAACTACACAGTGCTCCCTCATCCGATCAAATAGCTGTTTTCTAAATAAGTTATATTTACTTGTCAAAACACTGTTTGCCTGCAGGCCGCCCAAAGGCAGTCCGTGTGGAGTGACATTGCCTCGCTTAGCCAGCAGGATCCCTGGCAAGCCGACGGGATCGGCGGGTCACAGATACCCCACTGGTGGTGGCCAGGGGGCTGCGGCCACGCTGGATCTTGGGAGGAGAGTGACTGGGGAGGGAAGCCACAGCCCTAATGATCCTTGTTTTCAGTTTCTGACAGTCAATCTGGGCTGTCAACTCGCATTAAGAGATCTCTAGATAGCTGGTGAGGAATGGCTTCTGGGCGAATCTGTGCGGGTGTCCAGAGCAGAGTGGCGATTGGGTGAGTGGGCTGAAGGGGTGATCCACTGCCAAGGTGAGCAGGCACCATCCGGGCAGCCGGGAGCCGGCCTGGGGCACAAAGGCAGAGCTAAGATGACTTTGCTGGTCCTCTCTCGTGCTCTCTCTCTTCTGAATCCAGGGCCTGCCCATTCTCTGCCTTGGACATCAGAACACTGGATTCTCCGGTCTTTGAACTCCGGGACTCGCACCAGTGTCCTCGCACCCCTTCTCCTCAGCTTCCAGGACCCTCAGCTCTTTGACCCGGGGCCAAGGGTCATCACGAGCTTCCCCAGTTCTCAAGCCTTTGCACTTGACTGAGCCATGATGGCAGCTTCCTGGGATTTTCTATTTAAACAGCCTGTTGTGGACCATAACTGTGTGAGCCAATCCCCCCAATAGATCCTCCTCTTCTTTCTTTCTATCTATCTATCTATCTATCTATCTATCTATCTATCATCCATCCATCTACCCACCCACCCATCCATCCATCCATCCATCCATCTAAATTCTATATCATGTATCCATCATCTACCTGCATCATTCTACCAATCATCTATCTATCATCAATCTCTATCTATCCATCCATCCTATTGGCTCTCTGTCTCTCTCTCTCTCTCTCTCATCCTGATTAATACAGACCCTACTCTGCACATCTCTCTTTAAGGTTGTGAGGAGCTCCCCTCATGAAAGTTCTCTGATCATACGGCACTGGGGAAAGGGAGGATCTTCCTCAAAAGTCACTTCCACGCACTCAAGGGTGGAGGGTGAGCACTCGTGCCCCACCAAGGGAGGCGGCGTGGGCTCCAGAGACGGGCCAGGCCACCCCTAACTTTGCCACCCCTAACCGCCAACTCTTCTCTTCTTTCTTGATCTTCAACAGCCTTGCCAGATTTACTCTGAACCCGTTTAGGTTTTTGCTGTTTTATTGGTTGGAAGGCTTGGAGAAATTGTTTTAAAAACAGTTTTGGGGGCTGGTGCTGTTGTTGTGGGACACGCCGATGAAAACCACAGCGAGACTCTGAGGTCAGATTAGGAGTCTATTAGCCAGCTGGCGGCTGCTCTCTCACAGAGCAAGTCCCGAGAAGGCCGCCCCTGGTTGCAGTGGCTGGGGGTGGTGGTGGTGGTGGTGTAGAGGCAGAAACAAATTTTGGTGGCCTTGGCCATCATCAAGCAAGCAGAAGTACAGAAGCCAGAAGTGTGCCGGTTACAGCCAAAGGAGCAGACCGATATCTATAACTTGTTTCTCTCAAAGGAGCCTTCCCTGCTCTGAAACAACCAAGCAAGATAACCTATAACCAGCTGGGCAGGCTATGTCCCGTGGGAAAACCTTAACCTTACAGCCACCCTGTCACACTGTGGCATAGTGGAAAAAGCTACTGCCTGCAGCACCAGCTTACGATATGGGTGCCAGTTCAAGTCCCGGCTGCTCCACTTCTGATCCAACTCCTGGTTAATGCACCTGGGAAAGCAGCAGAGGATGGTCCAAGTGCTTTGGCCCCTGAATCCATGCGGGAGACCCACAGGAGGCTCCTGGCTTCTGGCTTCGGCCTGGCCCAGTTCTGGCCGTCACGGCCACTTGGGGAGTCAACCAGCGGATGGATAATTTCTCTTTCTGTCTCTGCCTTTCTCTCTCTAACTCTGCAACAAATAAATGCATCTAAAATAATAGAAATAAAAATAAATAAATAATCTAAGTGCAGTTTTTAAAAATCAGGCTTTCATTAATAGGATGGATTGTGGAAATTCTGCCGATACTAGATTGCTATTTGTGTCTAGTTGAAAGTAAGGTAGAGTTAAATCACCTGATAGTTCAACAAATGTAGACTCTTCTCTCCCTCCCTCGCTCCCTCCCTCCCTCCTTCCTTTGGCAAAAAAAAAAAAAAAAAAAAAGCAGAGATAGAGACAGCGAGCTCCCCCACACCGTCCAACACCAGCTGGGGCTGGGCCAGGGACAAAGTCAAATCTGGACCGCGGTCCAGGCCTCCATGGGGGTGGCAGGAACCCCGTTACTTAAATCATCACTGCTGCCTCCCCAGGTCTGCATCAGCGGGAACAGAACCCAGGCGCTCTGTGTAGGACCAAGGCGTCTGAACTGCCCTGCTACATGCCCTCCCCTGGGGAAGTGTTACATTTTGGCTTCATAGTTTTGAAACTGGCGCTTTGAACATGGAATCAGGGCGAAGTGTCTATGCGGCGGACCTGTGGGAAGACAGAATGATCCGTCTCTCTGGAAGCTACAGAACAGAAAATGCCCAGGCGTGGTCCAGGCAAAGCAGCTGGCGTGCGTTGTCCTTGGAGTACTGGGACGCTCATCCTCAAACACGTTGGCCCCTGCACTTCCGGGAGTCTGCAGTGGGAGTCGCCCGAGTCTGTGTTACCGGATCCCGGCTCGCACCTCCCTTCTGAGTCGGCTGGTTCACACGCGGTATTTCCACACAAGAGATGAGAGATTAGACACAGGCTTATCTCTACACATACACAGAAGGCAGACACATTCATAATATAGTCCTTGGGTTAATTTCCAATCTCTCTAGTAAATGATATGTGCACGTGTGTAGCCACATTATGTGAATTTGGTGACATTGTTTAGACTGGGCAATCGCCAGCTGTGAGTTGTTTTTTTGTTCCCCAATTTGATGGATTTTATTTTGTTCCAATGTGATGGATTTTAAAGTGTGTTCACAATGTGGTCTAATAACTTGGTGAACGCTCCTACGATCTAACTTGTAGAAACACAGGACCTTACCAATGGTTTCAATAGAGCTCCTAGCCTACAATAGAAATTAGGGCATCCATGGGAATCCCTCACAGGTACACAGGCGCCCACTGTCCCCCGGCTGAGGGCATCGGAAGTCCCCAGCTGCTCTGTGTGCGGCTGGAAGCTGGATGCATCAAGTCAGAGCCTGCGGGTCCCTGTGTGAGAGCATAGAAGGATCCAGGCAGGAGCTGCCCCAGCCACGGGCAGGCCTGCAGGCATCCACTGCAGATCACTGCCCCCAGAGGCATGCCTGGAGGAAGTCCTTGGAAGTCAATGCAAATGAGGGCTGCTTCCGAGAGCAGAAAGGAACCTTCAGGAACCTCGAAGGCAGACGTGTTTGAGGACAGCACTTCCAACAGGGTCAGACCAGCATCACTCGGCGACATCTCAATCCACTGCCTGGGAACTTTAGCTCCAGTCTCGACCTGCACACCACCAGGAGAGCGAAACAGGAACACGATCGCTTACTTTTATGTTCCTGTAAGAGCAATATTTTAAGTTTTGCTTTAGAATTTGGGTTCTCTAAGGAAAAGGCCAGTTCAGCAGCAAATCTTAGACGGGTGCTCTTCTAGTTTTGTTCGTTGAAGAGCAATTTATAAAGCAAAGCTTTACCAGTTACCAGTGCATGGGTGGGGGCTGGTGCTGTGGCGTAGCAGGTAAAGCCAATGCCTACAGTGCCGCATCCCATACCAGCACTGTTCTAGTCCTGGCTGCTCCACTTCCAATGCAACTCTCTGCTGTGGCCTGGGAAAGCAACAGAGGATGGCCCAAGTGCTTGGGCCCCTGCACCTGCATGGGAGACCTGGAAGAAGCTCCTGGCTCCTGGCTTCAGATTGGCCTATCTCCAGGTTTGCGGCCATTTGGGGAGTGAATCAGTGGATGGAAGACCTCTCTTTCTCTCTCTCTCTCTCTCTCTCTCTCTCTCTACCTCTGCCTCTCTGTAACTCTGCCTTTCAAATAAAGAAATAAATCCTTAAAAAAATAAACACAGCACCTGGGTGTGTAACCCCCACCACAGTGATCTCTGTGCCCTCCCTGGGTAGTCACAGCTCTGTGCAACCCCAAGCCTCAGCAGCCACTGATTTGTTCTCGGCCTTTGTGGTTTTACCTTTTCCAGAACAGTCAGCAGATGTGGCGGGCACTTCAAAACATCCATGGAACAGCTGGAATTAAAAGACACTCCTATTTGGTGTAAAAAAGTGGAAATTCATGCATAGTTTCTTCCAGAAGATGCATTGTCCATGAAGGTTTTGAAAGCTTCCTGTAGGCATGGATTTCAAAAAACGTTTGCACCAAAACGAGCTTATCTTTTAGTCGCATTTTCCAGGGAGATGTTGAGGCTGCGCCTGCACAGCCCCAGCACAGGTGGGCTTTTGGGACTGGCTGGTCCGGCCCAGCACGTCGTCACCGGGCTGCCACGTGTGCTGTGATCTCCCCCTCTTCATGGTTGGGCAGCACTCCCTTGTACGGTTCTGTCATCACGTGTTCACCCGGGTCCACTTCAAAGACATTTTGGTTGTGCCTAATTTGACATAATTATGAGCAAAGCAACTATAAGTATCTGAGTACCGTCATTTTGTGAGAGCATAAATTGATGGGTCACGTGGCAAATGGAGATGTATAACTTTTTGAGAAATGAGGCAGTGTATTTTTCAGTCCACACAGACTAAGGATACACCGCCTGCCCTTTAAGAGCAAAGAATAGAAACGTTTTCAATTAGGAAATGCCTCTCATAGAGGAACAGCGAATAGAAACAGTGCTTAGAAAAGCAAATACATGGCCAGCGCCGCGGCTCACTAGGCTAATCCTCCGCCTGCGGCACCGGCACCCCGGGTTCTAGTCCCGGTTAGGACGCCGGATTCTGTCCCGGTTGCCCCTCTTCCAGGCCAGCTCTCTGCTGTGGCCCGGAGTGCAGTGGAGGATGGCCCAAGTGCTTGGGCCCTGCACCCCATGGGAGACCAGGAGAAGCACCTGGCTCCTGGCTTGGGATCGGCACAGCGCGCCGGCCATGGTGGCCATTTGGGGAGTGAACAAACGGGAGGAAGACCTTTCTCTCTGTCTCTCTGTCTCTCACTGTCTAACTCTGCCTGTCAAAAAAGAAAATAAGATCAGAAGACTTAAAAAATTCATTTGGTCCAGCCTCCTCATTTTTCAGAACAAGGCCACTGAAGACCAGAGACACTGAGCACACCCACGCATAGTCAGCTGGTGCTGGATCTGGACGGGTACCTCTGGGCACTGCCGCTGCTTGCCTGCTACCTGCCACCTGCTCCCCGAGCAGTCACCTGTGAATTAGAGAGCCTGGAGGGGAAGCTGTTTGAGGAAACACACCCTATATTTTAAGGAATAAGTAGAGTGCAGAAGTAGAATGACCCAGGAATTATTCACATCAGTAAATCCAGTGAGCAGCGACTCCAATCCCTGTTTCCTGTGGCCCCATCATATGTGTACCCCGAAGTGTGTGTTGCTGAACATCTCTTTTCCAGAGAACAGCTTAGAGCAGCATTAATGCAATGGTGTTCACCGTGGTTATTATTAAATTCCTGCAATATGAAATTTAAGACTAGCAAAGTTAGCCGCTGCGGCTCCACACACAGGGCAGTCGCCGTGCCACGTGGAGACATGTGCTTAATTTTGCTACGCGTCCATTCACTTGATTCAAGTCCCCCTTGTTAGCTAAATTCACAGTTAGCGCAGGGAAATTTTCTAATAAACCTCTGAACTACCAGTGCTGACAGCAAAATTACAATTTGTGGCCTCAAGATGCACTCAATTATGATTACTCCGAGAGCGGAACAAACAAAGCCGGAATGCCACACCCGCCAAGGAAAAGCAAGGTCTTCCAAAGGGACTCGGATCTGAATCCCAGGATCCAAGTGTAATTACTCACATTATGATCATTTGCAGGGTGATCATTGGTCTCCTACATCCAGTCTTTGGGCCCCAAGCCGAGGGGTAATTGCTTTATAACTGGGTAAGATGTATCATCTCGGCGAGCCTAGACTCAGCACGAACGGGCAACCCGTACTTAACGCTGCCTTTCTGGGTTGACTTCAGTCTGCACAAAGACTTCCTACGGACCCTGCTCATTTGGTCTAATGCCCCCACAAAGCGAACAAGCACTGCTCTTCTCTGGCTGTGTGGTTTTGTGGGAGAATCCAAGCAACAGCCAGACCTCCGTGGCTGCCAGCGTCCTAGGAATTCCAGTGTCCACTGCGGAAGGAAGCTCCGCTTTGCCCAGCAGAAGGGGACCCTGGCCCCTGGGCTGAGCCCGCCCGCTTGACCTACCTTCCTCCCTCCTCCTGCTGCGAGCGCTCCGCCAGCCTCACACACATTCCCGTTGCTCTCGAAGATCCGCCTTATCAGGCAGAAGCCGCGGGTTGAAACTTTGCTTGCCGGTGGTGCAGGTGGCACGGCTGGGTCTTCCAGGAAAGCCTTGCTATGTAGCAGCAGAGGAGAGGAGAGAGCAGGTCCCAGCACATGGACGTGAGGAGTGAGGGAGTCTGTCCACACAGAGCGGGCTTCCTGCGTCTACAAGTCGGGCTTCTTTCCCAAGCCTTCCTGGAGAATAGAGGTTGTGCCTAATAATTTCCGTGACCCTGTCCCCCTTTCACGCGGAAGCCCTCTCAGCTGGCGTAGCGGTCTCTAAAACAGACGTGCGCCCGCTGCTGAGATGAGACCCGCGGCCCCATCTCCGTATCAGGAGCGGCCCTGCCCTCGACACGTTCGGCTTTCTGACCACACTGGAGCCTCTCAAGCACACTGAGTTAGGCTGAAGAATCCACCTGTGTGGAAAGAAAGAGCAAATGGACACGCCGTGGTCCGGGGTGCGGGTGGGAGGGCCGAGAGGTGCCGACCACTGGGTGCAGCCGTCAGTGAGGTGAGGCCAGCCCTTGATCAGGTGGTGTCCTTACTCCTGACCTTGGTGGTCGCAGGACAGGAGGAGCGTGGAGTCGAACAAGCCCGGCACACTGCCAGCATGCATCCCTGCCCCGGGGTGGAAGGCTCTTCTCGTGGCAGGTGAGCCGGGCAGCTTTGTTCCACTGCTTAGCCTGTGCTGGCTGTGTCAATGCCTCGGTGTGCATTCCCCGTGGCTCCCGGGCTCATGTGTTGCCCCAGCCACACGCTTGGTCCCAGGAGGTATAGGTGTCCTCTCACACTCCGGTGGTCGTCCCGTGCACAGCACATGTAGAGATACCTGGGGACTAATTGGAGGACACAGCTCTCCATGGTGAGGATTCCTGGACCTGGGCCGGGGACCTGGGTGCTCTAAGTGGACACGGGTGCAGTAGGAACCCCTGGCTCTCCTCGGCCCACACTGTTTGCCTTTACTCCGGGGAATCATGTAGCTGCTCTGAGAGGTCGTGCAGAATGATGGCGCCCTCCAGAACCAGTGCTGGCAGAGCCAAGACCCTGGGTGCCTGTCCCCAGAGCTCACCGCCGCCTCGCAAAGCCCGAGTGGGGGAAGCGCACTCCACAGCCACGGTGCCTCCGGGCAGTTGTGGGACAGTCTCAATTCCAGGGTGCAGCCCTTGGAAGCCTCGCGAGGGGCATGCCCTGGTGGCCGGCTCTGAATGTGCCACAGCCACAGCCCTTGGCCATCTTTAGGCTGAGAGGAAGTGCCTCCACACTCCAGCACAGAGCGTCTTGATGTCGTGGCCTCACTTCCGATAATTGAAGCTTGAGCATGATGGGAAATAATGGAGCGGAACCCGCAGCCGGGGACACTCTCCATAAGCTCCACAGGTCCCTGGGATGTGCAATCCCACTGGGAGCGCCATCTGTAGAGACTGCACACAGGCTGGGCCAGGCAAGCGCTTGCCGCTAGCTCAGCCAAGGATCTGATCTCTCAGCGAACCCCCCCCCCCAGACAACGGTGAGACTTCCCTCGACCTTCGTTCTCGGCCAATCACCTTGCAAGGTGCGGCTTACAAGGAATGTCATTTTCCAGGGTCATGACCCAACCATGCAAACGGCCAAAAGATGAATTGGGGAACTCCCTACCTCATCAAAAACCACCACAGGCGACTTCCTCTCTGAACACGACAGCGTTGCCTGAATAGCATCATCCCAGTTGCCACCACGCAAGCAGTGGATTTGTCTTAGCCCACCACTGGTGCAAGCAGCCCTTTGGGGCCACAGAGCATCTCCCCAGCCCCTGGATGCCCCAGTGTCTGGCACAGGGCATTTGTCCGGACTCTTAGTGGCACGAAAAGCGTTAACACAGCAGGAGCCAATGCCGGGCGTCCCAGGCAACAGCGGGAAGGCTGGAGACAGAGGTCCGAGCGACACTTGAAGCTCTTCCCCAAGCGACCTCAGTGACAGCCCTGATGCCAAGGCTGGCGGTGCTGGGAGGGGTCTCTGTGCAGGTGGCTCAGGCTCCACCTTCGCGGGTGTCCTCCCTCCCTCCCTCTTGCATCTCGAGTTCTGGGGTCCAGGTTGAGTGTGAGCCTGGCAGCCGTGATTAGCTTCCACATGGGAGCCCCACGCACCTGGGGTGCTGGAGGTCCACAGGTAGCATTTGCTGCTCCTAGAGAGCAGCTGGTCTTTGCACAGTATCCACCCTTTTAAAATAGGTTCAGGCGGGGAATAGACAAAAAGACCCACCAGATCCACTACACATAGCATGTCTCATGTTACCGTTTCTAAACATAAACTGAATAAACTAATTCACTGGGGGGGAGGGGGATTAGAAATGTTTGTGGCAGTGTTTATGCTGATTTATCAAAGGCTTTGACTGCTTCGCATTCTCTTTCCAGATAAAAACTTTTCCTTAATTAACCATTTGAAGAGTTCTGGAAACACCAACAGACTTTCCAGGCTACAAGACTCACAGCAGGTGCACAACTGCGTATGCCCCAGAAACATAGCAACATCTAGCATTCTGCTTCCTGCCTGGCTTGAGACCACCATCCCGCACGAGCCACTGGTTGTTGTGTTCTGTGTCTGTTCCTGTAGGCGTGCTGCATGTGAAACGTCTCACAATATTTAGGACTCTGCTCTAGATGCTGTCAAAGGCTTAGCCTGGGAATTAGCAGGGTAAGGAGACCACAGATGGAAGGAAGGAAAAGATAAATCCCTGCTCACATGCTAGGTGTGTGTGTGTGTGTGTGTGTGTGGACAACAGAAGAAAACATGCTCCTCGCCTAGAAGCACCAAGAGCCCACCTGCACCACGACAAGGCACGTGGGTGCTGTTGACTTGAATAGCCTTCAGCTGGGTCCACACTAACCAGATACCTTTCACCATCACCCGCTCCAGCCTTGGCTGCATAGACCAACCCACAGAAACACACCCAGACACCTGCCCAATTCCCCCTTGCCGGAGCCGAGTGGGCAGTATAGGCAGTAGCACTTTTTCTAGTCATTTTAGAGAATGGCATTTTTCCAAGCTTAAGGATTTTATAAATGTCTACAGTTTGCACAGAACCGTTTTAGAACCTATGACATGATCGAGGCAAACTCTGCTCTAGAAATCCTCACTAGCTAACAGTGAAAAGAAGCTTCGTAATGGGGCCTGCTTTGTGGTGTAGCAGGTAAAGCCGTCGCCTGGGACTCCAACACTCTATGGGAGCCAGTGTGTGTCCTGGCTACTCTACTTCTGATCCAGCTCCCTGTAGGGTGCCTGGGAAAAGCAGCAGAAGATGGCCCAAGTGCTCGTGGTCCTGGCACCCACATGAGCCACCTGGAAGGAGCTCCTGGCTTCTGGCTTTAGCTTGGCCCAGCCCTGGATACTGCAGCCGTCTAGGGAGTGAACCAACGGAGAGACAGATCTCTCTCTGTCTCTCCCGCTCTGTCTAACTCTGACTTTCAATACATAAACCTTTAAGAATAAAACAAAGTAATAAAATGCTTTATGGCTCCATGGTCCAGAGATGTCAAAGGAAACTCCTGCTCTGGCTCCAGATGAATGGTTTCCGGTAATGCGCCCACCATCCCGCGACCATGTGTAACTACACAACGGCAAAACCGAATAAGCATCACATCCGTCTTCATTCTGATTACTTGGCTCTCGGAACAGGGGCCCCTGCTGACTGGGAGCTGAGGAGGAGCAAAAAGGGAAACAAAATTTTCAATGAAGAATCCACAGCCGTCACCCATCAAGGGTTCTTCATGGTTAGGCGTAAAGACAGCAGGCACAAAGTGCTGCTGTTAGCCTGACTGGGGGCAGAACTGACTCTCCAGAGCCTTCCCTGAATGGCGAGGGTGCCCGTATGGGCCCACGGCCACTCCACGGAAGAGCTCAGAAGAGAGCGGGCTCGGCTGTCACTGCTGACACTCGCCCGGCTGGTGCCTGCACTGAGAAGGCAGCGCTGGGGCTTCTCCACCTGCAAGGTCCCTTTCCTCCTCCCTCCTCCCTTTCTCTGGAGGCTTCGTCTGCGTTCTCCAAGCCACTCAGACATCCATCCAGCCCTGCCCTAGTGCGAGTCCAGCTCCGTAGCCACTCGCCGCTGAGCCCACCTGCTGGTCTCTGCCTCCCTCGGATCGCACGAAGGCAGTCCCCAGGGTGGGGGCCTCATGAACAGACTCGCGGGTGGAGGGGATGACGGAACCGTGTGCAGGTGCACCAGGAGAGGCCAGACACTGGAGACGCTGTGGAAGGGTGAGGACAGTGGGATTCTTTCTACACCCATGCCCACGGAGGCCTTCGAAGAGGTCATAAACACGCAGGCTGCAGAAGAACTCTACGTGGATCCTAATTTTTTTCACCAAAAGCAACTTACTTTGTCATTCCATTTCCCACGAACTTTGTGAATTACGCTCTCGTGTGTTCATCACTACCAAACTTGAGGACTGACGAGAACTAACATTGACTCCATGCTGACGGGCACAGATATATCCCCACTGCAGGTCTCCAGTTTATCAGTGAAACGTCCAGTGGGACAGACATGGCCAGCCCCTCCTACAGGTCAGCCAGCAAGGCTGGCGAGGTCTCCCAGGCTTCAGAACCTCTATCAGTTCCAATGGAGATCTCCCCAGTGAATGGCTCGTGTGTTCGTCCATTTCAAAATGTGCTATTATGTAATTAAGCATCTATAATAGTTTTTCTTTCTTTTTTTAAGGTTTATGTTATTTATTTAAAAGGCAGAGTTACAGAGAGAGAGAGAGAGAGAGAGAGAGAGAGAGAGACTGAGAGAGACAGCTTCTATCTGCTGGTTCACCCCCCCCCAGATGGCCACCGTGGCAAGGGCTGGGCCAGTCTGAAGTCGGGAGCCAGGAGCCTCATCTGGGTCTCCTACATGGGTCCAGGGGCCCAAGCACTCAGGCCATCCTCCACTGCTTTCCCAGGCACATTATCAGGGTGCTGGATCAGAAGTGGAACAGCTGGGGCTCGAACCAGTGCCCATAGGGGAGGCCAGTGTTGATTTCTTTAGCTTCCTGACATATATCTCACATTCCGGTTTAAATGAAGAAGTATTAACTGCACCACAAGCTTTAATTCCCTGCCTCTACAGCTTTATTTAGTTTCCTTGCTACTTGAAATATTCAAATTTGCATTTTTAAGTCTGATTTAGGAATAACTTTTGTGCTCTACATCTGTACACCTATTTTATTTCTCCAGGTATAAGTGAGACTAAAAGGCATCTAACGCTGCATACGATCCTCTCGTCTTCCTTGCTCAGGTTGGGAGTTAGAACACTGGCTGTTTTCAAGTTCAAGTCAACGCATTGACTTTGTCCGGCTCTCAGCCAGGGTCTGCTGGAATGAGGCTCTTGGATGTTCACCATGTTTATCACAAAAGGAAACTAACCCTGGGCCTCTTCACTAGAAGTCACCTTCGAGTCAGCTGGGAAGGTTTTCCGAAAAACGGATGCCTGGCCCTTCCCGGGCACTGAGTTGGTGTCTCTGGGACAGGAGCCCTGGCAAGATCCAGATGACAAAGCCGTCCCCGAAGGCCCGGAGCCAAGTGGTCCTCCTGGCTCCCCGCGGAGGCTCCCGGGGCAGTGCATCAGAGCTCCACGTCCAGCCTAGTTTACATTCACTGGCGCCGCTGGGCAAGGATGACGCTGGCTGGTGCAGAATATGGACAGAATCTGGACCAAACAGAACCGCCTCTGTCGATTCCAGTCTTGCACTAGTCCTTGGCTCCAGCTAGGCCTTGCAGGTCCGTATCATCGCTGCCGTCTCTCATGACGTCAGAACGCTTACAACTTGTGGGAAGACCCTACTGTTCATTTCACAAAAGCATTTTTGCACCACAATTTCTGAATGAAACTGACGGCTTTAGATCTGGTGAACTGGCAACTGTGCAAACGTCTCTTCCTCTCTGCTCTCTCTTCCCACACTGCCGTGGGTATCTTCTCCCGTTAGTCCCACTCATTATGCAAAGCGGAGTTCAGCGTTCGGATGGATACACATCCTGTTACGTGAGTAGTTTTTGTCTTGACGGAAGGTGCTGGGGGGAGGGGATGTGTGCGTCTGGGGACAGTGCTGACGCTGGCGTCTTGCAGTAATCCTTAGCCGTCCCCCGTGTCCTTTCCCTCTCGGTGGTCCAGAGAGCGCGCTCCGCGGGTGGCGCTCTGAGACACGTTGTGCCACCTGCTGGAATCTGCTTGAAAGGGACTCAGTGTGAACACCACCTGAGGCTTTGCTCACTGCTTAATATCACCAGGCTAAGTATAGATTTCCTACTGCGTCAGGCAATTTAACCGCACTAGGCCCATAATAAAGGATTTTTTTTTTTAATGTGAAAATTAGCCTTTAGTGAAAGAGACCTATTTTGTTAGCTGCTGGGTAAATGCAGGTGAGACAATGGCGTCCACACACTCGTCCACTCTGGGTGACACGTGGAGACAGCACCGCCGACCTCGGAGCAGGCAGCGCGCACGTGTCGACACTGCCCTCCATAGAGACGAGAGTAACTGTAATTAACTCTTCTCCTTACCCCCACCCCCAGGAAGTCGAAACGATCTGATAATGTCATATTTAGCAATTAGTGATATAACTGTTTACTCAAGCAGAGGTTT
Organism: Lepus europaeus; assembly: GCF_033115175.1. Lineage (NCBI taxonomy): Eukaryota > Metazoa > Chordata > Mammalia > Lagomorpha > Leporidae > Lepus > Lepus europaeus. The sequence goes on from NC_084835.1 coordinate 122,818,786, forward strand.
CCACCAAGCATAAAAGGGATTTTAGCAGCACATGTACCAAAGCGATAACTGATTGGGGGAGCTGAAAGTCTGCTGAGAGGCCAGCGACAGCCAGCTGGGCCGAGGCGCTGCGCTGATGCCTCCCCCAGCAGGGGCCTTGGTGGGAGCTGGGAGCCAGGTCACCACCTCCCTTGTCCAACGCCTGAGCTTTTGTTCTTTCTCATTGCAACTGCGAACCAACCGCTCCGTTCTAGATGCAAAGGGAGAGACCGTTCACTCACACGGTTTCCTTATCCACCGTGAGATCCATCAAGAGCTGAAAGTCACTCTTTAGATTCAGGTCTGACAAAGCCGAAGACTTTCCACTTGACTGCAGCAGATCCAGCCCATAAAAGGACGCGTCGTCTAGCGACTTCCCAGAGCTGAGTTCCAGCACTAACAGCGCCCCTTCCTTGGTCTAGAAATGGACACACAAGCAAAGCAGAGGGAAACACACGCGCAGGATTCCAGGAGCGGGGGTGAGCTTCCTGCCCGCAAGTTGGCTGGGACCTGTTCACGCTCAGAGATGCCCTTGAAGCTGCGGATGCTCTGTGCTGGCTTGCCTGTTTGGTTTAACCCACGGATGCGTGTTTATTCCTGGGAATTCTTTCCATGTTGAGTAAAGACTTTTCCTGTGGCCTGTGCTGGTAACTTTTGACATTTCTATCAGTTAGATTCATGTCTGCTGGCTCCTTCTGCGCGGGGAGTACCACCCAGTCCTGATTGCTGTGTGCCAGGCTGGTCCCAGCAGTGCCCAATCATGCCGCGTCCCCGGGGAATTCTCCACGCCCCCCTGCTTGCATTAGAGTGGACTCACGGCAGTGCTCAGGGGTGCTTTGTCATCTCGTATCTGTTTTCCAGAAATGGCCAGGGCGGCAGCGTCCCTGCACTGCTTCCATGGCTGCCTTCCATGGCTCAGTTTTGTAGATGTGAAAAATCAGGATCAAGGACCAAGGACCTCGCTCGAAGTCACTGCTCCAACGTCACCTGAAAACTGAGCTAGGGTGACGTCACCGGCACGGCTGCTTGATCGAGATTGTTTAAACAACAGGCGTGGAGACAGCCTGTGGAAGTTCCCCTGGGGAAGCCGATTTGAGGCCAGAAACGAAGCTCTCTGAATGTCGCTGTTCCTGTGTGGAGACAGGAGGCAGCCTCACTGTGGTGCCTGCTTTGTGGGCTCATCACAAGAGCTATGGACGAGCTGTGTAGAGTAGGGGGCCTGTGCCTGATACAGGGCACAGCACAAAGCAAATGCCCCGTACTCCTACTATTCGTATCACAAGGCAGAGAACTGTCAGTTCCTTCTAGAGCCGAAGAGTGGGAAGAAGTTGCCGACCCGAATGAAAATGGAAAACAATAAGAGAAAGAAGTTCAGATCAGAAACGATAACAGATCGGATTCCAAAAGACTGCAGAGCAGCCACGTGGAGAGGGGGAGCCCTTCCCCCAATCCTGTCCCCCAATCCCGGCCATGTCATTGTGACTATGTCACTGGAGCTAACCCACTAGGCTACCTCTGCGCCCGGGTCTCTCGCTCATAACCTGATTGTTTCTGATGCTTTCTGATTCTATCAACCTCAGCAATTCCAGGAAAGTCAAACACTTTGGTTATTCAAAAGAGCACCTGTAGGTCTGAACAGCCTAGGGATCACACCCGGCCCATGCCTGTTTTTGTAAATTAAACTTTCTCAGAACACAGGCACCCTAGTTTGTTTGCATATGATCGGTGGCTGCTTCGTATCATGGTGGCAGAAGTCAATAGCTGTGAAGACACCACACAAGCCTAAAACACTGTCTGGTACTTCGTAGGGAGAGTTTGCTGGGCCTGAGGCTACAGTAAAAACAAAAATCAACTAGCCAAGCACAAGATGAAACACTGGAACACTGCTCACCGGACGAGGTGGTGGGGGCAGGCAGTCCCAGAAAGACTGAGCACTCCCCGGGAGTCATTTATCCCCTCCCCCCGGGCCTTTGTGTCTCCATGAAGGCTTAGTGAATATGTCCATGGTGTTAACAACGGTCATGAGAACATCAAATCGGAAGTGTAACACAGACGTTAGTAAGGGAAAGGCAAATGCGTCCCGGGAGATGAATCAGCAAGTGTAAAGACGGGCTAAGAGGCCGTAAGCACACTCAAAGCGGACGTGAGCCGCTGGTCGGCTGATGCTTCCTCTCTTGAAGAGAGGAAAACAAACTCCACGAAGGCATTCGCATAAACAAGGAGCCACGCGCTCCCCAGGTATCCGGATTCTGCAGAAAATGGAGCCCGGGAGTGTCCACAGGGCCTGACCCGAGCGTGCAGCTCAGCCAGAGCAAACCCATACAGGAACGAGACAAAGAAAGGCTTTATCCAAAGACAGAGCGCACCCGGGTAGGAGGAGACAAAGGAGTGTTTTCAACTCCAAAGGAAAACAAAATCTCCCATAGCTGCGGGAGTAAGAAGTATCACCCAAGAAGAGATGGGCAGTCACAGACTGCTGCAACAAGTGGATGTGATGAACTCGTGTTCATATGGGCAGATTGCCCGCCGTGCCCTGTCCTGCGGCTGACCAGCAGCCCCTGCAAGAATCCTGTCTTTTCTGAGCCACAGAGGCCATGGTCAGGGATACTGCAGCCCCCACCGCCCCAGGCCGCTCCCCCAGTCAGTCCCGCCTGTGAAGGGAGGGGAACAGAAGGGCAGGGGTGCGTCCTCCTGCACTCCCACAGGTCCCTGGGAAGACCCCAGCAGCGAAGCCACGTGCCACACCCAGTCTCCCCAGACCCTGAGGGAGCTGCTCACGGCGCATGCCAGAGAGCGGAGGGCAGCTGGCAGCCGTGGCACTCCACTTTCCGTTCCTCACGGCCAACCACGTATCATGGGTCGTGCTGTCTTGCAACAAACTTCACAAGCCCGGCGCACCATCAGTAAGTGATGACTGGCTTCTCAGTGCCCCAGGCCTGCCTGTTCAAAACACAGACAGGGAGCTTGGGAGTGATCTCTCATTGTCTCTCCTCCTCCATAACCACACCTTCCAAATAAATAAATATAAAAAGATCGGACAGCTGTATAAAAGTGTCGCTGCCAACACTCCCTCTTCCTGAGTGGTGAGATTCGGTTGCTTTCTCCCCATAACTTTCCTGTTTTCTACAATGAATGTGCGGGGTTTTCAGCACGAGAAGAAGCTGTGATAGGTACCCTCTCTGCTCAGTGCCTCTTCCTGGCCCATGTGGCCGGTGTGCTGGCCGTGGGTGCTGCCCGGCCGATCTCGCAGCCCCCTGGGTGTGGATAGGTGAGCACCCTGGGAGGTCGAAGCCCAGGGCTTTCGCTGTCCCGGGCACCTTGTGCGAGAGTCCCATGTGGAGGGGGCTCTGCCTGCACGCACGCGTGACTGATGTCTCGTGGTATTGTCCAGGCACGCGCTGACGGTTCCCCCAGCCCAGGCTCCTCGGAGGAAGCTCCTCCAGGGGCCAGGTGTGCTCCTGCATTTTGCCAAACGCTGGGTCACCGTGCAGGCTCTGGCAGGCCAGGGGATCCGGGAGATCCCCAAAACACTGGTTCCCAACACACTGGACGCACGGAACTTGGCCGTGCGCCGCGGCCCCAGTGGTCAGGCGTTTTGGCACAGCTGTATGGCAGAAATGAAATCTTAGATGGGGGATGCCTTACAATGGATGTGCTGCTGGACAATGGGGTCGTGTTAAACCGCAGCCCACGTTTCGTTTTTGGTTCTTGGGCGCACCGTGTCTCTCCTTACCTTTCTGACTTAACGCTTCCCCCCCACACGTCCCTCGGCTTCTCTGGGCCCCCTGCACCCCGCACAGCCCCACTCTGCCAGTCTCCCCCAAAAACTTCCTCCAGTCACACTGCCTCCTGGTCCTCCCCGCCAGCCACGGACGCGCAGACGTACACTGATGTTCCCTTCATGTCTGGCGAAGCTGGCAACCCGGGGGCCGGGGCCTTGTCTCTCCATGTCCCCAGAAGGCGTGTGAAGTGCCCGCCATCAGTAACACCACAGAGTGGCAGAGCTCACGTACCAATCTGTGCAGCGCACGCCAGCTCAGCAAAAACACCCTCCCCGCCGCAGGTGCCGAACCCACAGTTGGAGCAAGGAGGGGTTCCTGTCTCCTGAAGGGAGCCGGGCGTCCTCGGCGAGCTCTCTGCAGCTGGGGACCAGTGGCCCCTGGAATGCGCAGGGCATCCCTCAGTGACTCCACACGCCATCGGATTGGACACCGAGGCCGACCTCTTGCTTGGCGGATACCAGCTTAGGGCTCTGCTGGGCCGGAGGGGCAGAAGGCTGCCCAGGGCTCAACGTCAGATTTGTGTGGTAAGCCGGGTGGTAAGATGTGGGAGGGAACTGCGTGAGAAGGAAACTGGCACAGGTCACTGGCACGTGCCGGAAGCTCCCGGATTTGCTGTGCGAAGGCACAGAGTGGGCGGGAACGCCTGCCTCGTGGGTGCCGACGACTCAGCCGTGGTCCGCACGCACTGGGCCCGCTGCCTCTGGTCCCGCTGTTGGGAAGGGCTCTCCCCACCCAGGCTGAGCCCTCAGTTTGTCGCAAACTCGAAGCCGGACACCTCTCTGCAGCACCCTGGCTACAGGAACCTGCGGAAAGAACCTGCCTCCCAGACCGACAGACGGATAGACAGATGTCTGGGGGCAAAGGAGACAGTGCCTGGCCAGGGTCCACGGCCCTCGCTGCATACCTCCTGGGCTCCGGTGTTAGAGTGGCCTGTGGTGCCGGGTTTTGTCACCCGTCTCCTCATAGCCCTATACGATGCGCCATCGCTGTGTTCGTTAATTATTAATATGTTTCACCTCCCCAACAACAGTTTAAGCTTCTTGAGGTGGAGCCTTGCACTCGTATATTTGATTGATCTAACGTATTTGAAATACCTTTTTCTCCCTATTCTTTGACTTAATAATAGCGTTCTTTGATATATAAATTGGGCTGCTATGTATCTGAAAATGATATTCTTTCAGCTTTGTCAGTTGTGATAGTTTATTTTGCAATCCATCAAGTATCTCTGAATACCTACTAGTATGCTACAACCCAGCACAGGGGCGGAAAAAGCAGAAAACTGAAAACAAGACAGCATGCAAAGAGCTCTGGATCTGACCCTAGGTCCCCCCACCCCACCCCTCCTTGGTTCTCAGCCTGGCCACAGCCCCTTCCTGCCCCTACCCCTGCCTCTGTGGCCTGGCTGAACAAACAGGGAAAGTCGCCCCATTTCCCAGTGGAGTCCGTGGGGGAAGAGGTGCTCCCAGTAGCCACGCTGGAAGCCAGCATGAGCTTGACAAACTTTTTGCAAAGGGATCCAGGTGGCATCACCCCAGACACTGGAGCGTGAGTGGACAGGAGGGGCCTGGGGACTGACCAGAGCTGGCAGAGTGGATGGCGGAGGCCGAGTGTCTCCAGGCTTGGAGCGAGAAGCAGAGGAGCCGCAGGAAAGGACAGTGGAAGGGGGCCTGTGTCGGACGCACTGGAGGGTAGACCAGGGATCCCGGTGGAGCACTTTGCCCCGAGTCCACATTCCATCACCAGCGAGAGGTCAGGGCAGAGTCTGCCGGGGGCCCAGGGGCGGGGGAAGACAGGCTCGGCGGAAACGCCCTGCCTGGGGCCAGGCTCGGGGTGGCCGGGCGTCCGTGGCACGGCACTGCCACGCTTCTGGCCTTGGTTTTGGGCAGGCAGCCCGAGTGTGTGCAGCCCAGGCCCCTCCCACCTCTGACACCCTGTGGGTCTGTGAACCAGCCAAGGACAGCCATGGTGACTGCATCCAGAGCTAGGGAGACACCTGTCGCACTCCGGAGTTGGGCTAACGAAAACGGGCAGAGGGCAAGTCAGCCTCGTGCCTAGGGAGCTGGCGTCCCTTAGACTATGGGCCAGGGGCCCCTGTGCAGAGACCCCAAGGTGCTAGCCGGGTCCTGTTTCCTGTCGCTCTCACACTGGCAGGAAAGGGCATACACATGGAGCCCAATGTGTGTGCAGGGCCTGGCCCACACCCTGCCCCCGGGAACCCTGCAACTCAGGCCTCCCATCCCCACTTCCCAGGAAAGGCGCAGTGGATGGCTCCAAAGCTCAGGCCTGGGCTCGAAGCTCACCCCATCCCCAGTGAGGGGACAGCTCTCAGCCTTGCTGGGAGGGGACGAGAGCCCGCACCTGAAAGGAGCCCCTGGGGGCGGGGGCAGCCAGCCGTACCTGGGGCCCAGGGGCCCAGTGATGAGGGAGAGTCTGCAGCACCAGCATCAGATGACGCAGCCAGGCCCCCGCCCCTGAGAACAAGGAAGTGCCAGGAAAAGGCCCCCTCCTCCGTGCAGCACCACCTCTGCCCCTGCACCCGCCGAGCCGGGGCCGCGTGCCCGTAGCCCAGTGTGCCCAGCTCTTCTGGTTAGGCAGAGGCAGACAAAGCAACCAGGGTCCACCAAGACACGGGGCAGGGGTCCAAGGAGAAACGTGGTGTGTGAGCTCCGAGTCCCGCAGAAGGAAAGCAGGCCAGCAAGTGCTGGCTCCAGAAAGCTCTGGAACATGTCACTCCAAATCTTGGTTTGGTCTGGGGAGGGGGCACCCCACATCCTCCCACATTGGAGTTCCTGGGTCTGACCCTCGGCTCCAGTTCCTGATTCAACACAGACCCTGGGAGGCAGCCGTGACGGCTGATTAACTGTGTTCCTGCCACCAAGTGGGGGGCCTGGGTGGCGCTCTGGGCTCCCCTGGGCTGGGGCTGCTCCTGTGGTGCTGATCCGTGTTCCCAAGGGGCTGAGCACCTCTCTCCATCCTGAGGTTCTGAGCAGCAGAACCTGCCTCTTACCCAGATGCTCAGGAACCCTTATGTGCTTGAGCAAATATCGTTTGTTGTTAAAAATTACATGGAATGAGAACTCCCCCATAGCCACCTGAAATCCACAAGGGATGAGGCTCAAAAGATGGGAAGACCCAGGCTGGTGCTGTGGTGTCGTTGGTGAAGCCTCCACAACCTATACGGCACCAGTTCGTGTCCCTGTGGCTCCTCTTCCCGTCCAGCTCTCTGCTTATGGGCTGGGAAAGCAAGTGCTTGGGCCCTGCACCCACGTGGGACACCCAGAAGAACCTCCTGGCTCCCGGCTTCAGATTGGCTGAGCTCCTGCCATTGCAGCCATTTGGGGAGTGGATGGAAGACCTTTCTGTCTGTCCCTCTCCTTGTCTGTAACTCTGCCTCTCAATAAATAAATAAATCTTTAAAAAAAAAAAAAAAGGGGGGGGCCAACATACCGTTCTGGATGTCACGATCTAATGATGGACAAGGGGGGAATAGGCCATCTCACAAGAAGGAGCTCAGATCCAAACCAGGGAGGTGGAAAAGGTTCAAGGACCAGGCGGCTTCCGACCTTGACTTTGGAGAACAGGGAGGCCTGGCGTGCTGGGGAGAATCCGGTTTCCTGGCTGTCTCTGCCGTGGGTGTCAGGCCCAGAGAAAGGCAGAGCGGAGAGAAATGTGCCGTTGGGGGCTCCTGAAACCTCCCAGGGGACTGATATGAGTGCAGCAGCCACAGGAGTAGAGGGGGCTCAAGACACAGTCTGCAGGTGGAACCGATTAATGCAGGCACTCGCACGGCCCAGAATGAATCACAGCCCTGGGTCAGCGCGGGTGGAGACGGAGACGGAGACGGAGAAGGGACTCCCCCTCCAGTGGAGGCCGCGTAGCACACGCGACGGCTCAGCTGCCATTCAGTGAAAGAGAAGTAGGTCCAGGGGTCAAATCCAGGTGTGGCTCTGAAGAGGGGGTGGGGTGGGGAGCGGGGAGGGGCAACCTGGAAGCCAGGTGCCAGGGAGGACGAACTCACGGGGCAGAGCTCCCAGAGGGAGGAGGCAGAGGCGAGAGACGGAACATGAGGGACGGCTCTGGGGGAGCTGCCGAAGTTATCGACGCAAACCATTTCCAGGGAGAGCAGGGATGAGGTCTGCAGGGGACAGGCAAAGCAGCATTACGGAATGCCGGGAGGCGGTGCCTTCTGGGGAGCGGGGTTGCCTATCAGCACTCCGGACCTTGTCGGATGAAGCTTCACGAGCCGGTGATGGATTTAGCAATTGGACTGATGCCTGCCAGAGGCCTGAACGTTAGCCCAATTTGGCACAGGCACAGACCTTGAAGAAGTGTGGCTCTCCACTCGATAACTCCACCCTCGGAAATTGTCCTAGAGCGCAAGATGCAGAAGAGTAACAGGATTCTGGCACCAGGAAGTGCAGCAGCCACTCCCACGTGTTCCCTCACCAGACGCAGTCAAATCCACACAATGAAACTGCGCACAGCACTTAGGAATCGGATATGATGTAGCCGCTCAAAGTAGCGCTGATGGACACAACCGGTGGTGAAGACCCAAGAGCTCCACCTGCCGAGCAGGGTTCAGCATCTTTCCCTTTTGGTAACGCGTGTGTAGCACATAGAGCGGTAGAGCCAGGTTAGAAACAAGGACCCCCCTTCCTTGAATCCTGGCTGCAGCGCACGCGTACAGCCCCAGGGTACCACCTTGGCCTCAGTGTCCGCACCTGCACGGTAGGAAGACAGCAAGCACGCTACCCCGGCGTGTTGCTGGGCTTTCACGGGAGACAGGGAGTCCTTGGAAGGGGTAGCCAGTGTCCCCTGACGCACTGGCCCTGTGTTTGCTGTGACTACCACACATTATCGTTGATTTGTTCTTTAATCTACATTTTCTTATTCTGAAATACAAGCAGATTTAAGTAAACTTTTTGGGCAAAAACCGTAATTATTGATGACATGGGAGCGAATAATTTTTGAGAAAGGGCTGAAAAGATGATCTTTGTCAGAGTGATTATCTCTCAGCATGATGTCTTTGTTAGGATTTTGGGGCGTGTGAGAAGGTATTGGGAACCCAGCCACGGAGAGTAGACAACGTCTACTTTGAAATGTAACTCTGCCAAGAATCATGCGTAATTACCAGCAATTCAATTTTAGACATTCTACTTCATTTTAATTGAGATCTACGTACTCAAAGCACAACCATGACTTCTGAAGGTTCAGAGGCCTCCCTCACGTTGTTTTAAAATTTGGTTTAAAACATAGAATAGAATAAGGAGTGCTTTATGAATTCTGGTTGATTTTACACTTAGTTTCACTGAGGGTTTACTCTACCTCAAAAATAGCTATTTCAAATAATTATTTATTTTGAAAGTCAGAGTTACAGAGAGAGAGAGAGGGAAAGAGAGAGCAAGGGAGTGCAAGATCCTCCATCTGCTGGTTCACTCCCCGATGGCTACATTGGCCAGCACTGGGCCAGGCCAAAATCAGGAGCCAGGAGCTTCTTCCAGGTCTCCCACATGGGTGCAGGGGCCCACACACTTGGGTCATCTTCCGTTGCTTTTCCCAGGCCGTCAGCAGGGAGCTGGATTGGAAGTGTAGCAGCCAGTTCATGACCCAGCGCCCATGTGGATGCCAGCGCCATGGGCAGCGGCAAGGCCGGCCTCTATTTTGGTTTCCAATTCAGGGTGCTCCTGTGGCATTCAGATTGGGCAGCCTGGGCACTGGCTAGCAGAACCCACGGGCACAGTAGCCTGGGCAGGTGAACGCAGACCGCGTGTGCTTGACATTGCACTTGGAGTGCACGTGGGGTTTGCAGCTTTCCGGGGGTCTGTAGCCCCAGCTTCCTGAGGCTCTGGGCTGGAGGGCACGGGAGGAGGGGTCTGTGGCCACCACTCTGGATCGCTAAGAGTGAGTAACTAGACAGTGGCACTGAGCTGCTGCAGGGGACCGCAGGGCGTCGGGGCGGTTTTCTCTGCCCCCGACTTTCAGCACCCACACGCGGGGTGCTCGGGACTCAGCACTCTGGGGGTGCCTCCGCAGCACCCTGGGTCTGCCTGCCACAGCACCAGAGTCACCCACAGTCCGTCTGCCCCGCCGAGCTTCCACCTAGCAGCCACAGCAAAGGCTGTGTCTTCCCTTCTGTGACTATCACAGCTCTCCGTGTGTGGGAAGCATCTGAAAGCACTTGCTGCCGGCGCTAAACGCCTGTGGTCTTTTCCAAGAGTTACTTAAGAGCAAGGCACAGAGCACTTCACACGGCTGTTGGCACAGCGGGTCACTTGGTCCCACACCTGGGGTTCCACTGCTCTGAGGGCTTACCTCCCGGTCTGCAGCTGGGAACCCACTGCCCACACCCCAGTCACTCCAATTTCACATATGAACGGTGCCAGGAGAACTGAAGACAAAAACAGTGCTCCTTGCTGTTAGTCACTCCTCCAGAATGAAAGCGGGGGCGCCAGAGAAAACCACCCCATTTATGATTAGTAAAAGCACCACAGCTTCTGGTTGAAAGCTTTTGGTTCAAGTACAAAGCCCAGCTACCAGCCGAAGGTCACTACGGCAGCCTGTCGCCCATGCCATTTTTTTTAATCGCTCTGCACTGACTTTATTTTTATCATTTTCAGTACCTATTTAAGTAATTCAGCCCACTCCATTATTCTTTAACAAATTTTTATCGATGATCTCTCTCAAGTACGGTATGTGGGTTGCTTGCTATTAGCTTAATGTCCTACAATTAATATCTTCTCGGTATTCTTCCTTCATTCAACAAGTAGTACTGGTAAGAGCCAACCCATCTTTTAAAGGTAAACCTTGTCCAGTTAAACTCAAGAATGAAATCACTGCAGATCTATTATTTCTGGGAACAGAATATTTCCATTTGCATAACATATTTTTCCCCTGACAAAGTGCCAGGAAGAAACGCCTCATGTCCACCCCTCACACCGTTCTTCCTATGGTATTAAGACGAGGGGGAACTGCCACAGTGGCCTTAAAACTATTATTCTCTCCCCCCGCGCCCCCAGCCCCCACTGATTTACAGTGCCACGACTCTTGGAGAGCCAGGTCGCTGGGACGCTCGGGATAATGGACCAAGAGGAGTCTCCATGATGTCATCCCGCACGAAGGAGGCCGGCTCACAGGTTGTGACACTAAGGTCAACAGCAGCGGGGAAGACCCTCAAGTTGGCTGAGAAATCAAGGCTGGAGTCCACATTGAAATAAAACCCAGAGCTGGGCAAGTTAAATGATCTGTAAGCCGCAGGGACAAGTGAGCTAGCAGAACAACGGCACGGTAAAATACAAAGAGGAAGGACAGACGCTCCTGTCCGCGGCACACGGCGACACCAGGAGCAATGCTCGCCTCTCTGAGGCGTGAGCCAGCCTGGCCGCTGCCCTAAGGGTGAGGGCCTGACCTGTGCAGAAAGCAGGAGACTCGCAAGGTCAGGAAGAGACGCTGTCCATCAGCCGCAGGGGGGCAGGGACTTGTGTCCGCTTGACTGGCCCAAGGGTGGGCAGGCGTCGCTCCATGGCGGGTGCTGTGGCAGAAGATGAGCCTCTGGCCCTGGGGGACGGTGTCCCCGGTGTGTGCAGGCCCCACCCAGTCACTCTGATGCGCACACAGGTGGAGAGGGTGACGCTACCCCCAGGGGACAGGGAATTCCTCCTGCTGATGGAGCCAGCCAGCTTCAACCGGAACAGACCAGGGCTCTGCTGGGCCTCTGGCTGGTTGCCTCACCCTGAGGTCCTACCCATGTCCTCCGTTGGTGAGCCACTTCCCTCTCTCTCTCTCCACACACACACACACACACACTCACACACACGTGCTGTTGGTTTATCGGTCCTGTCTCCTTGGAGAAACCTGGTTAATACAGCCGGGTTCACAAAGGGGAGGCCAGCTTGAAACCTCAATGGAGAAGCATCCCGCATGCCTTAGTGTGGGTGACTTCATCCCTGGGGAAGACGTCTCAGGGCCCGGCTATCCCATGACACTGTAAGTGGGGAGGGGCTGGGGGCCAAGGGCACAGAGGAGCTGCAGGGTCACCATGGTGATGTCTCCTCTTAATGGCCCAGGAAGAGCACAGGGTTTCCTGCCATCAGAGCCCACTGCTGGGCCAGTTCTGCTGGCCTGGAGTAAAATCCTCTCGAGGCAGCCCCCGGCCCGAGGCCACAGACCCTTGCTCGTGGGCAAGGCCTGTGGATCGAGCTTCCCCTCTTCACTCACGCGAGCCTCCGCCCATCAGGTCTTGTTGCAGACAAACCCAGCACTTCACTGGGGCCTTATTGTCTGTGACAGCTGACGTTGTTTGTGCAAATGCTCCGTGAAATGTCAGAAACCGTATGTACCATCTAATGTCAGAGCTGGGAAATACCTGGGAGATTATTTTAGTTCAGAATCCTTGTCGGCTGATGTGGATTTGTACGCCTTCCTCCCAGCGAGTTAAAGCACAGAGGGCCATGCCAAGGGACACATCTTTTATACATGTTACATGTTTATATATTATATATTTTCCTGGGTTCATAGGCTTTTTTTAACTCCTTAAAAAATTAGGAAGCCTTCTTGGATTAGAGACCAGCCTGCACTTCGCTGTGCTTCTCATACCAGTTAGGAACCACTGGGGGGGGGGGGGGGAGTGCTGTGGTGCCGCAGGTTACGCTGCCTCCTGGGATGGCTGCACCTGCATTCAGGGTGCCTCACCCGCGTCCCAAAGACCACACTTCCCCTCCAGCTTCCCGCAGATGTGCACCTGGGACGCAGCAGCTGATGGCACAGGTACTTGGGTCTCTGCCACCCGTGTGGGAGACCCACATGGAACTCAAGGCTCTTGGCTTCAGCCTGGCCAAAGCTTGGCTGTTGTCAGCATATGGAGAGTGAACCCCTGGATGGAGGATCTCTCTCGATCTCTCTCTCTCTCTGCCTTTCAAATAAATAGACATATAAAGAATATAATTCTGAATTATTTCCTATTATTTCTCAGTCATTTATTGTTCAGGAAAATCTATCAAGCAGCTTAAATTTGTTCCCACTTTCTTAGAGTTCGGGAGACAGGATGCACTTAATTTGCTACCTGCCTGTTGTTTTTCTTTGCAAATAAAACATGAGGGCCACTTCTGCATGAGCCTGTGCCTACACTGCGGGAAGCGGTTTCTTCAACGCAGCACAAAGGGTTAGCAACCCACAACCCTGCAGGCGAAGGTCTGAAAATCCACGCTCAGCCAAGGGACGGGCCACCAGCTGTCTAGGGATTCTCAGAAACTGATTGACAGTTGTCTCCAAGAAGCATCTGTGTGCGATGTGTTTCGGGTCAATGTCTCCCCTCAAGGGGAGCTCTCCCTGCTGTTTGAGAAGTAGAGGGAGGAAATCCACACTCAGCTCCCCTGCGGGCAGGGACCAGGGCAGGGAATCCTGGTGGAAGCTCACCCGCAGGGAAGGGAAGAGGATGCTGAGCCGTGGAGGACAGCTCCCAAGAGGCCTGCGTTGCGCCCTGCACCCACTCGTGAGGCCGAGCCTGGACACAGCACTGGGCAGAGGACACGTTACTGGGTGTTAGCGAGCTCGGGGCTCTGCCTGACCCTGCAGCCTCCGGAGAGGGCGCGGGCTCTGGGTGAGCTCCTGAGCTGTCAGCTGTGGTGGGGACCGCCAGCCAGGCCCCAGGGCTGTGCCAGACTTGCTGTCAGAGATGCTGAGAGTCTGTGTTTACTCTCTGGAGCTCGCCATCCCTGCCACCCCCTGCCTGTGGAAAATTAAGGATGCCAACAGACGGGAGGGTGGGACAGGCCCTCTTAAAAACCTGGCTGGTTTGGCCATAAACACCTGGCAGGCTGTGCGAGGCCCCGGCCAGGCGGCCCAGCCCCCTCGCTGCCTGCCAGGCACTGGGGACATTCCCAGGAGGGCCATGTCCCAGCCTGAGATCCACCACTGGCTGTTCCTGTGATGGGCAGGGAGCCAGGAGCCCCTCCGCTTCCCCAGGCCAGGAGTGGACCAAGGGAGGACAGAGGGCAGAGGTGCGGAAGAGGGCTGGGGCCTGGCCTGGCTCCCAGCCTCCTGGGCGGGGCCACCTGGGCTTGTTACCATGGTGACCGGTTTCCCTGGTTACCCGGGAGCCTGCAGAACCTCAGCCAGGCAGGGGCGGCTGGCGGGGAGGGGGCAGAGACGCCCCTTGGGAGGCCTGGCTGTCTGGGCCCTCAGAGGGGAGAGTATGGCAGTGAGGCCCCGGGGGCCCGCAGCAGAGCCCCACCTCCCTGGCTGGGCATGCAGGTGCCTTGCAGGGGTCCTGTGGCCTGCAGAAGGACGGGCCCTGCTGCACGGCTGTTCCCTGGGCCAACTCTAGCTCCTGAGGCCCCGGGAAGATGGCTCAGAAGCAGCTGGATGAAACGGGGCTACACGAAACCCTGGCAGTCGCTTGCCCTGGGGAGGCAGCCTCAGGGTGGGGCGCGGAGCAGCCGGGATGGACATCCAGGCCCTCAGGGCCCTGCTCCACCATGCACCATTCATGGCTCGCCAGCTGTTGGCCCTCCCTCCGTCCCCCTCTCTCCTCCCACAGTCTCTCCCCTTTCCCCACAGAGGTGGTCCAGGCCCTACCCCCAGGCACAGGCTGGTGTCCTCCTAACACAGTTGCAGAAGGAGCCAGGCAGCCAGGGCTTGAAGATGGGAGAAAAACCATTGAACTATGCGGGCCTTTGCCAGTTGATTTCCTGTGGTTCAAAAAGCAAAACAAAGGCACACCTGGCTGACTGCTCCGTGGCCGGGCAAAGGGGTGGCTCACCTTCCACCAGGTGGAGGGCACCGTCCACGGCTTCCCGAGCTGTCCAAATGGCGACCGTGTTACTGTGGAGGGTTGGATTCCTGTCCCTGGAACCCAAACACCTGTCGGGTGCTGTCCCGCTCCCCTCTGCAGTGGCCCTGGGCCACTGCCGCTTCCGCGGGAGGAAGTGCCTTCCTGCGTGTGGTCGGCAGTTAGTGGAAACACTCAAAGGTGTCCCTGGGCAGGTAAGCTGGTACGTCCACACCCACACCACTGCCCCGCGACACCCAGCTCAGCCACCGAGCAGCTGGGGTCTGCGTGGCCCCTGGGCAGTGTCTGCATTGGCTTCCCCGGGTGCCCAGAGTCTGCCTGGGAAAACGGGGTCCTGAACTAGCTGCCGCCGAGGGAAGCCCAGGGCAGTGTATGGATCTGACTCGGATTCACTTTCCAGGCGGGCAAGGGGAAGGGCACGTGGGAAAACGCACCTTGGGAAAGATGCCGCGTGGGCATCTCTGCTTTTTGCAGCCACTGAAGACTTGGGAGGAAACTGAGCTGTGCCTGCTGGCCACGTCCTGCGGATCAGCAAAGCCAAACCATCGCGACTCGGCGGCTTCCGTCCACACCTGTGACCCGGGCGACCAGCCAGCGGGCTCTGCAGGGAGCAGCACTCCCTGCCAATGCTGGACAGCATCACCAATGTGCTCAATAATATCCCAATAAAGTAGATCATTACTGAGACGCTGAGTCTCTGAGCAACAACCCGCAGGGCCATGTATCTGTGACCACAGCCGTGGGCGATGGGTGGACCTCATCCAAGGCTCCAGATCACCCAGGGGTGGTGAGAGATGACGGCCGGGTCGTGTCCATGGAGTCTGCTACGCCAGTGTCTGGGACATAGGCCGTCCTCTGCTGTTCAGGCAACAGTGACACCGGGTGTGTGACTTGCACCTGCATAGTGTTCAACACCAGCAAGCCAGCTGTCTTCCCTCAGAGCACCTGTCACCTGCTCTGCCCCCCACACAACACATGGGGATCCCTCTGGACCAACCCCTGCCCAGGTCCATCAGCCGCCCTGTGAGCAAGAAGCCAGCTCTCGATCTTCTCATGGCTTGTTTGCAAGCTTTAATGTTTTACCCAGTGTCTTTTTTTTTTTTTTTCACCAAACATGGGGTAATAAGTGAGTATTTCTTTATCAATAAGGTAATAACTAAATTGCAAGAGACATTACTAAAGGGACGCTACCGTAGACTGAGAAATACGGCCAGACCACCATACTTGGAAGTGAGTTTAGGACCTGCCTACTTCCTTGCACTCCCCGAAGCAGCACTTCTCATCTGTTCCCCGGCAGGGCAGGGAGGCACACCTAGCTGTGTCCGTTTTGTGGACAAAGCCCCAGGAGATCTGAAATGTTCACCCCTTTACCCTGAGGCTTGCATGGAGGGAAGTTGCCGGCCCATCTGGACCAAATCCCTCCTTCCCCACCTGCAGAGCGAGGACACAGGAGAAGCAGCGGCTGTGTCTGCATGGGAACCACTCCTAGATCTAAACAGAAAGCCTGTTTCGGTTGGATTGTAACCACACCAGGAGCAGCTGGCCACACAAGGCCTCACGCCTGCACAGAAGACACGGGTTTGTCCCCATATGCAAGCAGCAAAGACAAAAAGCACAACTGTGGAACCCCAAGTGTCTCCCAGCACCCACCCAGAAACCCGTGTGACGTCAGCCCAGGCGGGCTGGCCAGGGCTGGGGGTCAGAGTCCCCGCGGAGAGCAAGAGCGCGGACAATGTGGGTAAGGCAGCCCGCGGGCAGAACGCGGGCCCTTCGCTCCCCAGCAGGCCCGTGGAAGAACCGCCCGGCCCCCAAGAGCTCACAGGCCTAATTAAGATTTTTTGAACCTGATCGA
This sequence comes from Lepus europaeus, assembly GCF_033115175.1. Classification (NCBI taxonomy): domain Eukaryota; kingdom Metazoa; phylum Chordata; class Mammalia; order Lagomorpha; family Leporidae; genus Lepus; species Lepus europaeus. The sequence goes on from NC_084835.1 coordinate 122,835,224, forward strand.
AACGTTAATTACTTTGCACAAACTGAGCAAACATATAGATGTCACATCTTATGAATGTGTCTTTCAATGGCTGTCCTGGGAAGAGACAGAAATTAAAACAGCACCTCATTACGGAGTGCGCGCAGCTCTCTCCTCCCTGGCTCTCGCGGGTGTTCAGTCTCCACTGGCCGCTTATTTACAGCCAAGCGAGCAGGACGTCATCACACGGCTAACTGACGTTCACCCAGCACGCGGCCTGCCGGGCACCTCACCCGTGCCCCGCTGTTGAATCTGCAGAACTCCGAGGTAGACCCTGAGTTACCCAGCAGGACCTCAATCAGTCCACGCACCCTCTTCTTCCTGCGCCTCCTCCCCTTGGTAGGAGGAGGCCATGACAGTCCTGCCCTGAGACGCACCAGGGACCCCGCCAGCTGCCCCGAGAACGGGGATGGAGTTCCGCTGGCTTCTGCCTTACGTGACACTATGTGCTAGGTAGGCATCTTGGGCACTGCTTGCCCGGGGGGTGTTTGCCCATGGGAGGGGGAGGGCTGCTGATGGACGGCCCACTGCCCTGAGCCCTGGAAACAGGATGCCCTTGTCAACTGTCTCAGCGCATTTGCCTTGGGGGAGACGCCTGCTGGGAGCCAACGCTGGGAGGGCCCCTTGTTTCTTGGCACACTGGCGCCGTAGCCACAGGGGCTACCCTGTGTGTTTTTATCTCATCAACTCATATGGAGCCAGGGTTGTGGCGGAGCGAGTAAGGCTGCCGCCAGTCACTCCAACATCCTGTATGGGTGCTGGTTCCAGTTCCAGCTGCTCCACTTTCAATTCAGCTCGCTGCTCATGGACTTGTAAGCAGAGGAAGATGGCCCAGGTGTTTGGCCCCTGCTACCCGCATTGGAGACCCGGCGGAAGCTACCAGCTCCTGGCTTTGTCCTGGCGCAGCCCTGGGTCTTTTGGCCATTTGGGGAGAGAACGAGCAGATGGGAGTAGATAGAACATGTCTCTCGTGCTCTCTCTCCCTCTCCGTCTCTCTAATGCTGCCTTTCAAATACACAAGTTAATCTGATCAAGCCCACGGGCCTGATTGCCTTTCCTCTCCACCCCTGGAATCCCATGCCCGTGCCCTGCAGGTCCTCGGCAGAGCGCCCCGCTGCTCTCCGTCCTGTGCCAGGGGCCCCTGTGAAGGCGCACAGATGCCAGGACCCGTTCCAGAGAAGACCAAGGGTGGCCCTGAGGAGTCCCCATCCACGACACGGCCATGGAAGAGAAGAGGCTTCCTGAGCTGTGAGCACCTGCAGGAAGCTGCCATTCATTGCTTCAGTGCCCAAGGCCTACAGGGGACACGTGTCACGCACAAGGTTCCAGCCAGCCAATCACAGCCTGGGAGCCACACGAGGACACTTGTCACGTACGGGCTCTGAGCCAATCACAGCCTGGGAGCCACAAGAGACACATGTCACACACAAGGTTCTAGCCAGCCTGGGAGCCACACGAGAATATGTGTCACAAGGTTCCAGCCAGCCTGGGAGCCACACGAGGACACGTGTCACACACAAGGTTCCAGCCAATCAAAGCCTGGGAGCCACACGAGGACACATGTCACTCACAAGGTTCTAGCCAGCCTGGGAGCCACACGAGGACACGTGTCACGCACAAGGTTCTGAGCCAGCCAATCACAGCCTGGGAGCCACACGAGGACACATGTCACACACAAGGTTCCAGCCAATCACAGCCTAGGAGCCACACGAGGACACGTGTCACATACTGGCTCCGAGCCAATCACAGCCTGGGAGCCACACGAGGACACATGTCACACACAAGGTTCCAGCCAATCACAGCCTGGGAGCCACTCGAGGACACGTGTCACACACAAGGTTCTAGCCAATCACAGCCTGGGAGCCACACGAGGACACGTGTCACACACAAGGTTCCAGCCAATCACAGCCTGGGAGCCACACGAGGACACGTGTCACACACAAGGTTCCAGCCAATCACAGCTGGGAACCACACAAGGACATGTGTCATGCATGAGCACCCAGCCAGCCAATCGCCAGCCTGGGAGCCACACGAAGCCTGCACACAGGTGCGCCGAGAGCCTGCACACTCGCTTCACATGCAGTTCCAGCACACTCTGCGGTTTGTTCTCTGGGTCACGAGACCCACAGAAGCCACACTGGGCTGCAGGATGACGACAGGAACGCAGGCAGCGGGGAGGACGGAGCCCAGGATGTCGACGGGCAGAGGCGGACAGTGCGGGCAGAGAGAGGCGGCTCCAACAGCGCCCGTGGGCCCAGGGGAACAGGGCTCGGAGTCCTGGGGGACCGCGTCCTGACGGCGGGCCCGGCGCGGGGTGCGGCTGCCGTCGGACCTTGCTCTATGGTTTTGGAGGAGCCGATGTGATAGTCTGGGGGGAATGCTAAGAATTTCAAAACGCGAGCCGGGAGGGTGACGTCACTGGGGGAACCCCTTACAGCTGGGAGGGTGACGTCATTGGGGGAACCCCTTGCATCCGGGAAGGTGATGTCACTGGGGGAACCCCTTGTAGCCGGGAGGGTGACGTCACTGGGGGAACCCCTTGTAGCCGGGAGGGTGACGTCACTGCGGGAACCCCTTGTAGCCGGGAGGGTGACGTCACTGGGGGAACCCCTTGGTGTTTTTCACCTCGTGGAACAACTCGGAGGCCTGCTCCGCTCACTCCGAAGCCCGGGGCAGGCCCTGCGCGCGCGGCTGCCTCGGTGGGCACGGGCACGCGGTCACGGGGGCTTCACATACCACGGCGCAGGTGGCCGGCTGGCCCTGGGAGCAGGTGCGTCTCCTGCCCTCCGCAAAGAGCATCACCCTGCTGAAAATGAGTCACTTCCCTCCCAAACTAAGCTAATGAGGGGAAGCAGAAAGTTAGTATCCGCGTTTGGGAACGCTGACCCCGGAAGCAGAACCTCAGGGAGCATACTTGTGTGGTTAAGACTTGACTGACCCCGGAAGCAGAACCTCAGGGAGCGCGCCTGCGTGGTTAAGCCTTGACTGACCCCGGAAGCAGAACCTCAGGGAGTGCGCCCTGCGTGGTTCATCCCGGACTCTGACCCCGGAAGCAGAATCTCAGGGAGCGCCCTTCTTGGTTAACCTTGGCTCTGACCCTGGAAGCAGAACCTTGGGGGGTGCGCCTGCGCAGTGATGCCGTGAGAGCCCCAGGGGCGCTGGGGACGCGGCCACGATCTCGCCCGACTGTGGGGGCCTGTTGCGGGCGCGTGGTAGCAGCCGCTGCATGTTTCCCACGGAGTCTCCGCTTTGAGAATCCGCACTTGGACAGTAGAGGGTTAAAGAGGACATTAGGACCCTAGCGAGGAAGAAAGTCCGACTCTAGGAGGTAAAGCCCGAGTTGGGGCAAAAGGAAAAGATCACGTGTCCTGCTGGCTGCGGCCCTGGTGCCGGACACTGCACGCCGGGCCTGGACCTGGAACCGGCCAGCCTCCCTCACTGGCACGGGTCCGCCTGGCCGTCGCTGGGCGGTCTCTTCCCACGGTCTGCCGGCCCGTGATTGCCTTTCTCAGACCCGAGGCTTGATTGCCGACCCTGGCGCCGCCTGGCCGTGAGAGAGGCCGTGGCTTCGGTTGCTCGGGCCTCTCCCTGGCGCCTGCTTCAGGCTCGGTGCATTGTTGGGAAGAGTGTCGGGAAGAGTGTGTCCCTTGACTGTAGCACACATGGCTGAGTGGTGACCAGGAGGACGGGCGCATGGAACCCTGAGCCTGCGGAGCCCTGGACGCCTGGACAAAGGTCACACAACTGTGCTGGACCGTGAGACCACAGCCTGCAAGATTGGCTCAGAGCCCGCTGGGGTCAACCCTGGGAGGGCGCCCAGTGTTCGGACTTCAATCTCTGTGTGGCAAAGCTGCAGCCGTCCACCATCCGTGCTAGCCCCTGGGTGGCCTCCCGCACCACTGTGGCTTGTGGGTAAGGGGGACTGCCACCTCCCTCCAGGTGAACCCTTCCAGACAAAACCAATGAGGCACGACCAGTGAATTGGAAATGACATTCGATAGCAACTCGGGAAATACAGTGAAACATGAAAATCGATGTACTTTGTCTTGCATGTTATAACTTGAAAATAATTCCTAGAATAGAACTTTTGAGTCCAGATGGTATTTCTGGCTGCACATTTCCAGACATTGTTGTGCTAGTGAGTGTCTTTCTTTTGCTGTTTCCTCTTGCCGCGTGATTCTAAGATGCTCCGGTGATCGACAAAGATGTCAGGTCTTCGGTCTTCCCAAGGACACCGCCCTGCTCACTGCTTGGCTTCCGTGGAATTTTCTGTAGAAGAGCCGACAGGCCTCCTCTAGAGCTAAATTGACAACGGTTCACAGCCAGCTTCTCTTTCTAAGTGCCTTTGTGAGATTTAAGCAATTCTCCAATATCACTTTTATTGATTTCTGGAAGTTCTATGCATTTTACAATATTCGCAATTTCTTTTTACAATTCGGTTGCATTTTCTTTGCACTGTATTGTCTGAACCCCCATTAATCATTCAGTGAGCCGCCATTGGCTCCCTGGATGTGAATAAACCGTGGAGGTAAGCAGTAACAACAGTCTGTAAGTGGTCAGTTTGCTAACGAATGTCCTGTTCTGATGACTCGCTTCTCTGTGCGGGGGGGGGTTAATGGGCGTGGCCAGTGAGCAGGCTGTGCGCGGGTCCTCGGGACAGGAGACCCTTCCTCCCTCCTCACTGGTACCCCCACCGTCTCTCACTGTCTCCTCTGTTCAGCCCCCAGGAAAGCTGCAGCCTGTTCCTCCAGTGCTGCTTCTGCCATGCAGTCGCCCCTAACCTGTCCGATCAGATTGATATTCACTGTCTTACTCTATGAGAGAAAATCAAATACAAATCCTTTAATGTGGTGAAACAAACAAGCTGTGTTCTTTCCATGTGACTGACCTTGGCAACCCTGATCGTTGATACTCAAGTAAGAGGATAAATCTACTTAGAAATTTTCCAAAAAAGGGCTGCTACTTGCTCTGGGTCTTGCCCATTTATAAACTAACATAATTTGTCTATGCACAAATTGACATAAAGCCACTGAAATGACCATCCAGCCAGACATCTTGGTTTGTTGTTGTTGTTTTGTTTTTTATTTATTTATTTGCTGGGTAGAGTTACAGACTGAGAGAGAGAGAGCGAGATAGACAGACAGACAAAGGTCTTCCATCCACTGGTTTATCCCACAAATGGCCACAACAGCCAGAGCTAGGCTGATTCAAAGCCAGGAGCAAGGAGCTTCTTCCAGGTCTCCCACGTGGGTGCAGGGGCCCATGCACTTGGGCCATCTTCTGCTGCCTTCCCAGGCCACAGCAGAGAGCTGGATCGGAAGAGGAACAGCCGGGACTAGAACTGTGCCCATATGGGACACCGGCACTGCAGGTGGAGGATTAACCAAGTGAGCCACAGTGCCAGCCCCCAGCCAGACACCTTGGGCACTTGAGCTTAACTAGTGCTCAGTGCTCTCCATAAGACACCTTGGGTGGCAGGTGTTTCCCTCGGCTCCTGGCGGGGTGCTTTGAAACCCACACTTGCACTACCACGGCTCCTGTGCTTCTGCTTTATGGCCACAGGCTAAAATCAGTGCTAGCCAGGTGCTACAAACTGAGCTCTTCAGCTAGACCGTAAGTTTCTTGGGGAAAGTTCTGAGTCAGGTCTGTCTAAATGGCAGATATCTAGTAGAGTATGCATACAGCAGGTGCTTACAAAGTGAATTAAGTGGGCTTTGCATGATAATTAAATTGACATAATTATCCTAAGCCACAAACTCATAAAAGGCAGAGACTATCCTTAATAAGAGATGGTTTTGATGATCAATACCCCTGATTAGGAAAGACCCACACAGGGGGCCACACAAGTGTCACTACAGTTGGCCTCGTGTCTCACCTGGCCACAGCCTGGGACCGCTGGCTTAACCACAGAGAGTTGCCACCACCCACTAAGTCAGAGCGGTGTCCTGGTTTATCCACAATGGCTTGGCCAGCTCAATCCTTCTGTGAACCACTGCACAACAGCTGACTCGCTGAGCAGGACATTGCCTTTCTAACCAGCTCAGTGTTGTTTATCCGTGAGGTAATACAATCTTCTCAGGTCCTGTCCCTTACATCCCCCTCCCCAGTAATCTGCCCCTCCATCACCTTCTCATCTTGCATTTCATTTGGTTATCATCTCACCTCTCTGATGAGGTAGACTCCCCATCTAGTGGTGAAAAGTTCGAGATGTTTCAGAGCAGTGATTTATTTTCTGCAAAGTCAGCACAAGTCCATCTCTGTTCACACAGAACCTTTCACCTATTGTTGTCAGATTAATCTTCTACAGTGTTCAAGTGCAACTAAAACCCAGATAATGCCAGGGGTCCATGTTGTGGAGAGGGAAAAGCTGCCACGTGACAGTTTCAGAATGAAGGGAGCACAGAACAGACGGACGGTATGAGGCTGTCAGGAGAAGAGGCCACTACTTCTTGTAGGAAGATACACGCCACCGAGCACTGCTTCCTGTTCTGTACACAGAGAGCTTCAAGACTTGCATAGGAAAATGGAATTGAAAATGCCGTGGGGTGGGCACTTGGCCTAGAAGTTAAGACACCATTTTAGGTGACCTCTTCCCATATCAGACTGTCCAGGTTTGAGTCCCAGTTGCAGCTCCTGACTCCAGCATCTTGATAAAGTGGACCCTAGGAAGCAGTAGTAATGGCTCGAGTAGCTGGATCCCTGCCACTCACATCAGAGGACTGGTTTGAAGGCCCTGCTCCCAGCTTCAGTTCCAACTGGTAGACCACTGGGGGACTTTAGGAAGCGAAGCAGCAGATGGGAGAGTCCCTCTCTCTTTGTGTGTGTGTGAGTATGTGTGGAGTGTGAGTGTGTGTGCGTGTGTGTGTGAGTGTGTGTGAGAGTGTGTGTGTGCGTGTAGTCTCTTATTTATAGTGTGACACCATCAAGGATGAAGCTGCTTTCCTTGTTTAGCTGACGGAGACACAGATCTGATGTCACAAGAACTTCCACCTTGAAGCATCAGTATTTTGTGTTTAAAGAATGGAAAGTCAGTTTTGTGCCAGCATCTGGGGAGAACAGTGCATAGGGTTTCAAGTTGGTGTTTAAATTTGTGATCACTATTTGGTGCAAAAATAAAATTTTCAGCAAGTTAAGTCCACAGATGAGAAATTTGACTTTGTAAAAGCAGCGATATCAAGAACAAGGATTTTTGGCTGCCAAGGGAATTTTGGAGGAGGTAAGAAAATGTCCGGGGTGATGTACAGTCATCTTATCATGTAGGGACCAAAGGAAATGCTGAAAAGGTCAGAGATTTGGCTGATTCAATACATGATTAGCTGTGAGAGTGATGGCTGAAGGGCGCCGTGTAGACCCGGGGACAGGTGCTCACGTTCGGAAGGAAACTCGAGCACGAGGCAAATTTCTGGAAGATTGTGCCAAGCACTTTGAATGATGAACAGAAACAGCAGAGTCTTGACATTTGTTCTGATCTTTCCGAGGGAGCTGGATAAAATAGTGCTTCATGAAGCAAAGAGTACCCAGGAGTGAGTGAGCTGCAGAGCGAGAACCTGTAGGCTGGAGACATGGCTCTGTAATGGAAACACCAGTGTTCATAATACCCCTCCACGCACCTCGATTAGGACCTTCTGTTTGGTCAGAACCCACATGCTGAGCGCATTCCAGGTGCACAGAATTATGGTAATTGTCATGAGGGCGATAGTTACAAAGGTGATATCATCCTCTCCCTCCAGCTGACCACGATGTGATGAAGGAGAGCAAGACAGCATCCTCACCACCCTAAGAATCACCAACGACATCCCAGTAGCAGGCAGCCCATGGGACATACCCGAACAGCAGCACAGCCTGCCGATTCTGTACCGACAGTGCTTCTTTAACACTGACGGTACACTCAAGTTGTCTTTCTAAGTTACATCACCGTGCTGTTTGCAAAATTTCCTGGGCGGCCTTCTGTGCTATGCAGGAGCAGAGCTGTGCTGGGCGGTTTCCCCGTGAGGTTTGCTCAGGAGGGCAGTGTCGTGAAGCTGAGTTTGTGCTGTTCCACGTGGTAGATAAGGCAAATGTGAAAAAAAAAAAAAAACCACTGGGAAGACTTTGGGAGGCTAAGACTCTCCCAATACCAAGAACAGTCAAGAATGGGATGGAGGTGTTGGAGGAATTCCTGAAACTGAACCCATTTATGGCTGCTCCACTTGATGCCTCTGAACAGGATGATGCTGATTTCCTCATATGAAGCTGTTCATTAAAAACAGTCTCAGGGCTGCTGCTGTGGTGTAGTGGGTAAAGCTGCTGCCTGCAGTGCCAGCATTCCATGTGGGCACGAGTTCAAGTCCCAGCTGCTCCACTTCCAGTCCAGCTCTCTGCTGTAGCCTGGGAAAGCAGTAAAAGATGGCCAAGTCTTTGGGCCTCTGCACCCACATGGGGGACCCAGAGGAAGCTTCTGGCTCCTGGCTCTCTCTCTCTCTCTCTCTCTCTCTCTCTCTCTCTCTGCCTCTCCTTCTCCCTCTGTGTAACTGTGACTTTCAAATAAATTTAAAAAATAAATAAATAAAAAGGAGGCAGAATTTGTCCTTTAAAAAATTGGTCTCACTACTTAATATTTTCTGTGCATTTATTCATTAAAAGACTCATGTTGAGTTCCCACAGTGTGCTGGCATTCTGATAGAGCTGGATTAGTACATCCATTTTACTGAGAGCTCACAGACCGCTGAATTTCATCAATAATCAGCATGAGTGGATCCATGTTGACACTTACATTTGAACCCAAAGGTTTATTTATTTTACCATCCACATTAAGAAAATATTATAGAGAGCTTTTAAAAGAAAAATAAATAGCTTTGGGGACAAGAGAAGAGAGAGAATCTCAATTTATCATTTGGCCAGGTTCAACCAGCATCGCATCATGAACCAGTAGCCCCTAATGGGACAGCTGCAATGCTCTAAGTAAATTCACCATTATGTTTAATTAACTCAGAAATCTGCCCGATTTCTGAGTGTGGACTTTACCCTGTGTATAGATAACGGTTGTGTACGTATGCAAGGGGACACAGATGCCAAGGGATATATTAGATGTCGATGAAAAAATGAATGAGTCTCATTGTGTGAAAAAGGGAGAATAAAGAATCATTTTGACACTTTCCTTCACTCTAATGTACATCACTAGAAATTGTACTGTGGCATGGGTACCACAAGCATTTAGGGCTTTTCATAAATATGAAATCCAGCAAATATATTGAATAAAAAGTTACTCAGTGTTGCCAAGAGGAAAGCAAAAATGAGAAACAGAAGAGTAGCTGTGCAATTTTCTGTTAGAGCGGCTCGGCGTTATGGCTACCATAGTGATGAGAGAACCAAGCAGCAGAGTACCGCGATTCACAACTTTCCGAGGACCTTCACCACCCTCTGTTCCTGTGACAGCATGAGAGGCACGTGGCATTGCAAGAAGGGTACACGTTTACATTTTCAAATTCCCGCAAATCAAGAACCTGTTTGGTTTTCTGAATAAGTAAGTTCTCCTCTATCAGCTTTTCCACTAGTTATAGTGCCAGTGCACAGTGGGATCCCAAGCTCTTCACTTCGTCTTTGCTTTTTAGCCATGGTCATTTTCATACAGCAAAATATAATTGCCTAGTTTTGGAATATATTACATCTTACACATAGAGAAATAATGTTCTGAAATCTGAGCCCTAATGCTACCCCTAGATGTAATTTTTGTTAATGATTTTGTGTTCCATGTTGCCTTAGATATTGAAACTTAGCTTTTTTAAGGTACCATGGAGAAATTTTCATTTACACGAACACAAAAACTATTACCCATAAAAAAACAGGACTGAGGATCCTAAAATGCTAAGCTTCAGCGAAATGACTCCTAAGAGCTTTCGCCAACGTGTACCTCGGGTAAGGCAGTGATGGCGACCTCGTCTCGTTTGTTGGGGATTACTATTTTATGGTTGGAATGAGTTATTTGAACAAATTGCCAACTGACTCTCCATATTAATATCATAAAAGACTGTAAGGTACTTTAAATTAGCAATGACTTTGTTGAATCTGCAAGGGATAGAAACTTTTGTAAGCAGAGGACTCAGTACGTGTGATGCTTGTATTTCTTCCCTAACCAATATGTTGGTGATGCTCACTTGGGGCAGGAAAGGGGGATTTTGATTATACCAGGGTTGATTTAAACTATCCATTTCAGGTGGTTGTGGAAGATGATGAATAGGAAGGGAAATGTATTAGAGGAGACACAAAGAAAACGCTCATGCCAAAATGTTAGATTCAATTAAGGAGATATATAAATTAGACTCCCTTACTCCATCTCGCAGTAAGATTCCAGCCAACTACAAATAACATATAGGATTAACATAGAGATCCAAATGAAACTAATATTTGCATATCCTCAGACCAACCAAAAGGAAAATTTTTGGCCTAAAAGAGAATAAATCCTATATCTCAGGTGTGCCTTTAGCCTTGGGGTTAATCTGTGCCTGGGGTCGAAGGCCAACTCTAGCTGCACACTCCATTTCCCCGCTATTGCAGACCCTGGGAGGCAACAGTCACGCATGATGTGATTGGTCTTCCACCACCCACGGAGGAGACTTGGGTTGAATTCCTGCATCAGCTTTGGCTTAGTCCCAAATGCAGGCATCTTAGGAGTGAACTACCAGGTGGGAAATCTCTCTCCTTCTTCCCCAACCCCGGTCCCTCCCTTCCTCTCAAAATAGCAGCTAAATAAAGTATGATCTTTTAAAAATGCTTTGGAAAAAGCTAGTACCTCTGAAATTCCCTAATTCCATTGCTGATAACTCCCAAAGCCTCTAGAGGGGAGAGGGACCATAGACTGCGTCCCCAAAATTCCAACAGTGATTTTCATGTTGGGGAGGATGGCACATTCTCACTGTACCATCTGTTCTGACTTCTGTAAGCTTCATTCTACTCTTCTATTTACAGAAAACACATCTTTACAACACAGGGAGGGAAAAACCTCTCCTTCCAGACCCTTAGATAGGCTCAGAAAATGCCAAGTGACCCCAGCAACTGCATCAAGCCAGGGAAGCCTTCTCGTACCACATTCTGGAAACCAAATTGACAGTTTATCCTGCAAACCACGCTCAGTTTTATTCATTATTATCACTCGCAGTTCCATCTGAGTAAGATCTTTCTTGCGAGAGGTGATCGACTTGCCCGTGGACACTGCGTGCTTCAGGTTAACAGGGTGTGAGGTAGGGGTTCATATTCATTCTGTTGGACTTTATCATCTTTTCTTCGTCAGTTCATCTGTTGCCGGCACCTACATGTTTTTACCCAGGCTTACTCACTTGAGCACTGCCATCTTCCATTTAGGAAGAGAGCTTCCTGGGCAGAGGGCCAAGTGTCTGCTATGTCCATGGCTCTGCAGGACAAGTCTCCCAGGGCTCAGAGGCTGGAGGCCGAATGCCAGTGCCTGCAAAGTCAGCTCCATTTCTCATTGGCTCAAAAACGGGATGAGCCTAGAGTAAGTAACACTGGGCTGTGTGGCAGTAATTCACGTGCAGATATATAATTAAATGTTATAAATAAAAAGCCAAAACCATGATTAGTGTTCAGAAGCAGGATCAGCAAATTTCAAAGATGAGATAAGCCAATGCAGGCAATTTAAAGACTGTTTAAAATACATTAGAAATATCTTCTTTCATCTCAGTGTAATTTGTTGGACATTTGATATTTGAATCTCTTGGAGAAAATCTAAATAAATCACCATTAAATAGAACCAACAGAAATCGACAATGATATCTTCATAGCAAACTGAAGTCTGTGCCTGCTTTAGAGTACCTTCAAGTTCATTGAACACACAAGCTTTTATTTTAATTGCGTATGTTGATTTGGGAAGGGAGATTACAAAAAGGAACGAACAGCCCTTCTCATTTTTCCAAGTCATATTGACTTTAAACTTACACACATAATGAAAAGACACTAATTATGTACATTTGAGAATTAATTCTTTCAGCTAATCAAGAACATCTTTTCAAAACTAAGCTAATTTTTCCACAGTAGATTTTACAAAATCCTACCTCTCCATCAGGAAATGGGGTGCTGTGTGCATTAGCTCTGCCCTTTTGCGGAAAGCAAGCATTTGGGTAGCTCACTGGATGGAAATCAGAGCTCCCCCCTGGAGTGTGTGTCTCACAGCCTGGCTTCTACCTCAGCGTAGTCAACTACCATTGCCTGCGTTTTTCTTTCTTTCCCTCCTCCCTCCCTCCCTCCCTCCCTTCCTTCTTTCTCTCTCTTTCTTCTTTCCTTCCTTTCTTTCTTTTTCATCTGTAAGAGTCCAAGAATAAGAAGAAATCTGAAAGATACTGAGTGTACAAGATATTTGAAAAAGTTCACAGAAAATGAAATTTAAAATGTGAGCTTCGGGCCTGGTGTTGTGGCATAAAGTATTGGGGTGCCGGTTCAAGTCCCAGCTGCTCTACTTCCAATCCAGCTCCCTGCTAATGGCATGGGAAAAGCAAGGGAAAGTGGCCTGGGTTTGGGTCCCTGCCACCCACATGGGAGACCCAGATGAGGCTCCTGGCTTCTGGCTCTGGCCTTGCAGAGGACTGGTCATGCAGCGAACAGCAGAGTGAACCAGCAAATGAGAGATCCCTCTCTGTCTCTCCCTGTCTCTCTGTAACTCTGACTTTCAAAATAAATAAAATACTACTTTATTTTGGTGCAAAATTGTTGTCTCAATACTTGGAAAATGTATATTCTGGGAAAAAATAGGTGGATTTCGGAACAATTTTTGCACCAAAATAAACTCTTAGTTTTATTCCCATTTACCATGAACTTTTCAAAGTACATCCTCTGTTGAAGCACTGAGAGCCTCATGTCTTCACCTCAGTCTCCTGAGGAAGTGGCATCCGATGCCTTTCTTCTACTAATTCGTTAGTACAAGGTGTCATTTATGCACTCATGAATTAAGTCAACACTGACAACACATTTCGGAACTGTAGTCACTGCAGAGAGCAGAGAGCAGAGAGCTGGCATTTCTGAGGCCAATCAGACGCCAGTCACGAAAGACAGTTTTGCTCACATGATTTCATACGTCGCTTGCAGCTCCTTCAAGCAGGTGCCCACTTTACAGAACAGGAAACAGGCAGACAAGTTAGTGTTTGGGACAGGTTACACTGGTGCACTCTTTGAACACACCACCCTGGAGTCAAGTAAAACAGCAAATGCACGTTGCACCTGTCACGTGGGACATTCCCACAGCGCAACCGCGTGATCATCCTCACAGCTCAAACCGCCAAGTTGATTAACATGCAAATCGCCAGGGTAACATGGCCATGGCCTTAACTATCTAAGCATATTCCTATCAGTGAAGGTGATGTTGAATCTATCTCATTGCCTGTTTTTGTCTTAAAATAAGACAGAAGTCAGCGCCTGCCCTTTGTGCTTGATGCACTGACATGCAGGTGAGACGTTGTGTGCACAGAAGTTTGTGCGTTCAGCGTGCGAGCACTGTGTGTGGAGTCTTCGCAGCACTGGGGAAGGCTCACCCTCCCTCACACTAATCTCCGAGCACTGCTGGCCTCTGAGTCCTCATTTCATTCGTGTTCAGGGCTCAGCAAACACGGAGTGAGCATACCCAGTGCCCCTGGTGGGCGTGGCCTGGAGAGAGTGGGTGACGTCCTCAAGGCCACACAGGGGCCCAGGGTTTTGCAGAAGGCTGTGGCAGGGGCCTCTTCCTGGGAAACTCTCACTTGTGAAAAGGAAGACTGAGCCTTGAGTCCCAGAGGGCCAGATGACCCGCTAGATGTCGTGGGGCAGCGGCTGTCCATGGCTGTGTGGATTACAGGGGACAAAGGAGCTCCTTGTACCGGCGTTTATGTAGCTGTTTAACTGGTGTCAGGAAAACGCAGTCACACACCCAGCATAGATGCCTGGCTGCCTCTCCCGGCGCATCACCACTGCCGAAATGCCAGAGATAACTGAGATAACTGCGCAAGCTCTGGGTTTTGTTTGTCTGTCTGCTTCTTCTCCCAGTTTGCTCAGAGAATCAGGGATGTGCAGCACCCACCTTGTTTCAATGACACCCCAACAACAGGACACAGAGAAGGCAGGCTCTGGGCACAGCAGTGACTCGTGTCACTCCCCGGCCCCCACCAATCGCACAGCGGCTGGGGTCACCAGGAACCAGCGCCCCAGCCCTGCCTCCCAGGATGTGCACTAACAGGAAGCTGGATGGGAAGTGGAGCCAGGACTCTCACCCAGGTGCTCTGAGAGGGAAGGCAGGAGCCCAGGGAGCATCTTAGCTGCTGTGCCAAACGCCAGCTAATCTCTTCAGCAACAGAATCTCCTCCTCTGCATTCGTCCTGAACACAGGTTTCCTTTTTTGCACCCCTGGACAAGCTGAGAATTTTCCAAATCCTTCTGTTCTGCTCCCTGGTCATCTCCATCAAGCAAAGCATTCGCCTTCTTTGAGGTCAGCCTCCTGCAAAGTCTCAGGACAGGGACACAACACAGTGTGGCTTCTTGCCACCGTGTAGCAAGGGTGACACTCAGTCTGCTCACCAGTAGGACCCCGTTTCCACCTGAAACCCAGCATCGTGGCCTTTGCTGTCCACACTTCTGGGATTCTGGTCTCTGAGCCTGCCTCGCATCGCCCATAGCACTCAGCTTATAGCATTCCAGGTTTCCCTGACCTGTTCTCCCTAACTCTTCAAAACCTCGCCCTTAATCCAGTTTCAACAGCTCCCCCACGTCTTCGGGTGCAGTTAATAGTAACCCCACTTCCAGTACCAATTTTCTGTGTTACTCGGCTTTTCATTCTTTAAACTGAAGTATCTGAAAGCAGCTTTTTGGGGGGAGAAAAAGGCTCATTTTGGTGCCAAGTTTGGAAGTTCCCAGTTCAGGCTCAGGCAGCCCCATTCGCCTGGTGTCTGACGGAGGCTGGGCACGGCAGAGAGGGTGTGGAGGAACAAGCGCATGGCGAGCCTGGGAGCAGAGCAAGAAGCCCAAGTTTTGCTTAAGCCATCAACCCTCCGAAGGCAAGCTCCCAGCAACCTACAGGCCTCCCACTGGCCCCACCTCCTGGCCACCACGGTTAGGTCAAGTCTGCACACCGTTCCAACAACCATCAGCATGAACCCATCTACTTTGGGTTGGAAAGTTTGCATGAGTGTGGGGAGCTGTGTCCTGTTCAATCTGTAAGCAGGGCCATTATGAATGCCTCCTGTCTCCCTGCCTGGGGCACTCCCCCTGCACCCTCAAGGCTTAACAAAGTCCCACCTCCCCCAGAAAACAGCAGACATTGCATTTGGAGTCGGTCCCGTGGCAGCTCCCCCACCTTGATTCTCCAGTAGTTTCACAAACGCACAAATTTGGAGTGAGGATTATTTTTACAGCTTCTCTAAATAGTTTTCATTAATCTACCAACAGGGGCAGGCACCATGGCACAAAAGGCTAATCCTCTGCCTGCGGCACCGGCATCCCATATGGGCGCCAGTTCTAGTCCTGGCTGCTCCACTTCCAATCCAGCTCTCTGCTATGGCCTGGGAAAGCAGTAGAAGATGGCCCACGTCCTTAGGCCCCTGCATTCGTGTGGGAGACTTGGAAGAAGATCCTGGCCCCTGGCTTCGGATTGGCGCAGCTCTGGCCATTGTGCCCATCTGGGGCATGAACCAACAGAAGGAAGACCTCTCTCTCTCTGTATCTCCCTCTCATTGTCTGTAACTCTACCTGTCAAATAAATGAATAAAATCTTTTTAAAAATCTACCAACCAACTATTTTAAGTGTCTCACATACCTATTAGGGAAACACACACACACACACAGAGAGAGAGAGAGAGAGAGAGAGAGAGAGAGTCAGAGAGAGAGACAGAGAGACAAAGAGAAAGAGAGAGAGATAGAGAGAAACCCTTCCACTCGTTCATTTTCCAAATGCCCACAACAGTCTCAGAAGCTTGGAGCTGGTCCAGCAGGGCTCCCACGTGGGTGACAGGAACACAACTACGGAGCCCTCACCCCTGCCCTCCAGGGTCTGTGCTCGCAGGGAGCAGGTGTGGAGCAGGCGCTCTGGTGTGGGATGCTGACGATCTGCCACGGCAGTAATTCTGAATGTGCGGGTTCTCCCCGGGAAGACGCTAAAATACAGAGGAAGAACGCAATGCAGAGGGCACCCTCCTGTCTGCTCCATTTGAAAGCTTTTTTATGTATCTGCATTAGTTCACTCTGTTCTAGAAAAATTTATATTATTTTCAAGGAAAATAGAAGGAAAATCAAACGAAGGGTTATTTGGTGGTTTGGGAAGCTACGGTTTTCCTTCTAGAACCAGCACACATGATTCAGTGGGATTCCAGGCTTCGGCTGTCTACGTTCAAGGCAGTGCAAGTCAGAGCAGAACGAAGGAGACGCGTGCACCCAGCACACCTCCGCTCCAGGCGGCCCAGGTGGGCCAGAGCCAGGGCCTCAGTGTGCCTGCGGCTGGGGCTTGTTCAGAACGCAAGCAGGGCTCCGAGCTCTGGGGGGGGGGGGGGGGGCGACACGTGTACCCCAGTCAGTGCTGAGGACGGGGGCGCCCCAGCAGCCCTGAGCTCTCTCCGCCTCCCCTCTGCTTGCACCTGTTTCTGGGGACTTGCACCTGGTGCTGAAGCATCGCTCAGGATGACTGCTACCTCCGCTTCCGCCCTCCACAGCGGCATCTCCCTCCACAGTGAGGATCTGCGTCTCAGCAGCTGATGCATGAGGAGACGCAGATCCAGAGTTACACTGAGCACCGAGCCTGGGCCGCGGCCAGCGCCCGCCCGCCCCTGCCTGCATGGGAGCCACACTGCGGGCCCAGAGCTCTCGGTGGGCCTCCTCCCTCTCTCCCGGGACCCCACAAAGTCCACCGATTCACACCCCTTGAATTCCTAAAATGTTTGCTTCTAACGTTTGAGGATTGCATAAATCTAATTCTCCAGGCTCCTTGTCCCCTGAAATTTAAATTGTGCTCAGAGAGAAGCTTGTTTCTATTAGACGAGAGAAATGTTGAAGACAGAATAATCATGGGGGAAGCAGCTCTGCTCTTATGTTGTCAGAGCTGAGCTCTGTGCACAGTCTGTACCCGAGGCCCACGGGGCTCTGTGCACAGCCTGTACCCGAGGCCCACGGGGCTCTGTGCACAGCCTGTACCCGAGGCCCACGGGGCTCTGTGCACAGCCTGTACCCGAGGCCCACGGGGCTCTGTGCACAGCCTGTACCCGAGGCCCACGGGGCTCTGTGCACAGTCTGTACCCGAGGCCCACGGGGCTCTGTGCACAGTCTGTACCTGAGGCCCACGGGGCTCTGTGCACAGTCTACCTGAGGCCCACGGGGCTCTGTGCACAGTCTGTACCTGAGGCCCACGGGGCTCTGTGCACAGTCTACCTGAGGCCCACGGGGCTCTGTGCACAGTCTGTACCTGAGGCCCACAGGGCCCTGTGCACAGTCTGTACCCGAGGCCCACGGGGCTCTGTGCACAGCCTGTACCCGAGGCCCACGGGGCTCTGTGCACAGCCTGTACCCGAGGCCCACGGGGCTCTGTGCACAGCCTGTACCCGAGGCCCACGGGGCTCTGTGCACAGCCTGTACCCGAGGCCCACGGGGCTCTGTGCACAGCCTGTACCCGAGGCCCACGGGGCTCTGTGCACAGTCTGTACCTGAGGCCCACGGGGCTCCAGGGCTCTGTGCACAGTCTGTACCTGAGGCCCACGGGGCTCTGTGCACAGTCTACCTGAGGCCCACGGGGCTCTGTGCACAGTCTGTACCTGAGGCCCACGGGGCTCTGTGCACAGTCTACCTGAGGCCCACGGGGCTCCAGGGCTCTGTGCACAGTCTGTACCTGAGGCCCACGGGGCTCTGTGCACAGTCTACCTGAGGCCCACCTCCCACAGACAACAGGAAACCTGAATGGCTTGGCCGCTCCTGGTGCCTCCCAGAGGTCAAGGTCAGCGTGGGTTTTAAGCAGGTTGGGTGGAGGTTTGTAGGAGACTCAGGAGGCCGTGTGATGTTAATGTGAAGTGGATTTTCGCTGGGAAATGCTGCCAGAGCTGGGTCTCACACAGCCAATCCCGTGTGAATGGCAGATAGACAGGAAGGCGAGGGAGCTGCTCTGTCCCCGGGGGCCCCTCCTTAGGGTACGCTGATCCAGATGTGGACGCCTGGCCAAGAGCTTCATTCCTCCTCGGGGAGGCAGGGGGCACCATGGAGCTGGCACCGCCCACCAGCTGGGAGCCCAAGTGGAGGCAGGGTGAGAGGCAGGGGTGGGGCAGGGAGGGGAGGCAGGGGTGGAGCAGGCAGGGGAGGCACTTCCAGGATTTCAGAAGTCTGCTCTGAACACACACGTTCCCACACACTTGAAGGCAACTCTCCCCAGCAGCCACGTGCCAGGCCCGTGAAACCCTGGGAACGCCCTGGGGATCAGAAACAGGCTCTGCTGGGAGAGACTCAGGCCCCCCGGGTCAGCACAGCCAGGGGCAGCCCCACTGGCCGCAGGGCCTGCCTAGACTCGGGAGGCCTTGTGCCGGCCTGTGTACTTGGCACCTCGCTGGTGCCCCGGGCACTCCGGGAACAGCCGCCTGGGAGCACCTGGTCCTTGTCCCCTGGACATGAGTCCAGGGAAAGAAGGCTCTAGGATGGAGCCTGCCTGCAACAGAGCAGGGAGACGGAGCGGCAGAGCGCGGGCAGGACGGCTCTGCTGGTGTCTGGAAGTGGAGCACAGGGCCAGCGGGAGGACAGGGCACGTGGTGACTCCTCCGAGGTTCACCGTGGCAGGCAGAGCCGAGGAACTGGGTCCTGGGAGGCCACGAGGCCGTCTGCTCCCCACTCCCGCCTGGGCTTCCCATCGCCCGCGCGGGTCTCTGAGGTCAGAGTCTAGAGGGTCCCAGGAAGAGACCGTTGTTAAGGGATTAGCCAAAGTTTGGACAGTATTTCAAAGACAGTGACATATGCCAGCCTCCCAGGTCGGGTATTGTTATCAGTGAGCTACTGTGTGTCTCTGTGTTGGGTTACAGGGCTCCACTTGGGGACTTGTGCCAAGCACGAGGGCCTGGCTGTGACCCTACTGACGACCTGGCTTCCACATCATCTCCGACTGCTTTAACTGCAAGTCGTTTCTCTGAGTCAAGCCGCCTGGCCCTCCACAAGTGCTGGGCCCCAGGACCTTCTCACTCTATCGGACACAACTTGTGCTTTGGACAAATGCTTCGTTCGGGAACAAACCCGCAGCCTCTCTCTGCATCGGGCGCTGACCAAGCTTTTCCCTGGCACCCTATCTGGGCACCCGAATCAGGTATTCGGGGTCTCCTCTCACGCTGTCGGGGTTCAGGTACAGTGTGACAGCTGCTGGCGAGCAGGGCTGCCTCTTTGGGGATCCTGCTGCTCTGGCTCAGTCTGGGGGTCTTTGCGCCCCCCACTCTGCAAGGTGTTCATGGCTGGAAAATTGAGTCACCCCCCCAGGGCCACCTGCAGCACTTTCTGTAACAATTGCACGGGATAGTTTTAAGTCCCTTAGATAGTTACCCACGCTCATGGTTTACCTCCTTCAGCAAGGAAAACTCTTAGCACTTAGTAGGTCCTCAATAAACACACGATAATTTCCAAAGTGGAGGCTGAATTTACTTTGTGGATCTCCCAGGAAGATTCCTAATCTAACACAAGGATTGGAAGACTGGGCCGGCGGCGTGGCTCACTTGGCTAATCCTCTGCCTGCGGCGCCAGCATCCCATATGGGTGCTGGGTTCTAGTCCCGGTTGCTCCTCTTCCAGTCCAGCTCTCTGCTGTGGCCCGAAAGGGCAGTGGAGAATGGCCCAAGTGCTTGGGTCCCTGCACCCACATGGGAGACCAGGAAGAAGCACCTGGCTCCTGGCTTTGGATGGGCGCAGCGCACCGGCCATTGCAGCCATTTGGGGGGTGAACCAACGGAAGGAAGACCTTTCTCTCTGTCTCTCTCTCTCTCTCACTGTCTAACTCTATCTGTCAAAAAAATGGATTAGAAGACCGATGGCACCCGAGAAGGGTTGACATTCCTAGCGAAGTCCCCTCTCCTCTGGTCCTCACAACAATGATGACGTGGACGCATAAGGAGGGCCACAGTATGGAGAGAGCTCAAGGAGACTCCTGGCCACACAGTAACCTACAGCAACGTAGCACGTGAGCGGTCAGTGTGCAGAAACGCTGCTGAGCGAAGTGCAGACAGCCGAGGAAACCCCGCCTGCAGGGCCCAGAAGTAAAGACAGAGGACGCGGGCAGGGTGGGGAGCAGAGAAGTTTCCCAAAGGACATCCAGGAGGGGGTCCTGCGGGAGCCTCACACCCCCTCCACGGAGAGCAGGGCTGGGCTGCGTTCTCCCACACAGCCCGCAGCCCCCAGGCCCCGCGAGGCGAGGGGACAGGGACCTGTCACCACAGCAGCAGGAAGAGCAAGGACGCCTGCCCCTTGGAGGGGAGGCCTAGGCTTTGAGTGCGCATCGGGGGACTCTGGACCAAGAAGTTGGCGTGAACATCGGGCCAGGACCAATGGCATCCTCAGGGGCGGGCATGAGCAAAACAAAACCAAAACCCAAGGTGCACAGGCCGGCAACACCACAGCTCGCCTCCGCCCTGGGAGGATAAACCAAGGCCAGCCACAGCAGGAAGTGAGGCGGCGTGAGAGGGGGTCCAGGGGCTGGACCGCAGAGACCGTCAAACACCGGACACAGCCCGGCCATGTGCACGCACGCGACAGCGGCTAGGTGTGCGGCGGCCACCGGGGCTCAAAGACAGGAGGATACAAGACAAGAGCCTGGGTGGGGGCGCGGGGGGGGGGGGGGGGGGGCTCTGGCCACCAGGACGCCTGGGTTCCACTCCCGGCTGCACCTTCTCATCACCGGTGATGCCTGAGTATTTGGCTCATTGCCAGGTTTCTCAGAGTTTTCTTTTTCGTCTCTGTCCGACCTAGACCAGTGGTCTCCCAACGAATCTAAGCAGCACACCTTTAAACATCATGCACAGAGCCCCAGGTGTAGAAGAGACGACAGCAAAGGTGTGGAGACTGAAAAGGAGGGGCGGCTCCCACTTAGTCTCCCTCCGCCCCAGGCCTGGCTCTGGACACCCCAGGACAGCTGGAGAAACCATCGAAGAACAGGAACAGCAGCCAGTGTGCCACCGACAGGAGCGCGAGCGGCGGCCTTCACCCTCCTCCTCGGCTGAGTTCCTGGGAGTAGCCCTCCACTTGGGGATCAAGTCATCGCCTGCTGCCTCCTTGTCCCCCAAGAACAAGTTCTGAAGGGGACACTCCTGCCGCGACAGCCGGCAGTAAATCCTGGGCGCGTTTGTGTCTTCCAGGCCTTACATAATAATGTGTGTGTGTGCGTATGAGTGTGTGTGTGTGCGCATCCAGTTATATAAATTAAATACAGGAATCATATTTTGTGGATTTTTTTTTTTTATTAAAAAAGAGGTAGAGTCACAGAGCTCGGCGTAAACACCCAGGGAAGGAAGGGCTCTGTAGAAATCAATCTCTCGTTTTATATACTCCCAAATTATACTCATAAAGCAGCGGCCTGCAGCAGTGCCGTCAGTCATGATAAAGCTATCAGTCCGAGATTTATTGTGAGTTTTCCTTTCATGTATTCAATGGCAAACATCCCACAGGTGTGCTTATATTACCAGAGATAGATGAAGATTAATTGTGTGCCCAGGCGCTGAAGTGCAGTGACATATTTTCCAAGATTTAAGTCGTGTTAAGTCTAATGCTTTTTCGGTTTTGTTTTGTTTTCGTTTAAGAACTGTCCAGAACACTCACGCGGAGAAGGGACTCGGGGAAGGGCGGGCCGCCTCTCTCTTCCCTGTAGGACCCAGCGGGCAGCGGCCACGCCGAGGCCCGGGCTCTGTCTGCCGGGACCCCCACCCCCAGCCCTGCGCATCCTCCTGGAGTTTTACTTCTGTCACTGCCTGAGATCCAGGAGGAGGGCATCAGTCAGCAGTCACTACTCCCCCAGACAACTTCAGCCGGAGCCTGGGGTCGGCACAGTGCTGTGGTGCCGCGGGTTCAGCCAGCGCTCTCGGCACCAGCACCCCGGATCAGAGCACCAGTTCCAGTCCCGGCTGCTCCGCTTCCCGTCCAGCTTCTCGCTAAGGCACCTTGGGAAACAGTGGAAGAAGGGCCAAGGGCCGGGGGCCCTTATGGCAATGGCTGCTCAGCACCTGCCCACTGCTGACCAGCCAGGCCCTCCGCCGCGCCGGCAGAATGCGTGCTGATGGATGCCGGTTAAGATGAACAAGATGACAGGAAGTGCCGCTCTCTTGAAAGACAGATGTTTGTAAATATTTTGAAAGAAACAGATGATTGTGTTTCCTTAATATGTCATTTGTGTCTTAAGATTATGTAAATGAATTAATTCTTTAAAAACTCATGGCTGCATACATTAGAATTCTGGAAATAGAATCCTCTGATCAGCTTGCATTGTTTCCCCTCAAAACATGGCTAAAAAAATTATTCTAAAGACACATCTTTCAATTATTTTGCTAGTGCAGCCAGCTGATGTAGGGCAAGTAAGAGTTTAGTAGCCAGAGTTCAATGAGACATTTCCATAAAAGTTCCAAACAGATCTGAGGAGCTCACATTATGATTTAATTAAGCCTAATTCCTGATACAGCTCTTCCACTTGGAGTTAAGTACCTAGGCAGAGGTGGTGTTTGTCATTTTCAGATAAGAAAACCCTTGGGAACCAAATAGTAAAATGAACCGGACTCTAGAATGGTTTAAGAGTTTCAAAAACAAGAAGGCACCACTCTCCCTGCATTATCATTAGTAATTTTATACTGGCAACATAAATCTCACTTAAATTGTTGCTTCTAATCTATCTCCTTCTAAGACTCTTTTTGTGGGCCCCGCCTTGTGGTGCGGCAGGTTAAGCCCTGCCTGAGAGCCGAATCCGGTTCACGTCCCTGCTGCTCCACCGCGGATCCAGCTCCCTGCTGACACACCTGGGAAAGCAGAGGGATACCGAAGTCCTTGGGCCCTGCACCCACGTGGGAGACCTGGAGGAAGCTCCCGGCTCCTGGCTTTGGCCTGGCCCAGCTCCTGTGGCTGCACACATTTGGGGAGTGAACCAGCAGGTAGAAGATTCATTCTCTCCCTCTCTCTCTCCCTCTTTCTCTCCCTCCCTCTGCATGTGTATGTGTCTCCCTCCCTCTGTAACCTGTAACTCTGCCATCCAAATAAATAAAAATAAATCTTTTTTTAAAAGCCTCTTTTGGTGAATGTTTAATGATAACACTGATGTATAACTGATAGATACTGAGCAAGTTCTCGAAATGTGGGCTTCACGGCCTTGCGCTGCAAATTGTGGACATTATGTTTTGTATACACACACATACATGTGCATAGACACACATATGTCAGTGCGCCTCCTGCTTCGCGCCCCTGACACCCTCCGGCTCCCCCTGACCCAGGCGGCCCTGGGCCCGCGGTCAGGGAGGTGGGAGACCGTGGGGAGCCTGTGTGGCCCTGCTCGCCCTGGAACTCTCTGCTCCGGAGAGGGCGGCCAAGCCGCTTGCTTGCTGTCCTGTGCCGTGGGTCCGCTGCCTGGACGCAGTTCTGGGCACGGCGGCGCCCTCAGCGGCGTGGGCATGGGCACGGGGCCAGGCATGGGTGTGGGGGAGTGCTGGCTAACGGTGCCGTCTGCGTGTGCGCACAGAGGCCCCAGCCGCAGACCCCAGCCATGGCCAGACAAGGGGCATTGAGCCTGCAGCCTGGGGCTCCCTGGGCACGGCGTGGGGGTTTGGCTGTGCAGGTGACGGGGAGTCCCATCCCGCATGCCTCAGTTCCCACGGCACGTCCAGGGAGGGCACGGCGGGTCCCAGCCCTGGACACCTCGACCCCTCCCGGGCGCCAGGGCCACCTCGTGTCTGACCCCAGACCGGGCCGTTCAGGAAGAAGCAGGCTGCTCTTCTCCAAGCTGACCCTTCCTGATTTTGTAACTGTTTTACATTTACTGCATTTCACAAAACGAACTGTGGTTTCCTTATAAAAGCTGTTAAGACAGGCTGAACCCGAGGGCCAACTCTAGCTATTTGGTGTTTTGTCACTGAGTGGTTGAAAACCTCTGACTGTTCCTGTCTCGGGTAACTTCCTCTACCCCCGGGCACTGGCCGACCTCTGTGGTCCGCTCCGGGTTCGGGTCGAGGTGCACGCCTGGGTCCCTGGCCGGTCCTCTGGTGTGTTAGGAGGGTGCTGAGCCGCCTGCCAGGGCGGGGTGACCCCCATGACCGATCACAGAGCACTCTGAGAGCACGGGGTGCCAGGATCTCCCTTGTGGTGTGAGAGCACGGGGAGGAGTATTCCAGAACCAGTCGTTTATTTCAGGATTTCAGTGGTGAAGGAGGACGTGTGCCCGAGCCTTCGATGCCCTCGTGAGACACAGAGACACACACCACCGCGACCCAGCGTTTTGTTTCCGAGAGGCCCAGCTGCTACAGAGCTCCAGGAAGAAGCAGAGAGACGCATTGTAGGGGATTCTCAAGTCCAGCAGTTCCTGGGGACAACTCAGATGCGAACCATATAATTTCATTTGGATTGGTCCAATTCCAGGTTAAAAATAAATAGCCTCTTACGAAAGAGTTTCTATTTGATAACGGCTGTTTTATACTTCTAGAATATTCTAAAGTTGTCTTAGACATCAGGTTATGATAAATCATAATCTCACTCAAAAATACCTGACAGAACTTGCCCTTGTAGAATGCACACGGAACACTGAAAACAGGAAGCACACGAACAGAAAGGGAGACGAACTTGCCGGCGGCACGGCTGTAGTCAGTACGTCAGCCAACAGGCCTAGAGCAGCAGTTGTCTGCCCGTCTATAACTCACAGTCGCAGTTCAAATACGTCACGTGATTGCACAGCGCATGTGCCGTGAGCCTCTTGGGGACCATGGTGGGGACACAGCACTTGATGTCGTCCTGGCTCAAGCCGTGAGCTCACCTGCACCCACAAGATGGAGCCTGCCTGTCCTTCGACTACTTCCCAAAGGATGTGTGAGCTGGACCTCATGCTAGACTTGGGAGAACATCTCAATTTCTCTTTTTAAAGGTTTATTTGTTTATTTGAAAGGCAGAGTTACACACAGAGAGAAGGAGAGGCAGAGAGAGAGAGAGAGGTCTTCTGCCTGCTTGTTCACTCCCCAATTGGCCACAAAGGCCAGAGCTGCACCAATATGAAGCCAGGAGGCAGGAGCTTCTTCCAGGTTTCCCATGTGGGTGCAGGGGCCCAGGGACTTGGGCCATCTTCTACTGCTTTCCCAGGCCACACAGAGAGCTGGATCAGAAGTGGAGTGACTGGGTCTTGAACCGGCGCCCCTACGCGATGCCAGCGCTGCTGGCGGATGCTTTACCTGCTGCGCCACAGCGCCGGCGCCGAGAGTACATCTCATTTTCACCTCTGCTCAGTATTTTGTAGAGCAGAATTCGTCTTCTCATGGACTTTCATTGTCTCGTTTCTCTGTGCGTCTGTCTCTCAGCTCTAATTCAGTACTGACGTGTCTTCAGGAATATAAGCTATGGGGGCCGGCACCGTGGCTCACTTGGTTAATCCTCCACCTGCGGCGCCGGCATCCCATATGGGCCCCAGATTCTGTCCCGGTTGTTCCTCTTCCTGTCCAGCTCTCTGCTGTGGCCTGGGAGGGCAGTGGAGGATGGCCCAAGTGCTTGGGCCCTGCGCCCCATGGGAAACCAGGAGAAACACCTGGCTCCTGGCTTCGGATCGGCACAGTGTGCCTGCCATAGTGGCCATTTGCGGGGGTGAACCAATGGAAGGAAGACCTTTCTCTCTGTCTCTCTCACTATCTAACTCTGTCAAATAAATAAATAAATAAAAAGAATATAAGCTATGGGATGATCCCCAAAAAATTAAGAGCACATCTCAAACAGTTCTTTTTGTCTGAATGCTAATGCCAAGAGTTAACAAAATAGAATGTGTGTGTGCGCAAACGTGTGTGTTCCGATCAGTTAAACAGAGAGCTTTATAATTAGAAACATTGAAGCAGGCACTGAAGGCGGAAACAACATTTAAAAGCCAGAGGACACTTAGTCTGCAGTTCATCCCATCTCTCTGTGGGCCCCCAAGTTGAGGAGAAGGAAATGAGTGCTTAGTCCTCACCACAGTTGTTAAAGGAAGAGGCTGTCGCCCCGATGTATGAACGAGGAGGCCAAGGTCAAGGGAGGTTAAGAGGCCGTGTTTGGTTGTGGACCCTGGGTCTGCCTCCTGGAAGAGCCAGGCTGTCTTCTCCTCCACACCTCACACACCTCAGCTCTTTTCATTTTTGTTTAAAACCGAATCACGGGGCGGGGGGGGGGGGGGGTGTGCAAAGGTCAACAGAACCGTCCCCTCCCCTCCCATGCACCATGCCGCTGTCCTCAACTGCAATCCAGAAATACAAAATGGAAAATTCTAGAGAAAAGCAATTCCTAAGTTCTGAATTATTTTTATTACAGCACTTTGCTATACTTCTTGTTTTCTTATTATCACTAATCTCTTATTGTGTTAGTTTATGAATTAGACTTTATCTCTGATGAAGAAGCGTAGTCTCTCCGCAGTTCTGTACTCTCCACAGCTTCGGGCGTCCACGGGCACCTTGCGACCTGCCCCGCTGTGGCCCCAGGGCCACTCCTGCACTGTCTCTGTCAATCGGTGTGAGATGGGAGCGGCTGCGAGGCGCTGGGTCGCACCTGTGATGTGCATCTGTGGCTGCTACCTGCCACTTTGTTAACGGGGGAAGAATGCAAGTGTCCCTCCCGACTGGCAGCACAGCCTGCACAGAGAAGCAAACAGTCCTAACCCCAATTGCATTTACTACCTCGGAAAACAGAATGGGCTTGGTTTTGTCCTTTAGACATAACCTAATGACAGAGCAATATTGAAAGTAAGCACTTGCCTGAAGCCCGTTTCAATTCACAGCGTCCAATATGTCTCATATAAAATAATAAAGTGTTCCTAGAAATATTAGGAGAAACACCATTATTTAATTACCATAAGGCCTTCCGGGACAGAAATAAAACATGATTTAGGTGATGCACGGTGGGGGCGGGGCCCAGATAGGGACTGAAAACACATTACACAGATGAGACGTGAAATGCGGGCGAGGAGCGGGCACAATGATGGATGGAATGCTGAAATAGAATAAAATAATGGAAAAGAAGAAAGAAACTCCACAATGATATTTTGTTTTATTGAGGCAGAAACAATAGTGAAATCGAGAAGGGCCAGCAGTGCTTCCGGGATTAAACAATGATTTTCAAGACCAACGGGGAAAGAGACAAGGAGGAAACTTTTTAATTTCATTTCTCGTAAGACGGCGAATGGTGTCAGTGGCTCAGATTAGTTAAGCACTGGGTTGGATTGCACAGGCAGTGAGGCTTAGATGGGCAGAGATGGAGCAGCAGGCAAATAGCGACAGTTTATACCGGCATGGGACTTCTTCCGCAGAGACTGGCCAAGAAAAAGATGAAATAAGTATGCATGGAGTTCAAAAATTTTGCAACGAAGTAAGCTTGACTTTTTGTTCTATTTTTCACTGACACTTTGAAATACGATGGTATTAGTAACCAGGAACTGAAGGTTGCCAGGACACAGACTTACCAACCCCAGCGGCTTCCCTCTGGAGGGCTGAGGGCCACAGGCAGGGGGACACGCGGGGGCTGAAGTTGAAGGTCACAGCTGCAAAGTTGTGGGCAAGGTGACTCATACGGACGGCGAGCTGAGAAAACCCACCCTGCAAGCAGCTGCAGCCCACGCTGAAACATGGGCCGGGTCTGCTTCTCCCCGCTGCAGGGCTCTGTCTATGAAGATGCGAGGCCCCGGCACTGCACGAGAGTGCGGGATGCTCCGGTCACCACACGGTTGGCCTCCGCAGAGGCTGCTCCCTCAGTTGCTTCCCTGGTTAAAGCAAAATTACAGCTTGTTTAATTTGAAACAAAATGCACAGTTGAAATGTAAATGAATTTGCAAATACACAAAGGCTCTTCTAAATGCTGAGTAGCAATTTTGTTAAGCCATCCATAGGGGTGAATGACAGCCAGCAAACATCTCCAAGGGCATGGAGTTACCGCAGCACCCGGAGTGGCAGAGGTCGGCCTCTCACTCCCACCAGGGGTCCCTCGAGTGTCACCTGACGGGTGCCGGGCACCTTGCTGGACACTGAGGCAAAGGCAGAGACCGTACCTGGTGCCCCAGTCATTCACCCACAGGCCTGGAAGGAAGGTTCCAGAGCAGCAGCTGGTCCCACAAGGGGGAGGCTGATGGGGTCCCAGCCTCCCACAGACAGTGGGTGTCCCTTACAACCTTCCAGATAGCTCCGAGGGAGTCAGCAATGCTCTCAGGAACTCGGGAGCCAGGCAGGTGATGCTGTCCTGTCCACGCAGGACAAACCGAACTTGGGAGGCAGACATGCACTTGGGGAGAGGCTCTAAAGGTCTGAGGTGTTCAGGTCTTCCCATGTAGTAAAACGTCCTGGTGGGTGGGGACACCCCTCGAAGGTGGAAGGTCCCAGAAGGCGAGAAGGACGAGGAGCACGAGAGCAGCCTCCAGGCGTGCCCCTGCGTGCCCGTGGGCAGGGGACTGTCCTGTGGCCGAGGAGGAGAGCAGGCATGCACCGGCGTGCCCGTGGGCAGGGGACTGTCTCCTGTGGCCGAGCAGGAGAGCAGGCATGCGTTGGCGTGCCCGTGGGCAGGGGACTGTCCTGTGGCCGAGCAGGAGAGCAGGCGTGAGTTGGCATGCCCGTGGGCAGGGGACTGTCTCCTGTGGCCGAGGAGGAACACTCGGATGTCTCACAGCTGGACATTTCCTCTCAGAGGTCAGTGTTTCTCTAGGGGCTGAACAGGAGGTGGACGTGGGATGCTGCCACTACAAACACCTGCCACCGTTTGCAGCCATGAGGCCCTGCCTGGCAGCCATGGCCCTGCCCACCGTTGGTACCCACCTTCCCTTGGGTCCTCCTGCCCCTCCGTGTCTGGCCCAGGAGCTGGAGCTTCTGCAGCTGGGCCGCTGCCCCGGCCAGTACAGCCAATTCTTTCCCCTGCGCCCCAAGCCCAAGCCCTGGGCGGCTCAGCAGGTCCCCTCGCAGCACCTAGGGAGACGCACCTCTCGCGGAGCAGCCCCTGTTCCTCTCTGGTTTTAATTCAGCTGTGTTCTTTCCCGTAAGCCGGAAATTCTTGCCCAGGTTTCACTCCTTAATGTTACTGACCTCAATAAAACTGGAAAAAAAAATCCAGCCAGATCAAAGAGACAGCCAGAAACAGATCCAAGCATTATGCATAGAATTTTATATTTGACAGATAAAATAACAATGCAGAACAAGGAGAAAAGGAAGGGTCCCTGGACAAGCAATGTACACGTGACGTGACGTGCAGAAGTCACTCCCTTCACAGCACGCACCAGGATAAATTCTGAGCTGATCACACAAGTGCGTGAACACCAAATCACAGAAAAGAGGAAAAACCACTGCAGTGTACAACCTCTGGTTAGAACAGACACTTCCAGAGCGGGGGCTTGGTGTGGTGGTTAAGACGAGGCTTGGGACGCCCACAGCCCGTACGCGAGTGCCCGGGTTCGGGTCTCAGCTCTGCTTGCCACCCAGCTGCCTGCTACTGCACACCCTGGGAGGAGGCTGCGATGGCTCAAGCAGTTGGGTTCCAGCCACTCGTGTGGGAGACCTGCGTGGAGTTCCCAGCTCCTGGCTTCAGCCTGGCCCAGTCTTGGGTCTTGTAGGCATTTGGGGGGTGAACCATCAGATGGAATCTCTCTCTCTCTCTCTCTCTCTCTCTCTCTCTCTCTCATTTTTTCAATAAATAAGATAAAGAAATAAAATTTTTACAAATACTTTCCATACATTAATTTATTGAAAGAAACCACAAAGAAAATTATTCTACATTTGATTACCCAGGATGAATCTGCTTCTTACTGTCCATAAATGCCATAAATAAAATTATAATTTTGACTTTTCAGGAAAAGAACAGTTGGGGAAAATATTTTCAAGAAATTGATAGAGAATAACATTTAAAGAGTTCAAAGGATTATTTTCAGAAGGAAGAGATTCCAGAGTAGGGATGTCCAATAAGAGGAAATGTTTTGGCATAGAGGATAACTTATAACAACTATATGGAAAATGCTTGATTGTATGAAAATTCTAAACTAGAAACTTGGAAAGAAAAGTGAATGTTACAGTCTTGCTAATCTACCACATAAATGATCTGACAATAGGAATAAAATATTTCATGTCATTTGTCTTCAACATTTAATTTTTATTTAGAATCAGTGTGAAATATGTGTTTCCAATCATATTCATCATCTTTTTAAAGAACTGTGAGACACTGGTGGCTCGCTCCTTGCTTGGGGCAGGAAGCAGCTCACTACAGGTGCACCTGTGGCCCCCAAGGATCATGCCGTGGGCCGATGGTGGGCACAGTGGCCGATGCCACGTGGGAGGTCTGCATCCCACAGCACAGTGCCTGGGCGCCAGTCTCGGCTCCACTTCCGATTCCAGCTTTCTCCTGATGTGCACACCGGGGAGGCGGCAGAAGATGGCAGAAGTACATGGGTCCTGCAACCCAAATGGGAGACCCAGATGGAGTCCTAGCTGTTGCAAGCATTTGGGGAATGAACTAGCTGATGAGAGCTCCCTCTCTCTGCCTCCCTATCTTTTCTCTGCCTTTCAAATAAAGGAAAACTAAACAGTGAAAAAACCTGAGCTCACACTATGCAGCCCTCATCTATGATGCTGAGAGAATACGGACAGAAGAAACACTGGCACATAAAGTAAGACTTTTGGGTTCAGTGACAGCCGTGATTTCTGATTTTGTTTTAAACTTATTGGTGTTTTCCAAACTTCCAAGAAGAAGATATGCTAATCTGAGAATTAGAAGAGAATAATTAATAAGTTAAAAGTATTCAACTTACTGCTGGGGGTGTAGTGTGACTTGAAGCCTCCTGCTCTGTGGGTGGGAGCAGGAATTGATAAAATCCTCATGACAACAAGATACATATTATGACCTTGAACTTGACATCCCTGCCTCTGAAGCAGTGACTCCAGCTTTATAAAGATAGCCAAGCATAACACTGTGTATTAGAAAATGGAAATTCAATACTAAAAGTCATGAAAAAATTCACAAGGAAAAATATTACTAAATATGATTCCACAGAAGTTCTTTATATCTATAAATATCATAAATAAAAATGTCTTAGGCAAATAGCATGTGGGAAATTATTCTGTAAATATATAGTATGTTTGATAAATATTGTCATATACCTTTTATAAACATCTATGTATAATATTATGAATATATGTAATGTATCAATGAAGGATAGTTTTACAGTTAATTTATTGCAATAAAGTCTCAAAATTCCTCTACTTGCACATAAAAAGGCTTTGGCTATATCACTTTGACCATTGATGCAATGGAGTGTGCATATGATATAATATTGATACAAGGTTTACCAGAGAAGAAAATCTCAAGTCAAAACAATGAAGTGGAGAAAATCCTCAAGGAAACATAGGGACCTTAGGGAGTCTTTTTATGGAATCTCTTGGAATCTTTAACTTCACATTTTTATACATCACCAGATTTTTATCAAACTGTAATTGTGTAACTAGAAAATGTGCTTTTCTTTTTAAAAGTTCAAAGAAATGTTGGTTGAGGTTGAAAGAGAAGGCTTGGGGGCCGGCGCTGTGGTGTAGCAGGTTAACGCCCTGGCCTGAAGCACTGGCATTCCACATGGGCGCCGGTTCTACTCCCGGTTGCTCCTCTTCCAATCCAACTCTCTGCTATGGTCTGGAAAGCAGTAGAGGATGGCCCAAGTCCTTGGGCCCTGACCCTGTGTGGGAGACTCGGAAGAAGCTCCTGGCTCCTGGCTTTGGATTGGCCCAGCTCCAGCCATTGTGGCCATTTGGGGAGTGAACCAGCAATGGAAGACCTCTCTCTCTCTCTCTGTCTCTCCTCTCTCTGTGTAACTCTGACTTTCAAATAAATAAATAAAATAAATCTTTAAAAAAAAGAAATAGAAGGCTTACGTTATTCTACCACTGAACCAAGAGGGCTCAGGACGGTAGTATCAGCTGTCTGTCCATTTGCCCACTTAGAGTGACTTTGTGGGAGGAAGTTTTTAAACATTTTTGCTCCATTATTCATCAGAGGGCGTGCTAGGTGCACACTGATGCTGGATATGTGGTTACACACACACACACACACACTCACACACCCACGCCCACCCACACACCCACCCACACACCCACACACACCCACACACCCACATACACACCCACACACACCCACACCCCACACACACTCACACCCACACCCACACCCACACTCACACCCACACTCACACCCACACCCACATACACACACTCACACACACCCACCCACCCACACACACTCACACACACACCCCACACATCCACACACACATCCACACCCACACACCCACACACACACACCCCACACACCCACACACACATCCACACACCCACACCCACGCACACACCCACACACACGCACACCCACGCACACACCCACACACCCACACCCACGCACATGCACACACCCACACACACTCACACCCATGCCCACATACACACACACACCCACACATACACACACCCCTCACACACACACCCACACCCACACTTTGTTTCACACACATTGTGCCATAAGGGAACACGTGCCTCGACAAGACGGCAGAGTTTCCTGGGATGGAGGACGCGGCCCTGGGTGACACATGTCTTCGTATCTTGAGTGCATTTCCTCCATAGCTCATTTGAATAAAATAACTGCGTGTGCTATCAACTCGCTAAATTATGTTCTGAATACAAACCATTAGGAAGGAAATAAAAGTGACACTTTTTAGTCCAACTGAAGAGCGATTTGGAGAGCGGGTGGTGCAGGCGGGCAGACCTTCCCAGGAGAGGCTGCGGCAGCCCCGGCACATGCGGCACCCCGGGACCTGGCTGCTGCCCACACTCGGCGTCTCAGCGGAGGAGACCAAAGCGCAGCTCTAAGTACTGTCTGACCCCAGAGCGAGGTTGGCAGTGTGCCCCTCAGGTCACGCTTCTGGGATCGGGGCAAATTCTTATGAAGTCACCAATGTTAATAAGATGACCGCGTCGCTGTAAGGTGCGTTCCCTACATCTTAGAGATCACTTCATTTGTAGAATTGTGGGATGCTTCGAAAAAGCAACCCCAGAGTCGGATGAGCTGATTTGTAATCCTGGCTCCGTGATCGACTGAATGACTGTGGACAAGTCTCCAAGTACGATTCCTTTCCTCATCTGTGAAATGGGTGAGCAACGGCCATCTGGAAGTGTGCATCCGGGGGCTTCATTTGGGAATCAGCTATAGCTGTTTGGTGAAAAAGACAGCCAGTGGTAGACCTCAGAGTGTCTCAGGAAAGGAAGCTACACTGGCAGTTTGGGACCTGGCAGGCACCCGGCACTGGGAGCAAGGCACAGACACAGCCATTCCAGGGATCCCTTCAGGTGACACAAGAGGAGCGACCGCGAGCCTCCCGTGGAGCCGTGCAGCGGACGGCACCCGGGCACCGCGCCGGCCACAACAGCGGCACATGCAGGCCAGCCCCCGACCCCTGCTCTGAGAAGCTCCAGTTGGTATGGGAAAGAGCACTTCCAGGACCCTGCGGTGGACCCAGTGGGGACACAGAGGACCCCCCGTGAAGTCAGTAGATGCCTGCTTGCACACCACACACTGTATAGAAAGTGTCACGACGGGTGTGGCCCAAGGAACACGGATTGGATGCTGGCAGACCGCAGACGTGCTACGTGCCCAGCCAGCACCCAAGGCTTGCAGTCACTGACTGGGAAGGAAACTGCTCTGCGTGCCCACACGAGCACGTAGCGGTAGTCACGATCGTTTCCTTTAGAAGCATGATTGCTTGGGGTTTTCTGTGTAGTAACTTGTCTGGCAACTTCACCGCGACCCGCACTGTTTCACGGGAACTCGGGATACAAGCCATCCCCTGGGTGCTGGGGGCAAGAAGAGACCCTGCGCACCTGATCTGTGATCTATTAGGAAGGGATGTGACGCATCCTCCCCCACCCCTCCCTCTTCCTCCCTCACCCCTCCCTGTCCTGCACCTGGAAGAAGCTCCTGGATCCTGGCTCCTGGCTTCATATAGGCCCAGCTCTGGCCAATGCAACCACCTGGGGAGTGAACCAGCAGATGGAAGATCTTTCTCTCTCTCTCTTTGCCTCTGCCTCTCTGTAACTCTGACTTTCAAATAAATAAATGAATCTTTGAAGAAAAGAATAAAACAGAACATGCATATTTCCAAATCAACACAAAACTGTAAGAAAGAAGACTACATTTATTATGTGTGTTTTCCAAGCTTTCAGAAATCCTTTTTATGGTAGATATATATCAAAGAAAACATATAGGCATGTAGGGAATAATGGAGACTGAGGCTTTTCCTAAAACCAGCAAGGGGAAAATAGCCTGAAGTCAGGGCCAGGGAAGGTTTAAATCCTACGATTTGAAAACCAGATGTTCTTTGGCTGATAGGAAATGAAATCAAGGAATTGGCTCAGGGGTAGTGCCTGGGATACGGGGCAGCTATGCGTGAAGGAAGCTCTCACGTACTGTCTGTAGATGCTGGCCCACGGCTGCTGGGACCAGCACACAAGGTGGAAGTCAGGGCTGGACCTGGACTCGATGTTTCCTCAGGGAGAGTTTGTGTAGCAATAGATTCCAAATACAAACATGAGCGGCATGCGGTCTCCACCTTCCAGAGGCTTATAGTCAAGAGCGAGCAGAAAGCGAGCGAGGGAGCAAGTCTGTCTTTTCTCTCTGAAGAATCAGACTGACAAGAACGATGAAACAACATGAGCAAAGAGGATGCTCAACAGCACAAATAGTAAGACCCGGGCCAAAGGCTCAACGTTGCTTAACGACAGAAACGGCTTCTGGGCTGACTGTGGGCTGAAAAGCTTTGTTGATGACCAGCATGCTGTCCTTGGGCTTGGAGACAGCCTGCTCCCTGCTGCTGGGTGCAGGTGCTACCGGCTCTGTGTGCAGTGCCCCGAGGTTGCTCCTGAGAGACCACAGTCACGGCTGTGACACGTGAGAGTCACATGGTGAAGAGCTTTGCCCAGCCATGGTCCCATCACTGGGGACCGGCATGGTACACGCTGATGCAGTGCCACGGGCTGCCCTGGCCTCCTAACCCTGCTGGCAATGAGTGAGTTTGTGACACTTCTGGAGGTGGACTTGGGGACAGCCAGTCTTGAAGACAGGCACTGCCAAGCTCAGCTTCCACAGGCTGGCGAAACTCTGGCCCCGGGCAGCCTCTCTCCACTAGCGCAGTGTCCTCGGTCACAGCCATTTGTCATGTTCTCTGCACCTGCTGGGAACATGCAAGCCACACGTCCATTTAGGAGGGAACAATGGAGAACTTCGGATTGCTCACATCCAGCCGTGGGCGAATGAGCTGGCGTGGTAACCGCAGCAGTGGACAGGAATCTGAGACTTCCGTTTCGGAGGAAGCTCCTCCCCGTGGGCATCATGCCCTGACAGCAGGGGTGGCTAAGGAAGGAAAGCATCTGTGCTCTTCGGTTTGTCCTCCTGCATCACCGACAGTGGAGAAAGGCAGGAACGGAGGCGGGCTAGGTGTGGGGCTCTGATGGCAGCAGGTGCTTACGTCATGCATCACCATAGCAACTTTGCTCAGACAATAACAATCGTGCCGGCAGAAGGTATCTGACGTGCTTTCCTGATGGTTGATATACAACGCCAGGGAAAAGATGAGACAGAGAAGTGGAAAGACTTGCTCTTCCGGTGGAGGCTTGCCCCCCGTCTGTCTCTCTTCTTGATGTTTCCCCGCTACGCTCTGGACTTCTTAGGACGGAAAATCCCCCTTTGTGTCTTTGACGGAGCAGAAGCAGCTGTGGACGCGCCCTCTCCCCCGGCTTGTGTTGGGGAAGAGCTCCGCCGCTCCTCCCTTGACGTAAAAGGCAGCAGCACGTACCCTCAGGAGCACAGCTCACAGAGCAAGCTGGAACAACAGTGAGAACAGCCAGTCGGTGCGCGCAGCCCCAGAGTTCACCCCCACGCCTGAAGGCACAGCAGGGGGGAAGGCCTGCCTCTTCCTCACCTAAGCCGGGTCTGTTGTTGTTTAAAAATCCACATTATGAGCGAAACCTAGTAGCCACCATGTAGGAATGTTGATTCAAATCTGTCTTGCAAGAACCTGACTACAAAGTCCCTTTAATCTTTAAAAATGTACTTGATGGTCCACGATGGTAAAGGCTCCCTAATAATTCAGAGCCCTTAAGGCCAGTGTTTCTCCCTTTGTCTCTCTCTCTCTCTCTCTCTCTCTCTCTCTGTCTGTCTCTCTTTCTCTCTCTGTCTCTGTCTCTGTCTCTCTCTCCCCTCCCTGTTTCCTCCCTCCCTCCCCCCCTCCCCGCTCCCTTCCTCCCCCCCTCCCTTCCTGCCTCTCCTCTCCTCTCCTTTCTTTTCCTCTCTTTTCTTTCTTTCTCTCCTCTTTCTTTCTTCTATTTCAAGAAATGTGGAAAACATTAGTGAAAATTGTGTCGGCCTGCACAATTTTATTCCGCTAAAGACAGGTTTTATGATACATTTAGCCTTTAAATGACACTAATAGTCTCTGGAGACTTCTGGGTTTTCCTCCGGTGCAACAATTAAGTCCATTTCGATGCTATTTGGGCAAGTTGAAACAATTCAGTTACTGTATGTCTGCTCTGAGGTCTGTCCTGGAAGCCCACAGGGAGCGCGGGAAAATCACCTCAATCATACAGTTCCAGCCAACTTCAGACACGCACCAACGTCCTTGCTTTTTTCCACCGCTCAGCCCCTATTTCTCTGCGCCGAGCGGAAGGGGAACGTGAGCTGACGTGCGTGCGGGGCACGGGAGCCCTGGGTAATGAGCAGCATCCATCACGACGGCTGCCTTGCCGCGCCCTCCTCGGAGCTCAGAACGTGCTTCCCACCAGAGCCACGCGAGGCGTCTTCCATCTGTGCAGGTTTACTGCCGCAAGTTGGAACAAAGACGTGGGAGGCCCCGGACCCGGTGCTGTGCCCTGCTCGGGGCCAGGCGGACGTCGCTCAGGTCCGCTTTGTATGTTCGTTGTGAGCTCGCTCACAGTCAGGCCACCACTGACGGCCGCATCACGGAGTGCGGGGGAGTAATCTCGTGAATTCCAGCTCTGTGCACTTGGCTAAACTCACACTTTCTTCTTTTTAAAAGATTTATTGCTTTGAAAGTCAGCATTACAAACAGAGAGAGGGAGAGACACAGAGAGAGAGACGTTACACACACACACACAGAGTGAGGGAGAGAGGGAGAGAGAGAGGGAGGGAGATGTTACACACACACACACACAGAGAGAGAGAGAGAGAGGAGAGAGAGAGAGAGGGTGCTTCCATCCACTGGTTCACTCCCAAGTGGCCGCAACAGCCAGGACGGAGCCAGGCCCAAACCAGGAGCCAGGAGCATCTTCTGGGTCTCCCCCGTGGGTGCAGGGGCCCAAGCACTCGGGCCGTCCTCCACTGCTTTCCCAGAGCATCAGCAGGGAGCTGGATCTGAAGTGGGCAGCGGGGACTGGAACCGTTGCACCTATGGGATGGGTGGTCACAGGCGGCGGCTCTACCGGCTGCTCCACCAGACACAGCTAGGGAGGGAAGGACAGGGAGGAGCACCCTCAGCGAGGGTCCAGGCTGCCTCCCACACTCCTCCCCGCCTTGACTTGGTTTCCACAGAGAACCGATGCTGGCAAAAGTTCTTCTTACTGCAAACCCAGACACGGGTCCTTTGTTTGTTCTACTGGAAAAGAAACAGTGGTTCCTGTACCAAGGACAGGCACCGACACAGCTCTGTCCAGCGTCCGGACGCAGAGGAAGCCCTGACGCAGAGAGGCAGCTGCCGGTGGCCCAGAGGGACACGGCCTGCGCCCAGCCTGCAGGCTTGAGCTCGCACGCACTACTGCAATTTCCTGGTCTCTTCTCGGCGCCATCAGCAAGATCAGCCCTCGTGTCAGTGGCCCTGTGAGGGTCAGGTGGGTGGGAGACACCAGGTGTCCTCTCCATTGACTCCTGGAGCGCTATGGCTCCCACCGGGTGCCTGCAGGCAGCTGGGCGGGCATCTGGAGGGCAGGGCGGGGCGTCCCTTCTGCTGTGACTCCCACCCCATGGACATCCTCTGCTCCAGGGACTAGACGGCATCCTTCACCGCTGTGGCCATGGGTTGATGGACTGTGCCCGCTGGCCAGCCGTGGAGTCTACAGTGCAGTGGCAGCCCCAGGCCGTGTCTACACTGTGGGTTCGTGGTCGCATTCAATTGTGTACCCCGCGGCAGGGCACCCGAGGCAATCAGCGCTCATTACGGATCCCCAGGACACACGGACTTGCTACCTTTCCTGTGTTCTTTTTATGTAGTGAATGAGGGTTTTCTTCAATATTTGGGTCAGACACTTGAACATATAATGTGCCTTTGTGATAGAATTTCAGAAACAAGCAGTTCCTGTTGACTACACCGTGTTCCGTCAGCGACTGCGTGTTCCAAGCTGCCCTAGAAGGTCTTATTATTCTAAACGAGAGAGCTGTAAAGAAAAATGAAAATGTCTGAAAAGCACTTCAAAGTCGTCCGAGAAGGCAGTAGATTTTAAATGCAATGCATTTTGATGTAATTAATTTTGTAGAATGCTTTCAAATTGTCCAGGGGAATGCAATTTCTAAAGTAAATATAAAGTAATAGGTTTGAAACTTATACCAGAGCTTTGGCGTGGAAAGTCTGAATGTACACTTTCTCTTTTTCTTTTCTCTGTAATTGGACAGAGAAAGTTTGGTGCCTGGTCTAATGCATTATGAGAGAAGATAGGGATCAATACGATTTTCAAACTAAATAAGCTCTCACTGCTGTTTTTATTTCTCTTGCTATTTATGAGACAAAATGACTTCAGTGTTTCTACCCACATTTTTTAATACACTGAAGATTCTCTACACCAGACAGTGCTGTCAATATCACAGTGACAGCACCCTAAAATATCCTGGGTCCAGAATGCTGTAGTATCATCTCCTATTTAGTTAATTTTACACCAAAACCAGGTGCCTCATCCCAGATACCTTACAATTCGTAGCATTCTTATCACATTCGCCAAATATTTGAATATACGGCATGAGCCAGGAGCCACCTAAAATGCTGTGAATTTCAGTTAAATAAGGCCCAGCACCTGTGACTGATCCACAGGCCGGGTCACGCTGAGTTCCACTGATCTGGGAAAGCAAACGAAGCACTGACCCCAGTGGCGAAGCTTCCTGGCTCCAGAGAAAGATGGCCTTTTACTGCTCAGAACTTTATTTTGTTTCGTGTTATTTAGCTCCTAAGGTTAACCATAAAGAGGACTAAGATGAATTCAAAATGCTGAAGAATCCTGTTAGATAAATGTCCCCCAGACAGCAGGGCTAAGTGTGTCATGTCAGGAATCATATTTGGCACAGCAGGCTGGCTGGCTGACTGTGATCCCAGCATCCTGTACGGACACCAGTTCGAGTCCCAGTTGCTCCACTTCCCATCCAGCTCCCTGCTGGTGCCTGGGGAAAGCAGCAGAAGAGGGCCCAAGTGCTTGGGTCCCTGCATCTATGGAGGAGACCTCTCTCCGTCTCTTCCCCTCCCTCTGTAACGCCGCCTTTTAGGTACATAAATGAATCTTAACAAAAGAAGCCTATGGTTTTCTGTTCCATGTTTATTTCAAATAAATGGAACAGGTTGGCTCTGAGGTGTGCCGTGAAGGCAGAGCGTTAAGACGGCCGCATCGTGCACCTGCAAGGTGTATTCCAATCTGAGAGTTTGGATTCGGTCTCCAGCTCCCACCCTCGCTGCGCTACTTCATCCCTCCGAGCTCCAGTATACCCACTTAAAAACAAAGTGCCCACGGATCTCTTACGATTGAACAAGATGACCCAGGGCGTGCTTCTCCCTGTGCTGGCGTGATTGGGTGCTGCTCCAAAATTGGGAAGGACGACGACAATGACGCTGCAAAGTAGACTCCCGGAGGCAGAACGCAGACATGCTCCTTCCTGTAAGTTATGGACGCGCTGCT
Source organism: Lepus europaeus (assembly GCF_033115175.1). Lineage (NCBI taxonomy): Eukaryota > Metazoa > Chordata > Mammalia > Lagomorpha > Leporidae > Lepus > Lepus europaeus. The sequence continues at coordinate 122,875,314 of NC_084835.1, forward strand.
CTTATACAAGTTGCCAAGGCCGCAGGTTCGACGCCTCAGAAGCTGAGTTCCTTGTCTCTGTGCGGTGTTGAGTGGATGCAATGCTGAGATTTCTATGTCCATGCCCTTGGGTGTTCGGCAGTGAGGACCAGAAAGCTCCCTCCTGGCCAGCTTTGGCCTTGTAAATATCTCAGTGTTCTTCTGATGTAGGCCACACTTGAAGGGAAGAAACCATGTGAAGTGTTCAGTTCTCTATTCCTAAAGAAGACACGAGAGCCAAAAACCTGTTTCCAAGACCAAAATAAGCAAAGTGCTCTTACAGCTCAAGCCATGATGAGGAAGGAGAACTTTAATTCCTTTTTGATTCCCGTTCTACACTTTGTTGGGGCAGCTGCTTTATTACGGCAGGGAAGCATTCCCGGGTTGGGTGCTGCCATGGTTCATGGACAGTCACGGTTCCCATGGCTAGTGGTATGCAGGTTCAGGGAGCCACAGGAGCAGTCACCATCCCCACACACAGAGGCCTGACCAGCTAGGTCTGTGCCCTGGCTCCAGTCCCCAGGCAGACAGCACAGAGACAGAGCGTGCACCTCACGCCGCCGGGAACCTCAGCAGCTCCACCGTCCACGCCCCAGCCATGCTGAGCTCAGATCACCAGCAAACTAGCAAGGACTGAAGTGAGAAGTCAGCTCTCCGGGCTCCCACTGCCCCTGCCTGCTCACAGGGATGCACCAGCCTCCCCGGCAGCACCGGGACACCAGTGCAGGTGTCCTGGGAGGCTCAGGGCATGAGATCCCCACCTGGGGTGGCCCCCACTCACTCTCGAACATGACAAACTCCTGTCCTCCACACCTGCCGGCCCCTCCACTGCCCACCAGCAAGGCCCAGGACCCAGAGTGTGGAGAAGAAAGTGCAGCAAAAGAAGCAGGAATTAAAAGATTGAAATACTCTTAAGATGTTTGCTTGTGCAAGTTACTAATCATCATAGTTCAAGATATTTAAGAAAAAATAACATTTCAAATCAGGCTACCAAGTCTTGGGATGGATGGGCAGATGGACAGATAGGTGATTACTTGATAGATGATAGATGGTAGATAATTGATATAGACAAGAGAAGGAAGATGATGGACAGAAATAGATGATAGATATATACATGGTTGATGCAGATTATTGATAGATGATAGATGGATTTATGGATGCATAGATGAGTGATAGATCGATAGAGATAGATGATTGAGAGATGATAGATGGGTACATAGACTCACAGATAGATGATGGATAACTGACATAGATACATAGAGGAGAGAATATAAATGACAGATGATTGATAGAAATAGGTGGTAGATAGATGATTGATGTAGATGATTGATAGATGGATACATAGATACATAGATGTTTGATAGACAGATGATTGAGATAGAGAGACTGAAAACAGGTATGTAGATAAATAGGTAGGTGGGTATTAAATGCCGGGGTCTCTGCAGTAACACAGAAGTGCGATGGCAGCTGTGTGAGAGGGAATCTAGGGAGAAAGGCAGTGTGGGGGGCCGAGTGATGTGCCCCACCCCCACCCACACAGACACACAAAGCTGAGCCTGCCACCTCCTGCTTCTGTGACCATTCCTGTACATGCTGGGAGGGGCCAGGGTCAGGGTTAGGCTAAGGGGACGGAAAGGGACGCCGCCGTGCAGCAGGTCCAGGATGTTGAGACGGGGAGATGACCTTGGTTGTCCAGGTGAGCCCCAGGTAAGCCCAGGTGCCATCGTCAGGGTCCGTGTAAGAGGGGTGATGAAGGCAGATGGAGCTCTGAGGAAGAGGAAGGACAGAGGTTGGAGGGATCTGCTGAGGGCGCCTGGGCTGCCAGGGGCTGGAAGGAACAGTTCCCTCTTCCTGGGGCATTGACCCTGACTTAGGGCCTCCGACCCCTAAAGTGAGAAATCAGCGTCTGTCGTTTCAAGCCACTAAGTTTGACATCATTGGTTACCGCAGTCCTGGGGCAGCGACACCACAGACACCTGCACAGGGAACAGAGGACAGCAGCGCCTGCAAGGGGACAGGCCGGTGCAGAGAGGGGCGACGTGGGTGGGGCTGGGTCAGGTGTGTCGGGGCAGGGCCCTGTCTGCCCATTATCACTGCAGGCCGTGGCTGCTGGGGGGCTGGGAGGCACCCACACTTGCCTGTGCCACCCACACCCACCCTGTTCAGCTTAGAGGCCCCTTCCCCAGCTGCCCTGGCCTCAGAAGGGGGCAGGCTCCCCCATCCTCCCACTTCCTTCTCCCCTTGACTGAGAGCACAGGCCCTGAACCCCCAGAGCTCCCCACAGTCCAGGCCCTTGTCCTCAGGCCTCTGCACGCTCTGCTGGCTGCCTTCCTCCTCCTCCTCTTCTTCTTCTTCTAAGATTACTTATTTATTTATTTATTTATTTATTTATTTATTTATTTATAAAGCAGAGTTACAGAGGGGCAGAGGCAGAGGCAGAAAGAACCTTCCATCCACTGGTTCACTCCCCAGATGGCCACAATGGCTGGAACTGCACCGATCCGGAGCCAGGAGCTTCTTCCAGGTCTCCTACGTGAGTGCAGGGACCCAAGGACTTCGGCATCTTCCACTGCTTTCCCAGGCCATAGCAGAGAGCTGGATCAGAAATGGAGCAGCTGGGATTCGAATGCCTGGGATGCCGGCACTGCAGGCGGTGGCTTTACCCCCTGCGCCACAGTGCCGGCCCCGATCTGTGCTGCCTTCTATGGCAATCACCTCTCCCACTCTCCATAGAGTGACCTCCAGCGCTCGGAGGGGGAGTTATTTTCTCAGTAAGGTGTTTCTCTGGTACTTCTTCCTCCTCCTTTGAGCTCTTCTGCCCCCCTGTTTCTCTCCTCATCACTCTTGTCACATGATAGCATCACCATTTCATGGCCAGTGTCTACCTACCACACTGTAACCTCCATGAGGACTGGAAACAAGTGCTGCCAACTCATGGCACCTTCTTGAGTAAGACTGGGAAGGGTGGGGGCATACACCCCGGGCAGATATTCTCCTGGGGGGAGGCGGGTCCATGCAGCAGATGGAAGCACATGGAGAACCTGGTGCTGGGTGGCACAGAGCAATAGTCCCACGAGTCGCATTGCAAAAAGCACACCTGCCCCGGCTGCTCCGGAAGCCAGCACCTGAGCGGCAGCCCAACAGCAGTGACGTGCGTGGCACTGTAGGCGGGAAACCCATCACAACCTAGGGTTCACACACAGCAACAGAGTTCGCCATCGAGGACAGAGTAAGCGAGACGGCACTGCCGGGTGCCGTGGAGCATCCCCAGCCTCTGTCCACCTGATGCCCACAGCACCCTCCTGCCTCGTGGCAACCAGTGTGCCTCCGCACTTTGCAGGTGTTCAGGAGGGGACACAGCCACCCCTGCTGCGAGCCCCCAGAGCTTGGGACTGGCTGCAGGTGTCCTTGTGGGGAAAGTGTCCCCCGCACAGCCCTGGCTGCTGCCCCCTGTCCCCGCACACCCCAGCTCTGCCTCCACACACCTCAGACTCCCTGCCTGAGCCCCAAGGAGATGCGAGCCCACTGTTGGTCTAGGAGTGCTGAGGGCAGTGGGGACTGAGCTGAAGGAGGGGCAGGTGTCGCCTGTCCTGCCAGGTGTCCAGCTGGGTGGAGTCTGCATGGTTGCCGGGCAACGGGACCCTCAGGGCCATTCTCCCAGGGTCCGTCCCAGGTGGGAGGGTCTACTTCCCTGACTGTAGAGTGGGGGCACCCCCAGGGCTCCCGCCGCCCTGCCCCGAAGCCCTGCCACCCTGGAAATCCCACCCCAGGCCTGCTTTTCTGTGCAGTTTGCCCGGGGCTGCGAAAGATGAGATATTTTTAAAATTCTTGCAGGCAGGCCCTCTGACTTTCACACCATTACTTTTTTCTTTTTTCACAGTTTCCACAGCTACTCTCAAGTCCGCCAAGTCCACAGTGCCGGCCCCCGCCTCCGTGTTCCAGCCTGGCCGAGGCAAGGTGAGGGCCCGTGGCTTCGGCGATGTACAACAGGCACACGTTGTCACTACCTTCTCCCCTCCTGCGGCTCTGGGACCCTCCTGGACCCACCTCTCTAAACCTCCCTCCCCCCAGACAACCCTGACCGGGGGCTGGTGTGGAGAGAGGTGGTTCTGGGAGGCGGCGGGGCGGGGTCAGGGAAAGGGCCATCAGGTTGCAGGTGCCACTGGGGGTGACCAGGCTCTGTGGCATCAAAGTCTTCAGGGAAGGGCTGGGGAACAAGGTCAGGGTCCTTGCACTCAAGGGGGAGGGGCCCGCCAATCGGGTCTCCAGGCTGATTGCATCCTTGGATGAGAGCGCTCCTGGGGGGAGGGTGTCCACCCCCAGCACGGCCGTCCAGGGGAGCCCGTGGGCGAGAGCCTTGGCAGCACAGCGTCTGCCTATGGAGACTCTCGGTGCCGGGGGCATCTGAGCATCCGCCACAGGGCTCCCTTGTTAGCTGCCCGTGGCCCAGCTGAGGCAAAGAGCTGTGGGCTTTTAGCTCTTTCTCTCTTCCTTGTTCACCATCTTTCGACTTCCTTTAGGGTATACCCTCATTGCAGGGAGAACACTCTTTGTATCAGGAGCAAGCATGGTATCCAAGCTAGACCAGGAGGAGTCCCAGGATGTTGAATCCCAAGGGGCGGGCACTGTGGCACAGCAGGTTAAAGTGCCGACTACAGCGCCACACCACGTATGGGCTCCTTTTCCAGTCCCTGCTGCTCCACTTCCAGTCCCGCTCTCTGTGATGGCCTGGGAAACAGCAGAAGATGGCCCAAGTGCTTGGGGTCCTGCACCCATCTGGGAGACCTGGAAGCAGCTCCTGACTTTTGGCTTCCTTAAGCCAGGGCCCAGTTGAGGCTGATGTAGCCATCTGGGGAGTGAACCAGCATGTGGAAGGAATTCTCTCTCTCTCTCTCTCACTCTCTCTCTCTCTCTCTCTCTCTCTCCTCTTGCTCTGTAACTCTGCCCTTCAAATAAATGCATATTTTAAAAAAAGAATGGTGAATATTAAATGCAATGTGTAGGAACTAGACATATTTTGGGAGCTCATCTCATTCTTTTTTTTTTTTTTTTGACAGGCAGAGTGGACAGTGAGAGAGAGAGACAGAGAGAAAGGTCTTCCTTTACCGTTGGTTTCACCCTCCAATGGCTGCTGCGGCCGGCACACCGCACTGATCCGAAGCCAGGAGCCAGGTGCTTATCCTGACCTCCCATGTGGGTGCAGGGCCCAAGGACCTGGGCCATCCTCCACTGCACTCCCGGGCCACAGCAGAGAGCTGGCCTGGAAGAGGAGCAACCGGGACAGAATCCTGACCGGGACTAGAACCCGGTGTGCCGGCGCCGCAGGAGGAGGATTAGCCTATTGAGCCACGGCGCCAGGAGCTCACTCATTTTAATAGTGGTTCCTTGAGCTGCCCCTTGGTCGGTTCTTACTCCTCAGACCTGGGGAACTTCCTGATTCTTGTTCTTTATGGGACTGTTGCTCCAGGCTTCCACTTAGTTCCGTGAGCTACAACATAATCTTTCAAATAAATAATCTTCTGCTTATGTTGGTCATAATGTTTTGTTGTTGCTTGCAACGTGAGCATCCCAGGTGGATGAGGTTCACATGCCGCTCTCACAACACAGAGAAGGAGACGGAGCTGCAGCGAACACAGGTCAGGCGGCCCGGAGGTGACAGAGCTTCGCATCCCATTCTTAGAACAGACTGCCTCTCTCCGACACGTTTCCATTCTTGAAATCGCCCGAAAACTTCCACTCAGCAGAAGATAGTAGGGTTAAAAAGATTCCATGGAGATCAAAGGAGATCAGATCTAGAACGCTTAACGAGATCAGAAGCTGTTTAAAATGCGAGCCCTGTTTTGCGTTTCTTTGTATCCCAATCCATTTCTCCAAAGTACGTTTTCGTGTATAGTGTGGTCAATTAGACGAATTTGCCGACCAGATATTGATAACCCTTGAGTACTGCTGAACTCCCCAACCTCTTCCGACGCAGCGGCTCCAGTTCCTAAACCTTTCCAGTCTAACCCTCTTCTGTTGTCATTTCCGGTCTTTGCCTGTCCATGCATCCCCTTCAGAGACACCCTGGCGCTATTCTCCATTACTGTCCACCCACACTCGCTCACTTCCTGTGGCTCATCTGTGCTGTCACTCCTTGCCTAGACCCGGCCCCTCTGGTGCTGGACGCCCTGTCCACCTGCCACCAGCAGGTCCCCAGGTCCCCGTGCATCGCCCTACCCTGAGAGGAAGATCGGACGGGGAAGGGAGTTCTTGACTTTTCTCCGACCTGGGTGTTTAAGATTTCGCCAATCAGGTAAGCTCTACGTTTCTCCTATTGTTGTGACATTGTCCGACCAGTCCATCTTCAATATCTGCTTGTCACTAATCACTGTGAGGTGTATGTGTACAGTTCTGGTCCCTGCTCAGCCTTTCTAGAATCCTCTACTAGGGACATGAGCTTTATAAGGCACTGTACTGTCCAATTAAATCGTGAACTCCTGCGAGCTCAGAGATTCATCACCTTTAGGTCCCTGGAGCTCAGCAAAGTACCTACTAATGTGGTGAGCATTTCTGATGTGTTTGCTATTGAATGCTTTAATTAATGTATCCAGGATAACTCGTACCCACGTATTCTGCATTTCTAAGCAAATATATCTTTTTCTACATGAAAGTATTCATGCCAGTCGTGATCTCTACTCTGTCGCAAGCTCTGACCTTTTGTCTAAACTCTAATAATGTGTGAGTGAATTTGGGATCTGAGAAGATAGCTTGCTATTCCAATTAAATTAATTACGGCTACCAAATCAACCCAGCGTACAGCAGGAAGTGGTAGGATCAGGTGACAAGGTGGCCGCTGCTGTCCGTGGCCTCGTGGCCTCAGTACAGTGAGTCGTGGGATTGCGACGTGAGTCTTGCATCCTATTCGCCATTCCCCCTGGGCCACTTGTTGTCTGTTGGCTGCAAGGTGAGGCCTGCATTTTCTGTTCGCTGTGTTGGCATGTGACATGTTGTGTTTAATTCCATAAGGGGACCTCTCTATCTAGGTGGAAAAGCAGGAAAAGGCTGCATTCCAAGGTTGCATGTGTTTCTTTGTAAAGATCACTGAATAAAAGGCCATGAACAGGCTGCGTGTTGGACATAGAATCCGGAAAATACAAGGATTTATTTCCTTTTCGAAGTTGGTTCCCATTTGATGCAACTGAAGTAATTGCCAGTGACCATCTCCCCACTGGCCAGCTTCACTCCCTCAGAAGTGGACAATAATGTGGGAAAGAAAAACCTTTCAACTCATACTCAAGCTTACTTCAAGAGAGGCCAAATCCAAACGCACAATACCACTTCTCTCCAATTCCGAAGCTCCTTTATCCTGCCTTTTCTCCCTAAACCCAGTCTCCATTAATCGATTGCTATTGGTCTCTTCTAGGCAAGCCCATCGGACACACAGCGGCCATGGTGGTATGCTGCTTGGCATCCTCTGGATAGGATAATCCAGGCCTCGGATGAGCCGGCGGGCCTCCTCTGTAAGAGAGCCTATGGAAACGCCGGCTGCCATGAAATTCACATGCAGAGACCTGTGTGCATGTGTGCAGATCTGCACGAGCCTGTGTTTGCCTGGGCGTGACAGCGACGGGGAAATGATCCCTGACCGAAAGTCCGCCAATAACGGCTCACGGGAATCCCAAACACCCAGGACACCCGTGTCAGTGTGCGGGGAGATGCTTAGCTCCTGAGTGGTGGAGCTCTGGGAAGCAAAGCTGGGAGCCAGGTCTTGGCGGGACTTAGCGCTGGGAGAGGACAGGAACGGAAAGAACAACAGAGTCGGAATGAAACAGTGGAGGCGAGGAGGAAAGCTGAAGAGCTTCCGTGCCAACGACCCTTGCTCAGCTCCACGGGACCAAATGTAAGACGGGTTTGGGGACTGAGTTGTTGAAAAATTCAGCAGACAGAACGCAGAACAGCACAGCCCTTCTGGGAGGCTTAACGTGGGGAGAGGGGGAGGCACCTGCATGGCTCATAGATCTATACTTCTCAGTGAGAGAGCCTGATGACGACACCACGTGGGCACGGCAGGTGCCAGGACTGAAGGACGAGGTGCCCGCGCTCAGGCGAGCCCTTTCGGCTTGAAAGCACCAAAGGGCGACTCTTACAAGGGCGGATGGACAGGAGCCCCCAGGACAGAAGCACTGGTTGCGCTGGGTGGGACGACTCAGGGAGGCTGCCTGAATTCTCCTGGCACAGCCTGCACGGGGGTGCAGCGTGCCTGGGACCCTGGGCCTGCGTCACTCCTGACCCCTTCCCACACTTCCCAGGCACTGCCAGGGAGCTCGCCTCGGCTGCCCAGCAGGCGGTTTCTCCAGCCCAGCCAGCAGCCTGCAGGTGCCCCCTCCTCTCCTCGCTCCCCGGCTCCCCCGTCAACGCCCTCAGCCTGTCTCTGCATCGCACCCAGAGGCACCCTGGCGTCAGCCTGCTCCCCGCCCCTCTCCAGCCTGTTGCACGACTACTGAGGCAGTGGGTTCCGCCTTCCACGCTCCTCCCTACCCAGGGGTTCCTTCTGTAGCCCCACCCACGCCGCCCCCCTGAAGCGCTGGCCGTGTCATCTGCTAGGGCTTCTCCCCGGCTGACTTCCCAGCCCCTGGTGTGATGTTTGCTGGCTGCCTTCTCAGACCAATTTGGCCTTGAGGTCCCCCCCACAGGAGCCCACCCCCCACACAAGCAGGAGGACCAGGAAACACATCCTTAGCGACTGATTAAACCCTGAAGTGTGCAAGAGCTCCATGGAGAGTCCAGGCTGGGCCAGGAGCTGGAAAGCCCGTGAGATTCCCAGGGGTGGACTGAGACTCAGGCCTGGTGCCCAAGGCACCTGAGGGAGCGTTTCTCCTGTGCTTAGACCTTGATTTCTCTCTCTAATGTGAAGGCACAGAACAGGATGGACCAAAGACACTGCTCTGGTTCCGTGTTGTTGTTTTTTTTTAAAGATTCATTTATTTATTTGAAAGTCAGAGTTACACAGAGAGAAGGAGAGGCAGAGAGAGAGAGAGAGAGAGAGAGAGAGAGAGAGAGAGAGAGAGGTCTTCCATCCGCTGGTTCACTCCCCAGATGGCCGCAACAGCCGGAGCTGTGCCAATCCGAAGCCAGGAGCCAGGAGCTTCTTCCTGGTCTCCCATGCAGGTGCAGGGCCCCAAGGACTCAGACCATCTTCTACTGCTTTCCCAGGCCAGAGTAGAGAGCTGGACAGGAAGTGGAGCAGCCAGGACTCGAACCAGCACCCATATGGGATGCCGGCACTGCAGGCAGAGGCTTTACCCACTACGCCACAGCGCCGGCCCCTATTCTGGTTCCGTCTTGAGCTGGCAGCAAAGTCCCGGCAGGGCAGCTGAGCTGGGGCTGAAGGAAGCGGGCAGGAAGGGAGCTGCTGCCCTAGCAGTGAGATGCAGGAGCCGTAAGCACAGCCAGGGCTCTGCTGGAGTGAGGAGGGGACCAAGAGGGCAGGGGTGAATCAGAGAGGGACTAGCAAGGAGAGCGGACCGCCCAGCATTATTCTGGGGAAAAGGTGCAGGCTGGGGGTCACGGGCAACATGAGCAGGGTGGGGAGAGGAAGCAGTGACTTAAATCAGAGGCAGACGACAAGCACAAAACCACGGCCAGGCAGTGGACAGGCAGGGGCCTGTGGGAACCGTGAGAGCGTCACACCCATCCCTTCTGGCAAGGCTATGACGTCGTGCCCAGGAGGTCAAGGAGAGGGCTGAAAGCCACGCCTACACCCCAAGACGCTGCCCTGGGTCTGCCCCTGGGGGTGCGGCTACTGTTGGTCAGCCAGAGGAGGAAGGGGGAACTGGACCCTCCGTGGCCACTGGATAGAGCAGCTCTGGGTCTTCTCCTTTTCCTTATTTCATTTTACTTACTTACCTACTTATTTATTTAAGAGAGAGAGAGAGAGAGAGAGAGAGAGAGGTCTTCCATCTGCTGGTTCACTCCCCAAATGGCCACAATCGCCAGAGCTGGGCCGCTCCAATCCAGGAGCCAGGAGCTCCATCTGGCTCTCCCACTTGCGTGCCAGGGCCCAAGGACCTGGGCCATCTTCCGCTGCTTTCCCAGCGGCGTTGGCAGTAAGCTGGATCAGGACTGGAGCCTCTGGGTGCTAACCGGAGCTCACGGGGCAGCAGCCTTACTTGCTGGGCCACAGGACCAATCCTTCTAAAAACTTCTGTACTTTGCAGTTTTCTCTTTAAATCTGGTCATTTTGAATTATATTTGTATAAAATATGAGGTTTAGTTTAATGTTAAAGTTCTGTTAAGAGGACACTCTGTCTTCCATTGAATGACTTCAGTACCTTTGTTTTTTTTTTTTTTTTTTTTTTTTTAATTATTTTTTTTTTTGACAGGCAGAGTGGACAGTGAGAGAGAGAGACAGAGAGAAAGGTCTTCCTTTGCCGTTGGTTCACCCTCCAATGGCCGCCGCGGTAGGCGCGCTGCGGCCGGCGCACCGTGCTGATCCGATGGCAGGAGCCAGGTGCTTCTCCTGGTCTCCCATGTGGTGCAGGGCCCAAGCACTTGGGCCATCCTCCACTGCACTCCCTGGCCACAGCAGAGAGCTGGCCTGGAAGAGGGGCAACCGGGACAGGATCGGTGCCCCGACCGGGACTAGAACCCGGTGTGCCGGCGCCGCAAGGCGGAGGATTAGCCTATTGAGCCACGGCGCCGGCGACTTCAGTACCTTTGTATAAAGCCAGCTGGCCTCACTCCTGTGGACGGCTAGAGCTCTCTGCTCTGTCCCGAGTCTCCACGGGCGTCTCCCAGTGCCGTGCAGCAGGCTGGAAACTCCTCCCACTTCATTCTTCAAAATCGCTGTAGCTACACTCGGGCCAATGCCTTTCCATACAAATATTAGAATAATTGCATTTGCATTGATACCGAATTTTACTCGATTTTTGACAGGAATTATGCTAAATGCATTTATCAATTTGGGGAGAATTGATATCTTTTCAATGGTAAGTATTCCAGTTCATTAGCAAACGTCCATTTATTTAGATCTTTGATTTTCTTCACCAGCATTTTGTAATTTTCAGTATATAAATCTTATACATGTTTTGTTAGATATACACTTAAGCTTATAAAGAATTTTGGAGCTATTATAAAGTGTATTATATTTACAATTTTGGCTTCCAAACCTTTGTTAGTATTTAGAAATTCAATCAGTTTTTAATGTTCTGATTTAGTGTCCTGTGACACTGTATGTTTTTTGGATCCCTTGAGGCTATGCTTAAACAATCACATGTAGGCATATAAAAACTGACAGTCTAATTTTTCCTTTGTTTGCTGTATGCATTTTATTGTCCCATCTTTTCTTTTCTTTTCTTTTGTTTATTTGACAGGTAGAGTTATAGATGGTGAGAGAGAAAGAGACGGAGAGAAAGGTCTTCTTTCCGTTGGTTCACCCCCCACCCAAATGGCCGCTACGGCCAGCGCGCTGCACCCATCCAAAGCCAGAAGCCAGGTGCTTCTTCCTGGTCTCCCACGTGGGTGCAGGGGCCCAAGCACTTGGGCCATCCTCTACTGCCCTCCCGGGCCACAGCAGAGAGCTGGACTGGAAGAGGAGCAACCGGAACTAGAACCCGGCGCCCATATGGGATGCAGGCGGAGGATTAACCAAATAAGCCATGGCGCTGGCCCTCCATCTTTTCCTAATGTGATGCTAGTCTCCTGTGTATGGTGAACAGCACTGATGGAGTGAACACCCCTCCCTGATTCTCAGTCTCAGGGGGATGCATTTACTCTTCAGTTATCGTAAGTACAGTAGTTGCTATAGAATTTTGTACACGAGATATTATCAGGGTAAAGAAATTCCCCTGTATTCCTGGGTTACTGACAATTCCTACCGTTAACGGTACTGAATTCTGTCTAATGCCCTCTAATTGCCTCGACTGACGAGATCACGTGGTCTGCTTCTTCAGCCCCTAGTAGAGCAGCTCGCGGGGAACCAACCTGGCTTCCCCGGAATAAGCCCCATGCACTCAAGGCGCGCAGTTTTCTCCACACATCACTGAGTCCTGTTTGAAAAATGCTTTGATGATGACGTTACCCCACACTGCTGATAAGATCTGTCTGTAAGGCATATGGCTCGCTTGCTGGCTTACGTCTTGTCAACTTTGGTTTTTTCAAGAACAGCCTAGTTTCCTTTCCCACCTCTCTGTCTTCGCGTCCGCTGACTTCGGCTCCATTCGTTGTTGTTTCACTCGTTCCCTTTGCTTTCGGTTTATTTGGCTCCTTTCTGGTTGCTTGGCAGAAGAGCTTAGACTATTAATTGAAGCTTTGCTTCTATTTTAATGCCTTCACCCAACGCTGTAAATCTCTCCTCAGCAATGCTTTAGCTGCATCTCACAGACCCTGTACTCACTGGCTTATTTTTATTTAGTTCAATTTAATTCTTTCTAGCCTGCGACTTCCTCCCTCATCATGGGTTTCCTAAAGATGAGATGCTTTGCTGCAAGGTTTTAGAGATGTTGCTGTTATATTCCTTTTGTTAATTCCTTGTTTGACTCTTGTATGGCCAAAGAATACACTCCATGGTTCCAATTCTTTGAAATCATTGAGGTTTGCTTAATGGCACAATGGACCAGATGTGGTCTACCTGATCCTGTGTTCAGTAGGAGCAGGACACGAACACTTCCTCTGTTGTGATTTGCTATTGCCTTCTGCGAACCTTAGTTAGAAACTGTTGGGCAATGACATTGTGAATGTGCCTATATTCGTACTGATATTCTAATTATTTTATTAAATATTGGAAGAGGTGCTGTGAAGTCTCTAAATATAATTATGATTTTTTTCCTGTCTTTTCTTTTAGTTCCATGAGTTTTGCTCTGTATATCTGGTAGATTTGTTCAGTGCACTCTTGGATTGCTTTGTCTTTGTGGGAAGTTGGCCCTCTTATCATCACACAACACCTGCCTCCTAATACGATAACTTACTTTTCTCTGAAATATACTGTATTAGGCATAATTTTGGTCACTACTGGTTCTTTTGATTTATGTTTTCATGATGTGCTTTTTTCAACCTTTTACTTCAACCTCCCTATGTCATTGTATTTGAAATGAGAGTCCTACAGACAAAACAGAGTTGGGTCATCCTTTTCCATCCATTCAGTGCGTCTCTGTTTTTTATTCATTAAATTTAGATCACGTACATTTAATGTAATAGCTAACATATTATGGCTTAAATATGATACTTTGTTTTTCATCTAGTTTGTTCTTTTGTATTTTCTCTTTTCTTTTTTGTGATTTTCTCTGAGCCACTTGAAAACACTTTAAAAATTTCACCTTGATTCATCTATAATATTTTGAGTATATTTATTTATATTGCTTTTTAATGTTTGTTCTAAATATTATATTAGAGAGAGCTTATCACAGTCCACTGACATGAACATTAACCGCTATGACTGAAGCATAGAAAAGCTCTGTATCTCCTTTAAAGTGCCTTTACTCACCTTATTAATAATATAATTGTGTGAAACATTCCCTCTACACACACTGACACCCATATTAGAGGTGTTAATGATGCTTGCTTAGCTGTTACATACAAGTTAGAAAACTCAGGAAAAGCAGAAAAATGCAATGCAGTAATTCATATTCCTTGCTTTTTCTGTTGTGCCATTTTTTCATTCTGGAGAGTCAAGGAGTCTTTCATCACTTCCTCTCTGGCTAGGGAAGCCCCTTCAGACACACTAGAGTAAGTCTACTGGAGCCAACTCAGTTCTCCTTCTAGGATGCTTGAGTTCCCATCATCTGTGAGGAGGTCTTCTTGAAGATAAGACTCTAGGTTGACTGCTGTTTCCTACAACCCTGGAAACACATTCCACTTCCTCCTGACTTCCTTGTCTCCTAATCCGTCACCACAGAGTGGGGACACTTGGGACATCCACAACACACGTGGAGTGCCTGGCTCAAGTCCCAGCACTTTGGTTGCCAATCCAGCTTCCTACTGCTGTGCACCCTGGAAGACAGAAAGTGATGGCTCAAGGACTTGGGCCCATGCCACCCATGTGGAAGACTCAAATTGAGTTCTGGGCTCCTAGCTTTAACCTGGGCCCAGCTGTGCCGCGGGCATTCGGGGAGTGAATCAGCAGGTGGAAGACATCTTGCACTTGCGCTCGCTCTCTCTCTCTCGCTCTCTCTCTCTCTCTCTCTAATAAAACGAAAATAAAATCTAAAAAAAGAAAGAACTCAACATCACTTGAGTTGTTTTTCCCCTCAAGTTAAGATCTAGTTTCCACTTCCTCATTTTCATCATCTACCTCATTTTCATCAAGGCTACCATCTGCCTTCCCTTGGGTATACAAAGTAGCATATTTCAGCCTGAATATACTAGCTATTGCATTAAATGTACGTGATCTAAATGGGAAATTTTTTAGTGTCATTTGAACACCTTCCTACTCCTGTCCCTCTGTCTTCCTTCCTTCTAAGACTGCCGACACAAACTCGCATTTTCGCCTTTAGTCCTATCTACCCTTTAGATTCTTGTTTTTCTTTTTCTGGTTTATCAACTCTTTGTGCTCCTAATGGGCAACTTTGTTTTTCTATCAGGTTCACTGATTCTCCCCTGCTGCTCAATATTGTGATCAGCTCATTCATCGGGATCAGCATTCAATTTCAGCATCACTGACGCGGGCTTCACTGTGGGTCCTGTTTAGGTCACGTATTTCCTGTTGTAGCGATGCTGTTTATCTGTGGAGACTGTCATCTCTCCATCTCTCACAGGCAGGTGTGCATTTGCTCTTTGAAGAGATTTTCTGATGGCTGCCTTAAAACGCTTATCATCGTATTCCAGTATCTCTGTGGCCCAGAGTAGGCATCAGTTGATTTCAATTTCTTATTCACATTGAGATTTTCCTGCTCCTTGGTGTGATGGATGATTTTTTTTTTTTTTAGATTGAAACTTGGACATCTTGGATATCATTTTCCGTGATACCAGATCTTACACAAACTTCTCTCTTCGCTGACTCTGCCTTGCTTAGGCTGACCCCCTCGTGGCTGGGAGGAAGAGGAGGGGAATTCTTCTTCCCCCTACAGTCTCCTCCCACACTGAAGCCCTGGGCGCCTTCCGGGGGAGTCTGTTAACATCCTGACACTGCACGAACCTCCTCTGCACCTGCCCTTCTGGAAGTGGTAGGGAGGCCAAGAGCGGACTTGCAGGTGGTCTCCACCTCCCCTGACACCGACCCCGGGAGGGGCTGGGGTTCCTTCTTACACGCTGCAAGGGTGGGGGTCCAGCGCCCACTGCGCCTTTGCGTCTGCACTGCAGGTTGAAGGAATGCTGGTTGTGGGACTGGACTGAGAGCAGTGGGTGTCATCGTTTTGGCTTTCCTGAGCTGTCCCCTTCCCTGGTCCTCTTGGGGGCGGAAAGGGAGGGAGCCAGTCAGCGAGCAGGCTTTAGTCCGGGCTACTTATTTTTTTAATCTGTCCAATGGCACATTTGGTTTTCTGCCTTCTTCATTCCCAACTCTGAGACATATAAGGCATGATATTGCCCAATTCTTGGGGTCCTGAGCTCCTAACTTTGCATTATCTACTCCAGTCTTTGGAGTTCCAGTGTTTTTGTTGTATTTAATGGGAGAACTAGAGAAAAGTATGTCTATGGCAAAAGAAGATCCAAAGGTCAATTTTGAAATACATTTCAAGAGATTTAGAAATGTCCAAAATTATATTGCATTCTCTGATTATGAGGTAGTAATTTTAGAAATAATTAACAAAGTTTTAACAAAATTCAACATTCTGATCAATAAACAATTAACTCAGATTAAGAAGAAATCAAATAGCCACAAGGTATTTAAAACTAGCAATACTAAAAATTTGATGCCAAGTTCTCAAAGACATAGTCAAAAGATAATGTATCTGTAGTATCAATTTTTAAATAAGAAAAGGTGAATTCATATTCACCATAAATGTTGAACTCACAAGGATTTTTCAGGAAGAAAGAAGCCAAGAGAAGGAGAAAAGTTAAAGCAATCAATGAATCAGAAGATAAGAAAAAAGGTCACACTGAACAGTTTACAAAATAACCAAGCACACAGACAGATTCTTACAGATAGAACCAAGATCCACAGAGATTAAAGCCCAGGATGACAGAAAATTAATAGCAAGAGTAGAGTCCTTCAGGGGCGGGGGCCTCTTCCTGCCAGGGCCATTTGGCTCAGTACAACGTCACCCGTGGGCCACACAAAATGATCAACTTGGAGGTCACTGAGTCTGGTCTGAAAACCACCCCTAAGCCGTGTCCCCTTCAGGAACCGGGGACCCCCATGCCTTGGAAAGGTTGCACAGCGCAGGGAAGCCCCTGGGGCCGCGCCCCTGCTCTGCAGGAGCCCCTGGGCCAGTGGAGGGGCGGTGGTGTGAGCAGGGCGTGGGAGCAGAGAGAGAGGTGGGGATCTCAGTCGTCGCCATCAGTCGGCCTGCTCCCAGCATGCTGCAGACAGCACACGTAAAGGGTGTCCCCTTAATATTAGGACCACAAGACAGCCAACAAGGGGTCTGCCCTCAGAGGGGGACAAGGGCGGTGGGGCAGTCAAGGCTTCACGGTGTTGTGCGCATCATCACTTGCTCACCACAGGAGACATAAATGAGGTGGATTTGATCAAGCAAAATTGTCATCATGAGAATTAACACACAGATGCACAATTACTGAATTACTTAGCAAATGTTTAACCAATAAATAAAACCTAAAGTATCAATAAAAAAAATAGGGAAGAAGTTGATGATTAATGAATGGCTGAAGTAAGGTGGCAAATAAAATAAGTGTATAAAAATAAATCTTTGTTTATGACATTAACATCCTAGACAAAAATATGATTGAGAAAAGATCCCCATCACAATTAACTGGGGACAGCATTGTGTCACAGCTGGTTAAGCCACTGCCTGCAATGCTGGCATCCTACACTGGACTGCCAGCTTCAGTCCCAGCTGCTGCACTTCCAATCCAGGTCCCTGAGAGTGTGCATGGCCCCAGTACTTGGGTCCCTGCCACCCACATGGGAGATCTGGATGGAGCTCCAGCCTGGCCCAGCACTGGCTATTGCAGCCATTGGGGGAGTGAACCCGTGGAGGGAAGATCTCTTTCTCTGTCTCTCTCTCTGTTACTCTGCCTTTCAAAATGAATTAACACATGTGAATATACATACTGCTAAGGAATAAAAGATAATGTTTTACAACTTTTGCAGATGTTATAAGGCTCTAAAATACATAAAATCTTGAACAAATGAAAATACATGCATCATATTTCTCTCTGAGGTGACAATATTTTTAAAACGTTGTCATTTCTCCTGAAATTAAAGCAATTGCGATCAAAATTCTAAATTACCTAGGAAATAATGAAGGCGTGTGAATCTAAAGAACAGCTTGAGCGTGGGAGAGGCGGGTAAATCACCGCGGAGCGTCAGTGAGCCCTGGGACCTGCGGCAGGTGCGGCTCACGAATGGGCCAGAGCGGAAGGTGGTGGGCACCCGGGCCTCCATGTCCTTAGCAGTAAATAAAGTGCGTGCTTGTCACCATCGAAGAGGAAGTTCTCATACCCGAGACTGGAAGCCCTGTGTGCCTCCCACACCATAGACCACGTGAGCACCCGGACTGACGCATGCATTATAAACCCAGGAAGGAGAGGTGGGGGAACCTAAGGCAGCCAGGCTGTCGGGGGAAGGGGCATCCTAGTCGTAGAGCCCAGGTGGAGACCGTGACGGAGATGAACAGCAGTTGCGAGGTTTCCAATGAGCCCTTCCCCCATACACCGCGCAGTGGGTAAAAACAGAATCTAATGGCAAACACAAAGCCTTTCAAAACTTAGGGCAAATATCTCCGCAGTGCATGAAAGCTCTTGCACATCCAAGATCCTGCGAAATAAAAACCATAGCAATGGGAAAAACTAATGATGAACAAAAGCCATCTCCTCTCCAATTGGCATTTAAAATATAAACCCAGAGGGCTGACCATTCTCAAAAATAATTTTAATTAAAAATTAAGTAAGCGTCTACAGGCACATATGCATACATACATATATACGCCGTGCAACGTTTTTATCTCAAATATAACAAAGAAAAGCAGAATTTCCCTACATGACAAGGGTGAGAATTACTGCCACTGACAAGGGAACATCCACCAGCCACGACGTCAGAGACCGAATGTCCTCGATGGCCCTGTTCCGTGGGCCGCGGGCCCTGGGTGGTGTTTTCGCCCAATGGCTACCTGAGATGCTACGCTGTGCCTCTCACGTCCGCGCACCTCGGGGGCACACTGGGACCAGGAGACAGAGAGTGACCGCATGAGCCCGTGGGTCACCACGTCCAGCAGTGGCAGGAAGTGACCGCCTTGCTTCTCCATGCAGTGCCAGGTGACCAGTGCAGCCACCACCTGCACACAGGGGCCCTGCGGAGTCAGCCCACCGTCCCTGCTGCACTGCCCTGCACCTGGGCTCTCTGCTCTCCCCCTCAAACACAGAAACTCTCTCTCCAGTGACTGAGCTTTTTATCCATAAACATCCTATGCTTTTAAGCATTTTCACTCCGTTCCATATAGACCCCAAAATATCTCAGTTCTTCCAATCATTTCCCATTTATTGAAGGCGTTTATTAAAAAGCAACGGGGAAAGAGACAGCCGTCAAGTACTGGAATCCTGAGAACACAAGAGTCGGCACCCGCAGGGCTGAGCTCCAGCCTGAGCCTCTGCAAGGTGCCTCTCCCCCTGCCCCGCCTCTCCCGTGGCTCCTTCCCTGCAGGTCCACTCTCTAGAACTGCACGGTGACACCTGGCAGCCCTGCCACGCACTCAACGCCACCTAGGTGTCTGCACACATCTGAGCCGCGTCGGAAAGGTTGGGTAAACAAGGGGCCAGGAAGCGGTGCGCCTGTCAGAGGGCCGACCAGGGCTCCTGATCCAAGGCGCGCTTCAGAAGTGACTCCTGGTGGCCTCAGCCGTCTGCCAGAGCCCCGTCTCTCTCAGCTGCCTGCGGTACGTCCGCTGCCAGGGCTACAGGGGCGTCTTTGCAGGTGTCAGGAGAGGCAGCACGCACCTGCCGAGACCTGCCGGCCTCGGGTTCCTGACACGCGACACACAGTCGCAGCCGGCTGGTCACAGCCATAAAATGCTTCATTTCCCCGTGGCTGCTCCCTCTCTGACGGCCCAGGCGAGAGGGAGCGGATCTCACCTGTCAGCTCAACAGGCTGGAAGGGACTCACAGAAAAAGAGGAAGAAAAGCACCGTGTGGTTTCGGCAGGATGGGAACCGCCAGTTTCCTGGGGAAAAGTCAGCAGCCCAGACACATTGTAGATTTCTTTGTTGTGAGTAAATTCACCCATTATCTCTGTACTGCGCGTTCCCCTGGATACAACACACCCGGGAACTGTCACCCGCACGAGGCAGGTGCACACACCTCCCAGGGCAGCTTGCTTGAAGGGGGTCCCTGCCCCCGACAGGGGCTCACACCAACCCAGGCGGCTCCGGGTCTCAACCCCCGCACCTGCAGAGCAGGGCAGCCAGCAGCTGTGCTCTGGGTGGTGGTGGCTGGCAGGTGCTTTCCATTTTTTTTCCAATTGAGGATGAGGATGGAGGACAACAGTGCGGGGGACCACAGCAAAAGCTATAAAATGAGGAAAGCGAGGCAGATTCCCGAGGTCTAACAGAAACAAGAATGCGTGGAGGATCCTAGACCGTGGCTGCCAGTGAAGCCATCTGGGTACATAAGGTACCTGCACCGCATCCGAAGCTGTGGATATGACGGGGCCGCCAACCACAGGTCTGTGCGCCGTGCCGCTCCCTGCGGATGAGCTGGTGGGAGGGGCAGGACTGACCTGAGTCCCCTGGCAGGGGGCGGCAGCCAGCATCCTCCTTACCACCTGCAAGGTCAGCCCTGAAGGGCCTGTGCTTCCAAGGCCGCCCCCAGGGGTACGATAGACCCTAAGCGATCCGTAGCTCAGCCAGGAGATGTGCGGAGGGCGGTTTTCCTGGAGGACGAAAGGGCTCCTGGCAGAGGACCTCAGGCACGGGCAGCAGGAGCCGCAGAGGGGCTGAGCAGCTGGGCGAGACCCCGGCGGCCACCGGACCCCCAGCAAAAGGAGTGCCCAGGGCTGGCTTCTCCACTTTCCTTTCCAAACTTCACTCTCATTAAACTTTAAAACACCAGCCGGTCGGGTTTGAAGTGACATAATTGATTTTTTTTTCTTGGTTTGAGAAGAAAAAAATGAGTCCGAGACTCTTGTCCTGTGTATTTTAGTTGAAAAGCGAGGTGATCTTGCGGACGAAAGAGAACAATGTCTCACTGAGAAATCGCCACCTCTGCCCTCACGGGGCCCGGGCACTGGCTGGGTTTGTGTTACAGGGATGACAAAGAACTCCCAGCCCCGAAGCGCCGGCCCTGCCGGCGTGACCTGCTTTGTGGCTCAGGGGATGCCGCCACAGCAGGGTTGTTCACCAAGAGCTGCTTTGCAGAGAGGGGCGCTGTCAGAAGTTCTGAATAGCTCCCGGATAATTGCTGACCCTAACGGACCCAATTAACTGCTCCAGGCTCTGCAGGGGGCCCCGGGACCCGCTGTTCCCCAGGCTCCCGCCCCTGGCCTTTGTAGCCACCTCACAACCGATCAGAGGCTCACGGGGAGGAGAGATGCTGTGTGGGCACCCCCAGGCCCGCACGCCACAGAGCAGCCCACCGCGCCCACGGGCACAGGCCAGAGCGCTACACAGCAGGCAGGCCTTGGTGGCTGCCATCTGATGACATTGTCCCAAGAGTTTAGTCCCAATAAACTCCCCGAAAATCTGTGCTGGCTCCCTCACACTCAGGGCTCCTCCCTCTGTGACTCCGGGACTTGTAGGAAGCAGGCAGAGGCTCCCCTCCCTCCCTGCACCTGCCTGGCCCAAGGACTCACCCACTCCCAGGAACACACACCTGGACGTGTTCTTCCAGAAGTTTCCAGGGTCATGTTAGACAACACAGGAAATGGATGGGTGGGAGAAGAACGAGGAGGAGCCCCCTGCTGTCCCTACAGGAGCTGGACTTCTGGATACTGGGGTCCTCCCACTTACATCAGTGCCCCAGAAACACCAAGAGGACCGGTTGCCCACGAGGCCATCACGGGCCACCTCTACCTCCCATTCCCTATTACTCTTGGCCACCTCACCAGTTTTTTATATTTTTTCATCGGTAGGATCATTGTTGTAGGCAAACCTTCCCCCCACATCTTTTACTAATTTTCTCAGGATTACTCCTAAAGTAAAATTAGGTCAAATTTTGACCTAACCAAAATTAGGCCGGAGGGCACAGACCCAAGTTCCCCAGTGGCTTGCCAAGGGAGTCGAGACTGTGTTTTCCACCTGCCAGTGTTGAACAGTGGTTTACTATGTATTCACCTGCAACCCACGTGTTGTCATTTTCAAGGGATAGTCACAAAATTTAGATTATTGTTATCCCTAAATTCTCCCATGTGTTTGTTAGTGGTTCTGTCCATGGGCTTCTCTTTAATTGACTGTGTTTTAATGAATTTCCTGATTGCATCACTTCTGCACCTGGCACACCTATTCCTCCTTTGCAACTATGAGGCATTCACACTGTTCCATTCAATTTCAGATTCTTTCAATCAATACATACATACACAAGGCTTTTACACTTTTAGGTCATGAAATCTATTTGCATACTTATTTCATTGGCTTTAGGCTTAGAAAACTTCTTCCACATCAAGGGATTAAATGCATATCAACCTATGTGTTGCAGGTTGAGTAGGATTTGTCTCCTCAAAACTCACACAAACGTTTAAACTCTGATGTCTTAGGATTAGCAGTTGGTTGGTGAAGGGTGGAGTTTTGGTCTAACTGTGGTGGCTAGAAGGTGGGGCTGCTGGGAGGTCTTTGGGTCATGGGGCAAATGCTCCCAGAGGGTGGCCGTCTGGTTCACATTCAGCCCTGGCACGCGTGCTTGCTCCCTCCCTCTCTCCCTCTCTCCCTCTCTCTCTCCCTCCCTCTCTCCCTCTCTCTCTCTCTCCCTCCCTCTCTCCCTCTCTCTCTCTCTCCCTCCCCCACCTCATTCTCTCCTACCTAGCTCACCATATGATTGCCTCTTGACAACCGCCACAGCCAGCCTCCAACATATGCCAGGCCATGGGGCCACCTGACCCTGTAACCTCCAACCGTAAGTTCAAACACACCTCTCCTTCCCCAGGGAAGCTCCCCCGGGGTCTGTGGTTACAGTAATGGAGAATGGACTAATCCATTTGCTTCCTCTTAGTTGTATGTTGCTTATTTATTATTTATTTATTTTACTTTGTATTGTATCTGGAATCTTGTTTTATATATATAATGTCTGGTAAAGATCTGAGCTGTTTTCTCAATACGAAAGTGATTTTCTTGGAAAATCCTTCCCTTCCCCACTGATTTGCTTGCTGTCTTTAAAGTATCTTCGATTTGTGCAGCTTGCATGGTGGCCCAGCAGGTTTTACACCACTGCTGGTGGTGCCAGTTACCCCATATTGGAGAGTTGGCTCAAGTCCTGGTTGCTCCACTTCCCACTTCCAATCCAGCCCTCTGCTAATGTCCTGGGGAGGCAGTGGAAGATTGTCTAAGTCCTTGGGCCCCTGCCACCCATGTGGGAGACTCATACGGGGTTCCAGACTCCTGGCTTCAGTCCGAGCTGCTGCTGCCATTTAAGAGGTGGACCAGCTCATGGAATCTCTCTCTCTCTCCCTCCCTCCCTCCCTCTCTCTCTCTCTCTCTCCCTCCCTCTCTCTCTCTCCCTCCCTCTCTCTCTCCCTCCCTCCCTCTCTCTCTCTCTCTCTCTCTCTCTCCCTCCCTCTCTCTCTCTCCCTCCCTCTCTCTCTCCTTTAAATAAATACATAAATCTTTTTGAAAAATCTTTAATTTCTATATAAATTGTGCTTTATATCTCTGAACCGTGTTTTCTTCTAATATGTGTCTACTTACTCTGATTCCACACAATTTTTATAACCATCTCTTAAATTTTACCATCTCACTACTGTTTTGAAGTTTTTAAGATATTTTAATGCTGCTCTTTAAGGTAAATTTCAGAATCATCCTGCCGTGCTCTACTGGAACTGCTGTTTGGGCTTTGACAAAATTATCTTAAATGAACGCATTGACTGTGGCAGGCTGGCCACAAACATGAGGAATGATTCCTCTCCCTGCGTCGCGTCTCCTCTCAATTTGACTTTGCTCCTCCCTCACTGGGACCCAGGTGGGGCTCCTTCCTCTCGCTGGGAATCTGGGCTGCCTGTGGTTCACCTTGGCCAACAGCATTTGGTGGCAGTGGCGTTGGGCTGGCTCCAAGCCTGGCCCTGGAAGGAGCTTGGAGTGCTTCTGCACTTCCCCTGGGAGCCGTGTGACCAAGCCAGAGCCAGCCTGCTGGACGGTGAGAGAGCTGGGGAAGGGAGAGTCGTCTACCTGAGACCACGCCAGCTGGCTGCGGTGACCTGAGCCACCCCACGGAGCTCACAGGACAAACCCACAGAATCGTAAGGAAAATAAGTGATCGTGTGGTTTAGTTTAAGCAAAACATAACTGATGCCTATAAAATTATAATTTTTGTTGGGATGAACTCTGTCCAAATTCTTAATCCATGAATTCATTTGTTGAGACCTTAAACCCCATTGTGACTGAACACGGGACAGGGCCTTGACAGAGGTACTCAAGGTTAAATGATGTCTCGGGGTGGGGCCCTCATCCAATAGGACTTTTAAAAAAAGATTTATTTATTTATTTATTTGAAAAGCAGAGTTATAGAAACAGATAGAGAGTGAGAGTGAGAGTGAGAGAGAGAGAGAGAGAGAGAGAGAGATCTTACATCTGCTGATTCATTCCCCAATGGCTACAACAGCCAGGGCTGGTCCAGGCTGAAGCCAAGACCCAGGAACTGTACCCTGGTCTCCCTTGGGGGTGGCAGGGGCCCAAGTACTCGGATCATTTTCCACTGCTGCTTTCCCAGGTGCATTAGTAGGGAGCTGGATTGGAAGTGGAGCAGCCGGGACTCCAACCAGCACTCACTGGGTGCCGGAGTTGCAGGCAGTGGTTCAACCCACTGTGACATGATGTCCTTGCACCAAGGGAGAGACACCCGTACTGGGTGCACAGAGGAGAGGCCACGCGAGGTAGTATCCGTGATGAGGTGGCCACCTGCAAGCCAAGGGGAGAAGCCACAGGAGGAGCCACAGGAGGAGCCACACTGCCACACTGCCGGGACCTTGGCCTCAGGCTTCCATCCTCCAGACACTGAGAAACGAACTTCTGTTGTTTATGCTGCACAGTCACTGATGTTCTGTTATGTCAAACCTCACTAAGCAGCCAAATTCCTTCCCAGGACAATCTGCGCCTCTCAAACCATGCAAGCCTTCTTTTATGCCCCTCACTGAATTCTGCGCCTGTGCTCTCCCTCCCAAGACCACGCATAAGTGTTTTATGCTTTCTTGATTTCTGAATGGGATCTGCTGGGCTTGCTCATTGGTCAGCACGTCAGCCAGCCTGCTCTGACACTGGGGCGGGTGACTTGGCCTCGTGGTTGAGACATGGGATGCCCGTATCTCATACAAGCCTGCTCTGACACTGGGGTGGGGGGCTTGGCCTCGTGGTTGAGACACGGGATGCCCGTATCTCACACACAGGGTGCCTGGTTCTGCTGCTGATTCCAGCTTCCTGCCAATGCACACCCTGGGAAGCAGGCAGGGACTCAAGTAGTTGGTTCTCTGCTACCCACATGGGAGCCTCGGACTGAATTCCTTGCTCCCAGCTACATTCTGGCCCGGCTCCAGCTCAGCAGGTGTTTGGGACGGGAGCCAGTGAGTGGGAGATGCATTGCTCACTCGCGCTCTCACTGTTTTTCTCTCTCATCTCCTCCCTGCCTTTCAAACTAAAAAAAAAAGTCTCTGATTTTAATAAATGTATCTTGACAAAATACTACTTCAATGAACT
Organism: Lepus europaeus; assembly: GCF_033115175.1. Lineage (NCBI taxonomy): Eukaryota > Metazoa > Chordata > Mammalia > Lagomorpha > Leporidae > Lepus > Lepus europaeus. The sequence goes on from NC_084835.1 coordinate 122,900,249, forward strand.
CATATTTGAACAGTATTTAAGTTCTGCTCCTGGGTTTTCTAGGTCTACAACTTTCTCAGCTACATTTAGGATTTTTTTTAGCTTCTTTCAAGTATTTATACAACTTGTATCTATTTAGCTCTCATGACTTTGGCAAAAACTTCTAGAAAATTTGAATGAATAATGGCAATTACCTTGTTTTAGCCCTGGATGTAAAAGGAATTTCTCGGAGACTCCGATGTAAAACCCCGTGATACAGGAAGGGTGTGACGGTTAATGAACAAGACCCCAGGGTCAGACAAACAGGACTGGAGCTCTGTCCTAAGGTTTCGCAGTTTTATAGGATGCTTCCTCCCTGCCACACCAAGCTGTGGGAGCTCCCTTCTTCCACCTGTCAGCTAGACCATCTTGAGGAAGCTCCTTAACTCTTCTGTGCTGTGCTTTCCCTGAGAAAGTTGGAAAAACCCCACTCCCAAACCAATATGGGTGCCACAATTGTATGGCTTAAACAACAGAAGCAAAATTCCCCGAGATCTGGAGACTGAGGACCACGTGCGTTGTGGGCGGAGTCGTGCCCCCTGACGCCTCTGAGGGGATTCTTTCTCGTGCCCCCGGTTCCGGAGCCCCAGCCACTCCTGGGCTCCCGGCCACATCACGCCACTGGCTGCGCATCGCCCCTCTGCGTCTTCGCGTCTTCCTGTGAGCACACGTGTCATACCCAGCCAGGACCCACTCTCCCAATTCCACTGGCGAGACCCTATTTCCCTTTAAGGGCCTACATTTCACAGCCACAGGTCCCAGATCAGGATGCCAACATTTCTTCCCAGAGACACAGAGACATCCACACAGACAGCAGCACCCATCGGGCAAGCCTGGAGACATGTGTCACACACACGACAGGCCGGCTGCCATGCTGCTGTAGATGGCCAAAGTGGACAGGGGGAGCTTAGCCCCCATGGCGGCCGAGATCACAGCCTCAGGCAGGGATCCTGAGTGCCGAGTGGTTTGCAAGGTTGAACTTTGCAGCAGTACCAAAGGACGGAGAATTTGGAATTCATGTTGGCCTTGCCAGGTGCAGGCAGAGAGGCAGAGGGAGGAGTGAGGTCCATTTCCAGTTTCCAGAATATACAAGCCACCGAGTAGACAGCGCATAAACACAGCAGTGCGAGTTCACCCAACCAATCTTTGGCCAAGGGGAAAGACAACTCAGCAGATAAAGGGTCATCTTTTCAACAAAACATAAATAAATAAATAAATAAATAAAAATCCAGACATAGGTAAGACACATCCACGATAAATATTAACTCAACATCAGTAACAGATACAAAATACAAAGGAAGTAAACCTATTGGAAATCCTTGGGTTTGATGATACAACAGCTAGAAGCACAATACATGGAGGAAGAAATTCGTACAGTAGCTCCTCTTACCTGGGGGCACAGCCAGAACCCCAGGGAGTGCCTGAAGCCAAGGGTATTACTGAACCCCACGCGGTGTATGGACACATTCTCCTGTGCGAACGAGGCAGTGCCACGTGGCACAGAGTCCGGCTGCCCTCCCATGGTTCATGTCCTGGCGCCTTCTTTGCATCAGTACTCTCGCGCTTTGGAGACTGTTAAAAAAGCAAGGGTTGCTTGAACACCACACAACTCTCTGCTTTACGAAAGCAAAGACTCAGAAAAGTTACTCTGGTAAACATGAGATGAATTCGATTCTCTGGAATACTCTAGGTAAACAAATGTATTATCTAAAGTGATGACACCCTTCGTTCCCTTTCGGATGGAGTACTTGTTTATTTTTCTTATCTTATTACAATGGCTAGATCCTTCTGGAAAATATTAGATAGTAATAATCATGAAAATTATTCATTTTCTTGCAATTTGGTCCAGTGCTTGGTTTTCAGTCAAGTACTCTGTACACCAAGTACAATGATTTCTTGGTTTCAAATAAATATCCTTTGCCTACTATTCTTGTAGTCTTAAGTTACACAGAAGGGTTTTATTTTAGTTTGCAAAGTTATTACATTTCACTAAATCTCTTTTGGACATTCGTCTAAGTAATTGCATGGTTTTCATCTTTTAGCATGTTGATAATTATAATTTACAATCGTTTTATCATTGATGAACTTAGTACTAAATGCTTTATTTTTATCTCAATTGTTTTTACAATTTATTGATTTGAAAGGCGGAGTGACAGTGAGACAGGGAGACAGAAAGAGAAAGAGATCTTCCATCCATTAGTTCACTGCCCACAGACCCGCAATAGCAAGCGCTGGTCCAGGCGTAAGCCAGCACTCAGGAACTCCATGCGGGTCTCCCCCGTGGGTGGCAAGAACTCACAGACTGGAGCTCTCATCGGCTGCTCCCTAGGTATATCAGTTACATACAGGGAGAGTCAGAGAGAGAGAATAATAGCAAGAGAGGTCTTCCATCAGCTGGTTCATTCCCCAAATGGACACAATGGCCAGGGCAGGACCAAGCTGATACCAGGAGCCAGGAGCTTCTTCTAGGTCTCCCACCTCCCACATGGGTGCAGGGGCCCAAACACTCGGTCCATCTTCTGCTGCTTTCCCAGGTGCATTAGCAAGGAGCTGGATCAGAAGTAGAGAAGCCAAGACAGGAACCAGTGCCTACATGGGATGCCAGCACTCCAGGTGGCGGCTTATCCCACTATGCCACAGCACCAGCCCTCAAGTCTGCTTTAAATATTGTGTATATCTCTAATTCTGTGTGCTAAATTTGCTAGTATTCAGTTAAGATTTCTGTATTTATGTTTGTAAAACTTTTTCTAATTTTTTCTCTCTTTTATTATTCTTGCTTTAATTGGCAGACTTGATATCAGGTTATAAAATCTCTACAAAATAATACGTTACAAACATTTCCACCACTGGGAAATGCGCCATGGTAGTTAATAATTCATGATAGCTTTTCTTTCCTTGTGGCAAAATAAAAATAAGTGGAGCCCTCAGCATTAACAGGTTTTGTCAGGGAGTTTTGCATAGTCGTTCACCTGTTGGTGCCTCCTCACTTCTCCTGAGCAAACTTTAGGAATTTACATTTTCTTAGTAAAGTTTACATTTTCATAAGATATTGTCCACTTACAAAATGGTATACTTCATTCCATTTTTTTCAATTTATGTCATAAAACTTTTTTATTTATTATTTTGTTTATTTTAATGATAGAATTACAGAAAGAGGCAGAGAGAGAGAGAGAGAGTCTTCCATTCACTGGGTCACTCCCCAGATGGCTGCAACAGCCGGAGCTGTGCTGATCCGAAGCCAGGAGCCAGGAGCTCTTCCAGGTCTCCCATGCGGGTACAGGAGCCCAAGGACCTGGGCCATCTTCCACTGCTTTCGCAGGCCACAGCAGAGAGCTGAATCAGAAAAGGAGCAGCCGGGACTAGAACCGGTGCCCATATGGGATGCCGGCACTGCAGGTCAGGGCTTTAACCCACTTGCACCATAGTGCTGGCCCAGTCATAGAAACTTTTGAAGACACAGAAGAGTTGAAAGTAAAGTAAAATCAACACATACGTAGAACCCAATTCAATTCACAAGTGAACATTTTTGCTTTCTTTTTAACTGAATATTTTTTCTCAAATTATGTGTGGCCATAACGTGGCTGCACCAGTCAGCACTTGGGCGTGGGGACAGTGTTGTGGTGCAGCAGGTTCGGCCATCGCCTGCAATGCCGGCTTCCCATTTGAGCCCCAGTTTGAGCCCCACGGTCCTGCTTCTGATCCTGCTCTCTGATAATGCGCTGGGAAATCAGCAGGATGTGGCCCAAGTGCTCGCACCCCTGCCACACACAGGAGACCCAGATGGAGTTCCAGGCTCCTGGCGTCAGCCAGGCCCAATGCTGACCACTGTGGCCATTTGGGGAGTGAACCAGCAGATGGAAGATACCTCTCCCTCTCTCTCCCTCTCTCTGCCATTGAAATAAATAAATAAATCTTTTTAGACAAGAAGACTTTACCATACATGTCATAAGATGATAAAAGAATACTGGCATTCCAATATATGATCACTTCACACTTAATAAAATTAGCAACAATTCCAAACATCATAAAATACAAGGTGTAAGTTCCAGTTAGCTCTACAGCGCCAATGATGTCATACAAGCTCTTTAGAAACTTAAATCACATTCCTACCAATGTTGTGTATGATGTTTAATTAGGAATGTCTCCTTGTCTCTCTTTTTTAAAGATTTTATTTATTTATCTGAAAGGCAGAGTTACAGAGAGAGAGAGACAGAGAGAAAAGTCTTCCATCTGCTGGTTCACTCCCCAAATGGCCGCAACAGCTGGAGCTGGGCTGATCTGAAGCCAGGAGCTTCTTCCAGGTCTCCCACACTGGTCCAAGGGACCCAAGCACTTGGGCCATCTTCCACTGCTTTCCCAGGCCATAGCAGAGAGCTGGATCAGAAGAGGAGCAGCCGGGACATGAACTGGCGTCCATATGGGATGTGTAGCCACAGGTGGAGGCTTAGCCTGCTACACCACAGCGCCAGCCCCTCCTTGTCTCTCTTACTGCAGAACAAGTGCCCAACCCCCTCTTGGTTTTCCTGCATGACGTATTTTTAAGCGATGTTTATATTCTGGGCATTTGCGAATCTTCCACAATCCAGGCTTACCTGAAGATGGCGACGCTTGTTTCTCCAGGCCCTATATTTCTCTACACCTGAGATTATATCTAAGGGCTTGTTCAGATCCAGCTCCAATATTTTTGGCAAGGACGCTGCATGAATGTTGAGACATCTTGCGTTGTAACACACATGCACGTAGATTGTCCACCTGTCAGTGATGCAAAATTCAGTCCGTAGTTGAGGTCCATTTTTCAGCTGGCAATTAAGAAATAATCTATGGGGTCAGGAATCTGTGTTCCTACCATCTGATTGTGACCTTGCCTGAATGAGTTATTTCAATTGTAGTTATAAAATGATTTAAGAGTCAGCGACAAGGGCAGAAATTAAGTCCTGTCTTCTGCCTTTTCCAACTCTCTGTGTGTGTGTGTGTTTATGGACATGATTCAGCTCTTGACAAACATGGATATCTAGGTATAAAGTGTTCTAAAATCGAATGCAGCCACTCTTTGTCTTGCTCAGATTCCCCCATGTCTGGTTGACAGGAGTCGTTTCAGGCTGGCTCGCACGTTTTCCCGACTCCCCTGATGTTCCGTGAGCACCTCCTGTCTTCCGACACCGAAGCCCCAGCTTTACCTCCAAGTCTCTCTGCCCTGGACTTGGAAGCGACTGTTCTGCGAGAAGTCTTTGTCCTTTCCGGCAAGCAGAGGTTCAGCAGCCAAAGTCTCCACACAAGGGCGGCTCACTGCTGCTGGAGTGCCGGCACTCACAGGTCTATCTGGTGGGAAGAAATGATAGACGGATAAGAGGGGACCTCCAAAAGTTCATGTAAAAATGGAGTTAAAGGAATCTGTGCAAGCAAATTAGAAAGTCATGCATGCATTTTCCACAATACGCATTTCCATGAATTTCCGGAAGATCCTCATACATAGATGATAGAGGAATAGATAAATGGGCTGATAGATAGATGATACATAGATAGATAGATTCATATCTACTCTGAAAACAGTTTCCAACATATTGTCATTCCTCAACCAGTGTTAGCAATTATTTTATGGTTGTAATATTTTACTAACTTTGACATTGCTACCCCATCGATCATTTTTCCATGATAAAGGGTCTGATTTTTTTCAAGTTCGATTTAAAATATTTAAATGCTCTAGACTCTCCCACAGATAATATAAAATACAGCAATGCAACACCCAGCTCTCCATGTCTGTGGGTCCTGTACCTGTGGATTCAACCAAACATTGATCAAAAACCACCCCAAAATAATTGATCTGTACTGGGCATGTACACATGTACAGATGATCCCCTAAACAATAAGACTGAACAACTGCTATTCACCTGGCCTTAGAGGGGACCTAACGGACACAGTGGGCTGTGTATTGGTTATAAAGAAACGCTTTGCCGTCTCCCATAGGGACTTGAGTATCCACAGACTTGGTGAACTCGCGAGTCCTGGAATCCTCTTCAGATACCACGGGAGGACTGTCCATAGATTCTATACAAGAGCAATAAAACAGCAGATTATTCTAACAGATGCTGCGAGCTGGATGGAGACAAGCAGGAAGGGGAGAGGGGGCGGTGGGAGGCGAGCTTTGCCCTGCCCATATCTGTATTTGCAAATTGCTGAATATTTTTGCTGTGGGGGAGAGTGTGCTTTCTTTCACTGCCCATCTTCCAATTCCTCCTGGCCATCCAATATCATGTTGTAAGAAGCTGTTGAAATGAGTTCTACTCTGCTCTGATACCAAAGTCCTTGAGGTGCTAAAGAAAATACTGCATATATAATGCATGGACAGGCAGAATGGGTTTACATAATGTTAATTCAGACAAATGACATGTACAAAATTATATCTAGCCGCAATTTAATTAGATTAATTAGATCAATATAATTAGCAGCGCTATATTACCCTAGTTAGGCGGGCTCTCTCTTAGAGACTTAGGCGTGCTCTCTCTCTCTCTGTCTCACACACACACATACATGCATGCTTAAAAATGGTTTACAACACTAAAACATCACAATAGCACATGGAGTACCAATGCAATCACACATCAATTTCACCGTGAACACACCATTAAGAGTGGGAGTTTGTAGGACACTCGAGAGACGCATAAAATGCTACCCTGCTAGGGAAAAATTTGATAATATAGACTGAAAAATATCCCTACTGTCAAAAACAGTGCTTATTTCCCATTCATCCCAAGTTTAAGTCTGGTCATGATTACACAAAAATGAATTTAACAAACAGGTTCTGGAGTTTCCCTAATGAATAAAACAGACGGAGTGTGGCTTGAGTTAAAAACCCTGCAGAAGTCAGGCTGCAAACACCCACTAAATCACACATGTCTCTGGGTTGCTGAGCCATCCACGAATCACCCCCGGCGTGGCACAGTGTATGAGCATCCGGTCCCGGAGGAACTGCGGCTGAGTTACGTCCTCGGCCAATGGGAGACTCATGGTCAGGCCAGTGGGCGTCCTGGGTCACACCGAGGGACACTTCCGCCTCTCTCGTTTGCTCTTTGCCATCGACACCACCAGAACACTTTAGCTGTGAACACTAAAGGGCGTCACCAGCGTTTCATCCAGGTGAGCCTGGGAGCGATGAGAAGCCCTTCTGGCTGGAGCAGCACTTGTCCACCCAGTGTTGGTAACAGCTGATCTGTCGACCCTCAGTGTCAAAGCTGAGTGATTAAGTTCTTCTAGAACCCAAGATGGCTGAAAACAGCCACAAAATGGCAGTCCTGAAATGGACAGAAAGTGTGGACAAGTAACCAGATGTCATCAACTCAGAAATTTTCCTGATGTTAGTGTTGTGATCAACCACTACGGGCTTTAAAAAATCAAGAAATGGAGGAGTCGAAGTGGTCGGCTTCTATGACGATCAAAAGGAAACACTTCACTCACTTCTGGGGCTCAGCCTGCCCCGGACACACAGGATTCCAACCCCCGGATGGAAACGCCCCCTTGTTTCTGGGGCTTGATTTGTGTTTTGATAAATATTGACATTTATTTCAAAGAGAGTGCAAAGAAATCTGGCGTTTCTCTGATTTTGTTTTCATCTTGCCTTTCCAAAGCATAAATTAAGATATTCTGTTTCATGTTCACTTCTGTAGCCTAATTACACGGAGCACACTGTGGTTGGTGGTGTTTGTACACAGAAAGCTACTTACCGCCGTGTGGATAGAAGGCAGGATGTGCTAACCTCATGTTCGTGTTTGTACTTGTGGATCTCGGAAACAGACTCGAATAACTACCAAGCATTGCCTTCTCTGTGCTCTTTCGAGTTACAATTAAAATGTTTCATTTTATTACACTTTCAATTTTTGCACTAGAAAATGTTGAATTGTGACTGCACATTCAGGTTTAAATGAATATACTCCTTCGAAAACTCATTTGAGCTACCTCTTACCTGTAACTCTGCAATTTGGTGGTGGTGTGTGCACAACAGAATTTGTATAGATATTTAAATGAGTGCGTGAAAAATGGTAAACACTTCTACTAAGTTTAAGATTTGAATTGTGAGCATTCCTTCAGAAATGGTGACATATCGTATCAATTTGCATTTACCCATAGCCCATGGCCAGCAAGCCTAAACTTGAGCTGCCAGATTGTCTTCCTAAGCTCTTTGCGTGGCCAGAAGTGAAGACTTTCTGGGAAATAAAATCCTAATCTCCGTTTTCTCCTCAGACTGACTGCGTACTGAAGAACTTCCTCATGCAGACATTCTGGAAGGTGGTCGGCAGGGCTAGCGCATGGCTTCTCACTGCCGGTTGGCAAGGACATAATAAATATGGGAACCAGATAAACAAAGTAGGGACTGGCGATTTTCTGGATAAGTGCTGATGTTAGCTGACTTAGGGCTGTTTGGGTGGGGAGAGACAGGTACTCACACGCGCTCGAGTGGGCAAAAGCAGTTCACTGTAGGGAGCTGGGCTGCTAAGAGGAGTGGATCCCGAGACCAGAGTCTGGTAGGAAATCAGGCACAGCTTAGCCGAAGACTCAAATGTCAGCAAAACGAGATGGCAAATCCGCGCCTCCATCTTCACTCTCCACGTTGGCCCGGACAGAAGACACAAATGCTGACAACTCCTGTCTGCCTGGCTCACACCCCAGTGCTAACTCTGTTCCCTGGATGGAGGGGGGTGCGACCTGTAACACAAGTGGAGTCCCCTCCCTCGCCCTAAAACTATCTGTACAACTCATTCTCACTGATGTCTGTACTGTTCACGCTCACCGGATTTGATGCTCGGCCGTGGTCCTCTCTCTCCCTCCAAGGTTTGCACAGCTCCTGAAGCCGGTACTGGAGCGCAGCAAAGAGGGGAGGAAGCCTTCCATCTGATGTAAAGACGTCTGATTTTAGAGCGCTGTTTAGGCCATTGGATTTCCCATTGCAGGCTGAGTGGGAGGCAGGAAAGTAGAGCAGGTGCAGTCACGGTCCCTCGGGTCAGAGGTGACGGGTCCAAATCCCCCACGCAGCATGGCCGAGCGGCTGTGTGACCCGGATATCACTTCTCCTCCCTCCACCTCACCCTCCTCACTTGCAAAAAACAAAACAAAACTAGAGTGGTGAGCGCTAGGCCCGCGGTGGCCGGAAGCTGGCATGCTCCCGCCAGCATCTGTGCCGAAACCTAAGGGTGACTGCGCTGGGGTGAGGAGGTGAGGCCTGAAGGAGGAGAGAGAGCGAGCATGCTGCCCCCACTGTGTCTCTCCCCTCTGTGCCCCTCTGCCATTGTTCCTGCCCCCGCCCCCATAGGACTCAGCAGAGATCCTCCCCACGTACAGCCACGGATCGCAGACCTCCAACTCCAAAACCATAAATAAAGCTCTGCGCTTTCTCGGGGAGCCAGCCCCAGGTGTTCTGTGACAGCAGAGACTGCTGGCCACAAGGCCGTTCCCTGTAGAGTGGCCTGATGTCCTTATTTGCAAAGCTAGAGAGACAGAGGCACTGTGTTATACCATCATCCTCACCCCAGGTCTAGATCGCCCGTTACGTTTTACTTACGAAGAAACTGGGAGACTGTGCTTCCACAGCTGTGGGCTCTGCGGCTGTTTTTGGAAAGAGAATGGGATTTGTACGGCAATCAGGCCCAGGTAGACCTTTGTTCCTCACATCCCATTATTCCCAAAACGGGGGGAACATTCAGATAACAGCACATCACCCGGACACACACACATCTCAGGGTCAGCCACATGGACAATGATGTGCTGCACTGCAAGACAGCATCGAGCAGCAGTGGATGCAAGCTTAGCCCTGGCTGCAGCTGGGCTCGAAGTGAGTGGCTCCAGAGAGCCCTTGGCCTCCCCAGTCACACGGTCGTAACTTCACTACGGAGGGCACTGTCGCTCTCCAGGAACTGCAGGAGCGTGGAATGGGTGGAGAGACGGAGCCATCTTCTGTGGGTGACTCAGCCGCCGCGTGGTAGCTGGTCCCTAACAGACCCGGTAAATGCCAGCCGGCACCATTCCACTCGGTCTCCTTTTCCTCCACATGGCCCTTACCTTTTTGGCTCGGATGAGGACAGGAAGGGCAAGGGACAGTGGCAATCCACTCACTCCTGCAGGTCAGGGTGGTGACCGAGGGCCCCGGCCATCACCTGGGAAACGAGCAGGCACGCCCCTGGTTCCAGGCAGGGTGAGCTCAGTAGTACCCGGCTCTGATGGCCTGAGGTGGAAATCCACGTGTGGTATGGCGTGGGCCAGTACACGCGCCTTCATCCTATGTGACTATTGAACGCTGAGTTCCCAGCTCCCAGCACCTGCCTGGCCCCAGGATCAGAGGTCAGAGCGCAGACAGAAATCCCTGCCTTCGCTGAACTTTACTTCTGATTCATCAACCTCTCTGAGAGGAGGGGCACTAACACTGCCCACCTCATTTTCTTATTACCATAGTTAGGGCAACACAGGTGAAACACACTTCGCATGAAGACTGTCATTTTTTTTTTTTTTTTTTACAGGCAGAGTAGACAGTGAGAGAGAGACAGAGAGAGGGAGAGACAAAGAGAAAGAGAGAGAGAGACAGGTCTTCCTTTTTCTGTTGGTTCAGCCCCCAATGGCTGCTGTGGCCGGTGCACCACGCTGATCCGAAGCCAGGAGCCAGGAGCTTCTCCTGGTCTCCCATGGGGTGCAGGGCCCAAGCACTTGGGCCATCCTCCACTGCACTCCCGGGCCACAGCAGAGAGCTGGTCTGGAAGAGGAGCAACTGGGACAGAATCCGGCTCCCCAACCAGGACTAGAACCGGGGGCGCCGGCACCTGTCATTTTAAAAGCAGTGGAAACTGTTGGTGGATACGACTGTTGTTATCATGATCGTCACTATTTAGCAAAAGTGCGCAGCTCCGGCTCCCTCCTGCACCCTTCCCTGCCTCGAGGAGGGGTGAGCTCTGTGTTAAAATCCTCTGCAGTGCAGTCAGGCAGGTTGAATGGAGCTGTAACAGGAGCCTGGGCGGACGGAGGGTCCGCCCTATCGGTGCAGCGCCATGTCTGATCTCACTCTCAGATCCCGATCAGAGCGCATCAGGAACGTCTTGCAGATCTGAACGTGTGCCCGACACCCAGCACCGAACGGATGTGTGTGGGCTTCACAGACTCCTAACTAATGGTGCTTGTAGCCTTGATGTTAACATGAGTGAAATTAGAACATTATGATCTGACGTCAGAAATCCAGAAATTCTTTTTTGGTGATGCTACTGAAAGTAGCGCAGTTTTAGAGCACACCCTACTGCACGCCACCGAAGAGAAGTGTATTTCATTTCACTTTGTTTATTTTTTTTAAGATTTATTTATTTTACTTGAAAGTCACAGCTACACAGAGAGAGGAGAGGCAGAGAGCTCTTCCATCCAGTGGTTCACTCCCTAGATGGCTGCAACGGCTGGAGCTGCACCCATCCGAAGCCAGGAACCAGGAGCTTCTTCCAGGTCTCCCACATGGATGCAGGGCCCAAGGACTTGGGCCATCTTCCACTGCCTTCCCAAGCCTCAGCAGAGAGCTGGATTGGTAGTGGAGCAGCCAGGTCTCGAACCAGCGCCCATATGGGATGCCGGCACTGCAGGTGGCGGCTTTACCCGCTATGCCACAGGGCTGGCCCCCATTTCACTTTGTTGCTATCATTTTAAGTTGAGTTTTTAAGGTACTATGTTCAAGATGTCTTTTTTTTAAGGAACCTAAGTGAATTTCAAATTTTCTGAGGCACATGTGAAAGTTTTGAATTAGGAAGGAGCCTGATATTGAAAACCCATTTTCCATTTTAATTTATTCACACAGTGTCGCTGAACCTTTAATAAACCACTTAGGAGTTACTCTGGCCGTTTCAATGACGGCAACAAATATCACGAACAAATGTGAAACAGCCACACATCCGAAAAGCAAACGCACGGGAGAAACTGCACAGGAAGCCGGGGAGGGGGCAGCCACGCCCCTGAGTCCGTGTTCTCACCCCAGGCACACGGAGGCACTGGAGACCCCGTCCTTCTCTGCTTAAAACATTAACTAGGAGGGGAACTTACCTGATGGCCCCTGAGCAATCTCTCTGGCAACTGGGTGCACACACGGCCTGACGGGGTGGGAGACCGAGTGGCTGCAGAGAGCTCTCGCCCCGAGGGAAGGCGTGTGTTTGCAGCCTCCTTCCAGGCAGCGTGGAAAAGCTGCTCTCTGCCTCTATGGGCTGCTGCTGTGATGGGCGCCGTGGTCCCCACCTGGGATCCGGCACTGGGACGGCTCCCACGGTGTCACCCAGCCCTCCCACACCCGAGTGCCCCGGGAAGCACTGCCCTAGCCCATGCCGTCCGTCCCCGCCTCTGCTATGTCTGTGTCTCGGCCAGCTGGAATCCCCCTGGGGCCTGGGAGGGTGGGGGCATCCGTGGTGCTGCTCTCTCCATGCTGTAGGGCGCATCCTTGCCCTGAGACAGGCGGGAAGCAACATGTGGCCAGCACAGTGGCCAGAGACGGCCCAACACACATAGTGATAGAAAGCCCTCCTTGAGTGCCAATGTTTGCCGCTCTGTGAGATAAAACATCGCGGGCAAATAACCCGCAATATCACCCTGCTTCAACTCACGGAGGGCAGAGGCTCCGTTGGCTTCTCTTCTCCCCACACGGATGCCCTGTGTTAAACTGCCTTTACTTCTCCCAGGATGGTGCCTGTTCAGCCCCCCTTTCTCTGCCCTTCTCAGAGCTGTCCAGCTCAGGGCCGTCTCCATTTCCCGTGACCCCGTGCCTGAGTCTTCTCATGTCTGCTGTGGGGCACCTGCCTCCACCTCAGGGCACCCGGCAACAAGTCAGCCCATCTAGCAATGTTTGCCCCAAAAATCCATATGGCCGGCGCCACGGCTCACTAGGCTAATCCTCTGCCTGCGGCGCCAGCACCCCAGGTTCTAGTCCCAGTTGGGGCACTGGATTCTGTCCCGGCTGCCCCTCTTGCAGGCCAGCTCTCTGCTGTGGCCCGGGAGTGCAATGGAGGATGGCCCAAGTGCTTGGGCCCTGTACCTGCATGGGAGACCAGGAGAAGCACCTGGCTCCTGGCTTCAGATCAGCACGGTGCACCAGCCACAGCGCGCCGGCTGCGGCGGCCATTGGAAGGTGAACCAACGGTAAAGGAAGACCTTTCTCTCTGTCTCTCTCTCTCTCTCACTGTCCACTCTGCCTATCAAAAAATAAAAAATAAAAAAAAATAACTACATTAAGAAATCCATGTGTTCCCCAGGTGACACCAGGGAATCAGACGTGAGATTTGCATGGGGTCTGTAACCAGAGCCGGAGCCCTGTGACAACCTCCTGGCTCCTCTCTCCACACAGCTCTTCAGTTCTGTTCTTGTCTTTCCTACTCCAGCTACTCCAGCGATACTGTGTAATAAAGCTGCAACCTGAGCCCACCAGTAGCCTGCACAGCATCTTTGGGAAAGATGCTAGGAGTTCAGAATGGTGTCCCCACTCCACAATCCAGAGCCACCGGGCAGAGCTCCACTTCGGCTCAGTCCCCTCCACGCTCTCAGCCACCAAGCAATCTCACACCTGCGGCGACCCTGGCTCGGTTTATGGGGTAGAGAGCAAAGATCCCCCTCGGCTGATCAATTCGGCAGTGTTGGGATCTCCTGAATGCATTTACCTCTGAAACCTGCCCAACTGTCAGAAAATCCTGGCAACGCACCTGTGCTTTCAGAACTAACATTCCCAGGGCCAGGGGGGCCAAGCAGTGGGTAAAGCTGCCACCTGCACCACAGGCATCCTAGTGGATGCCAGCACACATCCAACTGCTTCACTTCTGATCCAGCTCCCTGCTGATGCGCCTGGAGGGCAATGGAAGACGGCCCACGTGTTTGGGCCCCTACAAGCCCACGAGGGAGATCCGGATGAAGCTCCCAGCTCCTGGCTTCAGCCTGGCCCAGTGCTGGCTGTTGTAGCCAGCTGGGGAGTGAACCAGCAGATGGAAGGCCTCTCTCTCTCTCTCTCTCTCTCTCTATCTCTCTCTCTCTCTCCTTCTCTATAACTTGGACTTTAAAAATAGATAAAGAAATCTTAAAAAAAAAAAGAAAGAATGTTTTCCACAAGTGTAAGGAGAAGAAGAGAGACTCAGGGTGATTTGTGAGACAATCAGGAAGAGAGAGAATGCAAAGACAGGGAGAAGAAACTCGGAATTGCCAAGGCTGGTTCATCAATTGCCAAGTCTTTTTCAAGCACTGACTGAGTGAAAAAGATCTCCTAGACACTTGGGGAGGAGGGGGAAAAGCCACCGGTGGTACCCAATCAAATCAGAGAGCCACGATAGTTATAAGACAGTGGAAGCCCCTTCACGCGGGCTTCCTTAGCTGAGCTGCAGTCCCGTGGCTGCATCCTTCCGTATTTGTCTCCTTTCCGTCTCAGCCGAGCCTGAGTGCTGCAGGAGTGGCCCCACGTGCGTCCCGTGCTGGTGCACGGCTACTGCCATACTGGTGTCAGGGGAGGTGTCGGGGGAGGCAAGGAAGCAAGTTCCTGTAGCACCTGCTTCTGACGCTCGCATGGACAGGGGCTGGAATACCAGGACAGGGGGGTGAAATTCTACTCATGACCACAGGGAGACAAGGGGGGAAATGCCTGCTCACTTACAGAGATGCCTGTCAGAGGCCTGGAGTGGAGGTGGAGAGACGGGGCTCCCCACCCTGGCTGGGAGACCTGGGGAAAGACCCCTCCTCGCTGATGTCAGGGTGCTCCTCGCATAGAAGGGCTGAGAGCCGTGCAGTGGGAGGAGAGAGGAGGTGGCCAGGGGCACTGGGGCACATGAGATGGCCAGAGCGGCGGCACAGTCGGCTCACTTACTGATTATCTGTCCCTCTGGAATGCAGGCTCCACGAAGGAGGAAACGGAGCCCCGTTGTTCCCCTCTGGGTCCCCATGACCCAGAGGAGAGCTTGTCACAGAACAGGCCCTCGTCAGACAGCTGATGAGCGGGGGGCTCCCGGTCCGAGCAGCCATTGCTGCCACGCTGGGCACGGCCGTCAGTGACAGATGCAAGGACAGAAAAGCTGTGAATTCTCTTGTCCTTGAACGTCAGGAGAAGGCCCGGGGGAGAAGACTCAGCACTGACACAGACGGGGTGCGCCACCGGCGGAGGGTCTCTGGTGGTCCTTCCAGGATCCCTGCACCCCACCTTTTCACATTTTCACATCATGCGAATTCTGAGTAAAATGTACCGAAGTTTGATTTTTTACCGTCACAGCCTTTCCCGACCTCAGGCCCAACGTGCGGCCGTGTGGGTGCTCAGGTCATCAGAAGATCACACGGCTAAAGACTGCACGGCAAAGGGGTCAGCCGCGGCCAGAGGGGCGGGCACGGACAGCACCTGGGGGCAGAGGGGCCGCGCTCTGGGCTCTGAACCAAGGCAGCGCCTGCTTTCACACCCTTCCCTCCCCGGGCTTCAGGGCCCTCAGTGACGTCCCAGGTCAGGTCAGAATCCGCCACTCTGCAGCTCCAGTCGTGCCCCTC
This sequence comes from Lepus europaeus, assembly GCF_033115175.1. NCBI lineage: Eukaryota > Metazoa > Chordata > Mammalia > Lagomorpha > Leporidae > Lepus > Lepus europaeus. The sequence continues at coordinate 122,915,768 of NC_084835.1, forward strand.
CCTGGAGGAGCGAGCCCGCCCCTGCAGAAGCCATGTCTGCTCCCTGTGATGAGCTGGAGGCTGACTGTGCAGAGCCCACTGCCTGAAGAGACCCTTGAGGCTACCTGAGCCCCCGGCAGGGGCCCCCATGACCCCTCACTCTCAGAGGTCCCCTTCCTCCCACCCGAGGACGATCCTTGCGTGGACACTCACGGGGCAGCTGGGAGGAGCCGTGACTGGGACTGTCCCTGCAAGGCCCCGAGTTAGCCAGTGCTCAAGCGGGCTCGGGGTCTCTGTGCTGGGACCACCAGCCGCCTGGTACCTAAGTATTTCCCCCAATTTATTCAGCAGCTTTGTGGACTGCTGTTTGGTTGTTGTTGTTGTTCTTGTTCTTGTTGTTGTTATAGGTATATGAAAGAAAGTCAACTTTTGAGAAAAATGAGAGGTTCTGTTACCAGTTTATGTGATTTCAGACTATATTCTCCCCAAAGGAAATTGGATCGGTGTGAAGAGCGTGTCGCCAGCAACGGCGAATTGTTTTGAAAGTATAGAAAAGACGAGGACTTCTTGGAGAAGACTCTGCTGCCCTAGGGGTGCTGACGGTTCCACCTAAGAGCTGGTGAAGAGCAAAAATGAGTTATGAGGACAAGGCTCAGGCAAAACCCAGTCCCCAGCAGAGCGCCGGGGGCGCAGGGCGCGAGCACCCTCTGTGTGCCCCGACACAAAGCACTGCGGGGGACTGAAACCGGCAACGTGTGGGGCCTCAGAGGACCCCAGGCAGAAATATCTCCCGCTCCAGGGCAGTGGCCACTGACCCCTTCCACACCGGGCGCCGTCCACTGAGCTACAGTGAGAAAGAGGGACGCTCGCGCCACTGGAGGGGCGTGCGGGGCGGAGAGTTCAGACTGCATCGCTGGGGTGGGTTCTTCTGCACCTGCGCGGTCCCAGAACCTCCTCAGGAACCACGGAAGGGGACAAGAAACCGTGCTCTATCCTACGCTGCTGCAGTTGACAGAAAACATTGCTTCCACAAAGCATAGGTTCCAGTGCTCGGGATCCCCGTGGGGCAGGATGGAGGACGTCCACGCCCGCGGCTCCCAAGTGCACCGCTCAGCTTTTGCCCACAGGTGCAGCAGGGGAACAGCCTCTTAAAATTCTCCCAGAAGAAGAGAGCACAGCCCCCGTGTGGAAGACAGGGCTAACTCGGCTTCGCGAGCTGCACGGAACCAGGTGTCGGGGTTATTGCTTAAATAGCCCCTCCCCCATGTCATGCTTGCGTTGCTCTTTTTCTTTCTGTCTCTTCGGCTCTGTTTGTTCCACAGCTCCAAATATGGAACCGAGTCTCCTTTATCCCCTGCTATGCAGTTTTCCCAGGATTGTGAGCCTGTTTAGGAAAAAAAAATTAAAAAAAACAAAAACACTTTTTTTTCTGGCTCAGAATGCATCCTGTTCTGTAGTGTTTCAAATTCAGAATTCCACATAGCAGCAAAATGAAAACAAAGAGATAAAGTGTGGCCTCCTATGTTTCAAGTTTGGATGCCTCTCAGCCACATTCCATAGATTATTTTGATTTAGTTTTAAGAAAATACCACCTTAAATCACTCTAATGAGCTGTTGCTGTTCCCCTCCCAGCGCAAGGTCATTAGGTGCAAGACCGCATCTCCCCGCGCCGTCTCCACTATTTCATGGCGGAGCCGTCAGAGGAGACTTTGATGGTCCTCATGCTGGGGAACGAGTCGGAAGTGTCCCTGCGGGCAAGTGGTTTGTTACGCTCGGCCCGACTGTCCCGGGGCTGGACGGCTGGGAAGCTCGGCCACGCGTGGGCCTGGGAGGAGAGCCCTCCATCCCTCTTGACCACTCAGGAACGTGCCCTCCCCGTGTGTGCTGCAGGCGTGCAAAGAAGAGCCGCTGTTGCAGACAAGGACCGGTGACTCAGCGAATTGTGCTTGTCCTGGGTACCGAGGGTTCAGACACACACGCTCACAAGGCATAGCACCGCACATTCCGCTCACCCCGGCAGGCCGGGCGAGCTCTTCCCCCTCGCGATGGGTGCAGACGGGGAAAGCCATGGGGTGCCAAGGCTTGCGATGTGCTGATTACAGAGGAACAGCTCGGCACCGGCTTCCCATTAGGGTCTCGCCCACACTCTCAGCGCCTGCCTCCACTGTTAGCAGGACTGACAGTGTATCTCCTGGTGAGCGGGTGGACCCCCAGGGAACTGGAGAGGGACCACAGCAGCCCTCCAGGAGAGGCTCTGGGGGGCGTGCAGAATTCCTCATCCAATAATGAGTACCAGGAGCTCGCCACCAAACGCCCCCTGGTGGGGAGGTCTATTCAGACACCAAAGAGCGACCTCATGGAAAGGGTTTGCAGGCAAAGTGACCCAGAAGTGCGCGTGCCTGCCTGCCCTGTGCTCAACAGAGATGTTCAGAAAGGGGGAGAAGCAAACCCAGCACCCGTCCGAAAAGCACGAGAATCCTCCTCACAGGCTTCGAGCGCGTGGGTCCTTTGCCATCTGGTCCCCTCGACAGCTCCATCGTGGTGGAAGAGGCCTGTGGTGCAGGATTCAGCAGAGGTTGGGGGAGCCGGGGTCCTCCAGCAGGGGAAGGGACAGGCGTGGCCTGGGTCCAGCACGGATGCATGGGCAGCCATGGTGCCTGGGAGGCCACCTGGCGCCGCTCTGTAGGGACCCGGGAATCGGGTTTCCCTCTGAGAACTGAGCGGCTCAGCCAACAAACTCCAGCAGGACGAGCCGCCAGCCTCAGGTCCGGCGGGCACGCACAGCGCCCCGATTGCCTACATCTCTGGGGTGAACGTGGAGGACTCTGGCACGAGGAGAAGGCTGGAAACGGGAGTCCAGGAAAAGACAGCGATGGAGGAGCTGGCTCCAGAGCTCATCTCCGCGCCGATCCTGGGTGTGAGTCCCCAGCCCCCTCTGCCTAACAGGTGTGTCTTATTACATGGTCAGGCGTTGGAGTAATCAAACTCTGAATGCCGTTCCCCAAGCATCCTGCTGATGGTCTGACTTCCCAAGTAGCTGGCCTGCAGGGAGCGAATGTGTTGGTCAGGACGAAGCCGACATCTGGTCGGCTTGACACTTATATTACTCACTGTAAATTCAGGCCCTGGCACTTGGGCTTCCGACGTCCGTCTCCAGCGAGATGTGTTAACACGACTCCGTGTTCTTGAGCCAGATCAACTCTGAGACCCTGAAATAGCCCAGACCGACCTGACCCATGCTGAAAGACCGTTCGAAATGTTTGGAAGGCCCCAGTTGAATTAAAATGTCATCCCCAAAGATTAGCACATAAATAATCATTTCTGCAATCAAAGCTTGCTCCTAAAATGTTGAGGCACTGTGATGCAATCCAGACACACTGGCCAGCAGTTGGGCTCAGTCACAAACGGCTGATGTCATACACAAAATGACGGGCAGGGCAGGGGGCTGTTGAGACCTCAGGACCCTTAACGGCCAGGCCAGAGCAGGGGCTGGGGGCCGGCATAGTGCTGGGGCAGGTTAAGCTGCTGCCGCTGTGCCACTGGCATGCCACATCCGAGGGCCAGTGCAAGTCCCCACTACTCTGCCTCCCATCTTGCTCCCTGCTAATGTGCCTAGGAAAGCAGCAGAGGATGGGCCAACCCCTGGGCCCCTGCCACCCCATGTGAGAGACCTGGATGGAGTTTTGGGCTCCGGGCTTCAGCATGGACCAGCCCTGGCTATTGTAGCCATCTGGGGAGTGAACCAAAGGGTGGAAGATCTCTCCTTCTCTGTGTATTTGTGACTCCGCCTTTCAAATAAATAAATAATATTTTTTTAAAACCACCAGGGAGTGACCTGGGGCATTTGACAGTGAGGCCTGAGGGCGGGAACCGGGAAAGAGCTCAGAGCTTCTCCCCCAGGACGGCTTTCCCTACAGAGGAAGGACGACGCCGTGACCAGAACGTACACAGAACCACCTAGGAGGACGTGCAGGCAGCGGGGGGTCTGGCTCCGCTGGGTCAGCACTCAGTTCAGGAAGCAGCAGGAGTGGGCACAAGGAGGCCGCGCGGTTGGGGCGGGCAGCCCGCGCGGGGGCCCTGGCAGCCAGCAGCCCAGGGCGCGTGCTCCGACTGCACCTGCTCCAGGGAAGATTGACAGCCCCTTCCTGGGTCTTGGCCCTCTGCAGTGGAGCTCCCCAGGGGGCAGGGCAGGACAGACAGGGCAGCCCTTGTGCACTGTCCCGTGGTGGCCCTGGGCAGGAGTGTTCAGAAGAGCCCCTGAACCACAGTGAAGCCCGCAGGCCGGGAAGCGAAGGCGGCTGCAGCCGCAGTGCCACACCCGCCACCTTCCCTGGGTGGGGCCGGCAGACATGGCTCTCTCTGGGGACAGGTCTACCCTGAAGGTGCCACCCGGCCTCACAGCACGCGTCCTCCTCATGAGGGGTGGCCGTCCTTCCACCCCTGGGTGTGCGGCCCCGTGGGTGCTGGCCGCACCCTGCTGTCCGTCGGGGTGAACTGAAGCAAATGACACCCACAGACGAGGATGCCCTGGGACCGCGCCTAAGGCAGGAAGAGGAGTCAGAACCAAGTCTCCTGTGCTGTTTTCCAGAAAACAGTGTTTGGAAACCTCAAAGTCATGTGCTAATTCTAAACTCAGTCCAAACGGAGGGGCTTCGGCGTCTGCTTCCCTGGGGCTGCGGCGAGGCCCCAGGAGGGGCTCTGCAGGTTTGGGGGGGCCGTCAGCCCACTTTTTCCTAATGCATCCTCTATCACCCACTCTTGCCGCTTCGCAACACTTGACAGATTCACAGTTCCTAAAAGCCCCATAAACGTTTTCTAGATCGCTCTGTTTTATCAGGGAGTTCTTGGAGCCTGCGCCTGCTATTCACCGTGTTTTCCTTCTGCGTTCTGTGTTTATCTTTACGCCTTTTCCCACCTAAGGAGGCCGTCATTGGGGCGGCAGTGTTCTCGCGATGGCCGTGATGCCAGCCACCGACGAGAAGCCCCCTGTGCGAGCTGGAGGTTCCCACAGTCCCGAGATGCTCCCTGCCCCCCACCAGCTCCTAAAATACACAAATAAATAAATAAAGCCATCTACGGGTGAATCTAAAGACAGCTCAAGTTTTCATGCTGCTTCAGGAGAGGTACACACGTGTGTCTTCACCTCCTAGGTGTTGCTGGGGGCGAACAGGAGCCAGGACGCGGTGCAGCCAGAGACCCTGCGACATTCTTCATCGCAATCCACTCACCTGCAGGAGTAATTTAAGGGGGTGTGGGTGGGAGAGCGGGCAGAGATGGGGACGGGGTGCGGGGGAGGAGGTGGGGGAGTCGGGGAATTGCACTGGGGACCTGAAATTATGGACCTGTTCGGAATATGAATCCCCACAGCTGTGAGAAAGAGGCCAGCCCATTGAAACTTGTCCAGGACACTCTCCCGGACGAGTTCTATTAAAAATGAGATAGGGGCCTGTAAATACGGATCCCGTGTCCCAGCGTTGTGTCAGCCCTCCTGCACCTCATTCATCCCCAAAGGTGCAATCCAGAGGATATTACCGCCGGCCTGCACGGAACGCCGGGGCTTGTTTCCATCACTCAAGAATCGCTACCTTTTAAACACAAGCATGTAAACGAAATATTCTCCCCAGCAAGCCAGCCTCGGGCCAGGGACAGAGCAAACACCGCGCCTGGCAGTGAGCCGGGGGCCGTGCAGGTCATAGTGCATGCAAACGGCATTCACCGAGCCCCCCAGCCCAGCACCCAAACGAGAACTGACACCAACGAGGGGCCAGGCAGGCGGCAGCAGCGGCCCCGTTAAATGACACGGAAATGCAGCTGCAGCCGGTGTTTAATTTGTGCCCCGCAAGCCCACTCTGCAGAGACCATAGTAATTGCAGCAGAGGATGGCCGCGGTGATAACACAGCAATAATATTTCTCTTCTCTCCAATCTCACGGCCGGGAGTCAGGGCGATCACCAAGATATTTCACAGCACTTTTGAGAGGGCCTGGACTTTTAGGGGTCCGTGGGCAGCGTCGGAAGATATTGTTCCCCAAATGTCACTGGGCAGGGCCCTCCGCTTGCAGCCCATCCACTCATCTCGGTGCCGCCCAGGGAAATCTTGGAGCCGCTCTCTGAATTCCTCATTCATTTCCAGGATGGCCGCATCTGACGGTCGTGGCATTGGCGTTAAATCACAGCCTGGATGCTAAATCACACCCTGAGCAGGAACAAAAACCCTCGTGACCAGGCTGGAGCGGCTGGCGGGCTCGGCCTGGCACTGCGGCACCCCAGCACCCAGGCTGTGGCTGGACGCTGCGTGGCTCCTGAAGCGAGCAGGTGCACCTGCCGCCGGGGCTGTCCCGACCCAGCTCAGTGGGAGGATTGAGGGGACACTGTCCGAGTCTGCTCAGGGCCCAAACTCGGGTGCTCCTGCGCCCCACATCCTTCCTGTTCCCCGGGGGCATCTCAAGGTCAAGTAGAGGCTGTTCCGTCCGCTCAGCCTGCTGCCTTCCCTCCTTGAGCCAATGAAGGGAGCCCTGACGAGGATGTGCAGTCCAGCAGGGAGGGGGACATCTAGGACCCTGCACAGCCCCGACTCTGAAGCTCCAGCAACCAGCCTCCATGGAAAGAGAGGGTCGCCTAGAACGAAGGGAAAGGTCACCAACCCCCCTCCCCCGTCTTACAGCTGCCTGGGTGTGGGGAGGAGGGGGCTCTGGTCTGGATGTTGCCCCTTGCCCCTGGGTTGTCAGAGAGCTCCCACAGCAGAGGTGACCCCAACACAGGCCCCCAGGCGCGAAGTCTCATGGTGTCCCAGCATCACAGGGCTCTGCTCATATCCTGTGCGGTCCTTGGACACTGCACGGTTATCACCAGGTTGTAAATCCAGGAGGTGAGCACTGATGAAGCCCGGGAACTGGCAAAGCTGCAGCGTGGAGGCCTGCAGAGCCGAGCTGAGCGCTGCCCCTCCGGGCTCTATTGGCCTCGGAGGCCCAGGGGAGGGCAGCCTGGGAGCAGACAGGGCCGCAGGGGTGTGGCCTCCGGAGCCCCAGAACTCACACACGTGCAGAGAGGGACCTTGCTTGGAAAAGGGGTCTTTGCCAGCGTGATAAGTGACATGGGACCAGGCTGGATCAGCGGGCGGTGCCGTAAATCAAGGGACAAGCATCCTGGCTGAGGGACGCACGGAGGACCTGGGCTGAGAAGACAGGCAGAGAACAGAGCGGGGTGACCGTACGTCAAGGAGCTCCTGGAGTCCCCAGAACCTGGGCAGGGAGGAAGGGGTCCCCCCAAGGCCAGCGGGGGAAGCCAAGCCCTGCTCCCTTCTTCATCGTGGACTTGGGCTTCCAGAACTGAGAAATGAGCCTGCCCTGTTTATGACCCACCCAGTCTGCGGCAGCCCAAGCAGACTAAGGTGCCCACTAATGGAACAGAGGTTAGATCCCCAGGTGGAAGTCCTAATCCCCCAGTCTAAATCAGGGACATCCCCATTGTCCTGCAGTTTCTGCATAAATACAAAAGCAAATGCTTTACATTAGCAAAGAGAAGACAGCAGGTAGACACTGAGCACTGGCAAAATCTCCAGGTCAAAGGTGAATCCCCCCCTCCCCGGCCTGCTCTGAATTGTGACAACTCAGGAGGGAGAGATGACCGTGTGCGAGGCTCCCCTACACGGAGGAATCTAACAAAAACATGCATGATGCTTAGTGTAGAGCCAAGAGCAGCATCCACTGGTGTTGTCCGTGCCCCCATCAGGGGGTCCTTGGGCACTGGTGGACAAGCTCTGCCAAGCAGAGAGCTGGGGGCACCCAGGGTGAGACGCCACACCTTCACTGTCAGCTGCCGAACGCACGCAGTATCTAGCTTCTCTCTGACTCCATGATCTCACTTGTGAAACGGAGCTGGTAGCAACACCTAACTGAGAAGGTCATCAGACTGTTGGTCTCTTAAAATTGTTGACCACACGGAAGAGTGGTCAGCGGATGCCTGCTCCCACTCTGACATCCCAACACACAGGGCGTGGAGAAGGCTTTGACTCTGTTCTTACAGCATTGGTCCAACAGCCTCAGGAATTCATGGGCGAAGTAACACCACCCCATTAGCCCATTCCCTCGGGCCACGGAGACCCAAATCCTAGGATTGCTACACTCTGCTGCACAACCTTTGGGCAGGATCACGACTTGTGATGTGTTGGTGATTTTGCTTGTTTTGTGTCTGCTACACTTAACAACTCATGGGTTTCCTTTTGAATTTCATTCAGGTGTTTGTTGTTTTTTTTTTTTTTTAAGTCCAGGTGACATTTGTACAACATGAAATGAGCTGTTACAAAGTGAACGATCCAGGGGCACTGTACTCACTGACAATATGTGCCAGTACCTCTTCTATCGAGTTCCAAAATTTCCCATCACCCACACAAGGAAACCCCCTTCCTGCCAATCAGTTCTCCTCCATCCCTCCACCCATGAGCCCCTGGGAACCACCGACCTGCCCCCTCACTCCGTCTCTGGTGTATTGTTCTGTAGCGCCCATTCACACGATCTTATAATAGAGGGCGTTTTGTGTCCTAGCTTCTTTGCCTCACAGCGTCTTCAAGCTTTGCGTGTCCTGCGGCGCCTACCATGATGCCATTCATTTCTGTGGCTATGCACACAGTGTTCCATCATGCGTGCACACAGTATTCCATCACGTGTGAGCACAGGGTGTTCCATTGCGTGTGAGCACAGGGTGTTCCATCATGTGTGTGCACAGGGTGTTCCATCGTGTGTGAGTACAGGGTGTTCCATCGTGTGTGTACACAGTATTCCATTGTGTTGTGTGTGAATACAGGATTTTCCATTGCGTGTGAGCACAGGGTGTTCCATCATGTGTGTGCACAGGGTGTTCCATCGTGTGTGTGCACAGGGTGTTCCATTGTGTGTGAGCACAGAACATTTTATCCTATATGAGCACGGGGTGTTCCATCATGTGTGCACAGGGTGTTCCATTGTGTGTACACAGGGTGTTCCATCGTGTGTGTACACAGGGTGTTCCATCATGTGTGTACACAGGGTGTTCCATTGTGTGTACACAGGGTGTTCCATCATGTGTGTGCACAGGGTGTTCCATCGTGTGTGTACACAGGGTGTTCCATCATGTGTGTGCACAGGGTGTTCCATCGTGTGTGTACACAGGGTGTTCCATTGTGTGTACACAGGGTGTTCCATCATGTGTGTGCACAGGGTGTTCCATCATGTGTGTACACAGGGTGTTCCATCATGTGTGAGCACAGGGTGTTCCATTGTGTGTGAGCACAGAGCATTTTATCCTATATGAGCATGGGGTGTTCCATCATGTGTGTACCCAGGGTGTTCCATTGTGTGTGCACAGGGTGTTCCATCATGTGTGAGCACAGGGCGTTTTATCCTATGTGAGCCCAGGGTGTTCCATCCTATATGAGCACAGTGTGCTCCATCATGTGTGTGCATACAGTGTTCCAGCGTGTGTGCACATGCTACTCCATTGAGTGTGTGCACAGGGTGTTCCATCGTGTGTGCACAGGGTGTTCCATCGTGTGTGCACAGGGTATTCCATTGTATACGTGCACCACCATGTGCTCTGCTCACTCATCGCTGCTGGCAGACACTGGCGATGCTGAAGCCAGGAACCACGCACTCCATCCGGGTCTCCCACATAGGTGGCAGGGGCCCAAGCACTTGGACCACCTTCTGCTGCTTTTCCAGGCACAGTAGCAGGGAGCTGGATGAGAAATGGAGCATCCGAGACTCAATCGCTCTCTCCGATGTGAGATTCTGGTGTTGCGGGCAGCGCTCAGCCCTCTGTCCACAACTCCAGCCTCCCTGTTTGGATTTTTTGTTTCCTTGCTGTTTGCTCGGCTTCCTGGAGCCCTACTCTAGCGGGTGTGAGTGATATTTCGTTATAGCGTTGATCTGCATTTTCCAAAAGAGGTTGAGGACCTATCTATGCGTGTGTTGGTTTGTCACTTGTTGATCCATTGTTCCAGTCCATTGCCTCGTTTCTGATTAACTTGTTCGTCTATCACTTGTTGGATCATAATGATTCCTTATTTATTTACATACAAATTCTTTATCAGGGACGTCCTTTGTAAATATCCCTCCCATCCATAGGTTTTTTTTTCACTTTCATGATTCATTAGAATTTTATTTCACACGTTGGGCTCACTCTTCCTTCCCTGACACACAGATGAAGCCTGGGTCAGGTGTTCTTAGGGAAGTCCAAGACTTACAGGCCCTGTACTCCTTCCACCCCTGGACTCGGGGATGAAAGGGGCACTCCTGAGGGAAACCAGCTGCCCACGCTACAGCAGAAGGTGGGAGTGTGTCTTCTCCCATTTAAACTGCAGCTCCAAGTCTCGGTGTCCGGGCAGCCCTGCACTGAGCCCGGCTCTCCCCACACTCAGCTCCTCCCCTGCATCACGGTAGCACCGGCCGCACAGAGTGAGGCATTTAGGGCTACAGGGAAATAGGCTTCCATTCCTATCTGTGATGGAGAGATCCTTTCAAAAGGATATACAAAGGATTACGCAGTGTAGACACTTCAGAGAGCAAACTAAGCGGGGTCCCAGTGTCTACACAGCTGTTCCCTTCATCTGGTCAGCTCATCACTTGACACTGTATCTGGGGTCTGCAGATGTGTGGAAGGGGACTTGGGAAGCTCTGGTACCCAACACCCAGCAAGGGCAGTGTGGGTGACATCTGCTGGCACTGGAGCTACACCGCCTACCCATATGGAGTGGGATGGCCAAGGCCACCACTGCCCACGTCCACACAGCCTGCCTGGGCCAACTAGAGATTTGGCAAGAAAACCAAGACCAGCAAGAAATTAGCCAGAAACCTTAATAACCCATCCATGCGGTATTTACAGTCTTGCTGAAGAGAAACGAGGAACAAACTCCACCCAGCAATGCACATGATCTACAGTCAGGTACCAGGTATGAAGCGTAATGGCCCTCTTAAGGGGGAAAGACCAGGAATGGGCATTTATGAGAGAGAGAGAGGGGGGGGGGGGAGAGGGAGAGAGGGAGAGGAGGGGGAGAGGGAGAGAGAGAGGTCCTATTTGCAAGCTCACTCCCTCAAGTCCCACAATGGCCAGATCTGTACCAGGGCTGGATTCAGAGCCAGACGGCAGCTCAGTCCAGGTCTCCCACGCAGGTGACAGGAGCTCAGGGGCTGGGCCTCCCCGAGCCTGCGCTAACAGGAAGCTGGAGTCACGGGCCAGAGCTGTACAGAACCCACGTGTTCTGCATCTTAATCACCAGGCCGAACAACTGCCCCCAAAATTGTAGTTTAATAAATAAAAAGTCACCGTCTGCAACTGTCACAAACATCTTCTACTTGGGAGGAGACGACTCTCCAATACAAAGTCGTAAATGCCATGAGGCTTGGGCTAAGGAGGGATTGTGAAAACTGCTACTGCCTGGGCAGTTCTGAAGGAACACCATCAGACCTAGCATGCTAGGGACCTCTCTTCTTGGCCTTGACTCCCTTCCTGTCCAGAGGAGGGAAATGTCATCCCCCCAGCGTCCAGCCCACCTCCTGAGACATGAGCTCCAGGCCTGCCAGGGGCCGCCACAGCCCACACTGATGAGCACCCTCTCCTCCAGTCAGCCTTCCTGGCTTTACATTTTTATTTTCACTGTAACTGAAAGTTGAAGAGACAGAGACAGGCAGATGGACTGAGAGAGATCTCCCATCTGCTGGTTTGTCCCCCAACTACCTGCAACAGCCAGACCTAAGCCATGAGCCTGGCACTCCATCTGGGTCTCCCACGTGGATTCCATGGATCCGGGTATTTGCGGCTCCATACGCTGCCTCCGGGGCGTGCGTTAGCAGGAAGCTGGCCTGGACGTGGGGGTAGAGCTGGAACCAGGCGCTCTGACGCGGGATGCCGGTGTGCCCCGTGGCATCTTCGCTGCTGGACGAAGCCTGCCCTTGGGTTGTTCTATTTGCTTTCTGTCCCACCACCTAGCATGTCTGGGAGAAAGTCCCAAACCCAGGAGTGTGGCTCCGCAAGAGGACCACGCCTGTCATTCCACGCACTGACGGCTCTCACAGTCACAGCCTGACTCCCGCTGGCGAGTTTTCACACGTCTACGTCTACGCCCTCTTCACAGGGATGCTGCAAACCAGCCAGCACCAGAGCCCCCGCCTTTTGGCAGACCTGTCTCCCAGTGCCTGCTTCCTGCTCGCCTCCTCGTCCTCCGGCTTCCTCCCTGAAGACAGCCTCGCACCGCAGTCCTCTGCCTGCGCCCTTTCCGTCCACGTGGAATTACTGTTCCGGTGATTCCTCTGGTTGCAAGCACCCCGTGGCCCGGCAGAGTCCCCTGCCTGCCACCTGTCTCACCACTACTCCGCCATGCCCACCCCCTCAAAGCGGCTCGGCACCCTCACTCCTCTGTGGCCCTTGGCACCCATGTGGAAATATAGTCTCTATGTATCCTGTAAGTATGTATGATAACCCCTTAACATTTTCATTGTGTCTTTGGAAAGCCTACATAAGCCCAGGTGTTTGTCCTTTCTGGGACCCACTTCTCCCGTCAGGGTAATCCTTCCATCTGGAGGCACACCCTGCACTAGGCAACAAATGTGCTGAGCTTTTGTTCAACCGAATCCTTTATTTTGTTTTCACTTTTGAAGGATGACTTCTCTGACTATAGAATTTCATACGATATATGTTTTTCCTTTTCACGCTTTAAAAATGCCATTCTATCGTCCTCTGGCTTTCATAGCTCCTGTTGGAAGCTCAGTTTCAGGTCTTACTGCTGTTGTCTTGGGTCCTTTAAACATGGCTATTTTTAGTTTCTCCTCATTTTCTGTGCTTTTTAGCATGCTGTGTCTGAAGCGCCTTGGCCTGGCTCCCATCACGTTCATCATCACCAGCTTCGTGGAGCGTCTTAGATCTGGAGGTTGATGTTGTTGATCTGTCTTGAAAAACTCTCAGTCCGGTTTTCTCAAGTCTCTCCTTGTCCGTTATCTCCCATCAGTCCCCGGGAACTCCGGCCCCACACCCGCCAGACCTTCTCGTGTCTCTTCTTGGTTTTCTTTTTGTTTTTATCTTTGCCTTTAAATTTGGACACTTTCTGTTGTCTCTCCTCCAGCTCATTAAATCTGTTTTGCATAGAGTTCAGAGCACCGTTAAGGCCGCCCAGTGAGTCCTCAGCTCCTGAACCATGGTACTGGGTTCTGGAATGTCCATCAGTGACTCCAAGTGCTCCTAACGTGCTCTTAAGAAATGACGTCATCCCCAGGGTGTTTCCCTAGCCTGGTTTCTGGGCTCTCAATGGCAAATGACAGAGCTTGCCTGGGCCACTCTTGCTTGCCAGGGCCTGAGCGCCAGGCACTCTTCCCTAACCACACACGCGAGGGTGAGCCCTGTGTCACCTCCGAGCCTGCTGGTCCACTCTTGCCTAACCACACACGCGAGGGTGAGCCCTGTGTAGCGTCTGTACCTGCTGGTCCACTCTTCCCTAACCACACACGCGAGGGTGAGCCCTGTGTAGTGTCCGTACCTGCTGGTCCACTCTTGCCTAACCACACACGCGAGGGTGAGCCCTGTGTAGTGTCCGTACCTGCTGGTCCACTCTTGCCTAACCACACACGCGAGGGTGAGCCCTGTGTAGTGTCCGTACCTGCTGGTCCACTCTTGCCTAACCACACACGCGAGGGTGAGCCCTGTGTAGTGTCCGTACCTGCTGGTCCACTCTTGCCTAACCACACACGCGAGGGTGAGCCCTGTGTAGTGTCCGTACCTGCTGGTCCACTCTTGCCTAACCACACACGCGAGGGTGAGCCCTGTGTAGTGTCCGTACCTGCTGGTCCACTCTTGCCTAACCACACACGCGAGGGTGAGCCCTGTGTAGTGTCCGTACCTGCTGGTCCACTCTTCCCTAACCACACACACGAGGGTGAGCCCTGTGTCACCTCCGAGCCTGCTGGTCCACTCTTGCCTAACCACACACGCGAGGGTGAGCCCTGTGTAGTGTCCGTACCTGCTGGTCCACTCTTCCCTAACCACACACACGAGGGTGAGCCCTGTGTAGTGTCCGTACCTGCTGGTCCACTCTTGCCTAACCACACACGCGAGGGTGAGCCCTGTGTAGTGTCCGTACCTGCTGGTCCACTCTTGCCTAACCACACACGCGAGGGTGAGCCCTGTGTAGTGTCCGTACCTGCTGGTCCACTCTTCCCTAACCACACACGCGAGGGTGAGCCCTGTGTAGTGTCCGTACCTGCTGGTCCACTCTTCCCTAACCACACACACGAGGGTGAGCCCTGTGTAGTGTCCGTACCTGCTGGTCCACTCTTCCCTAACCACACACGCGAGGGTGAGCCCTGTGTAGTGTCCGTACCTGCTGGTCCACTCTTCCCTAACCACACACACGAGGGTGAGCCCTGTGTAGTGTCTGTACCTGCTGGTCCACTCTTGCCTAACCACACACGCGAGGGTGAGCCCTGTGTAGTGTCCGTACCTGCTGGTCCACTCTTCCCTAACCACACACACGAGGGTGAGCCCTGTGTAGTGTCTGTACCTGCTGGTCCACTCTTCCCACGGCACGCGAGGGTGAGCCCTGTGTCACCTCCGAGCCTGCTGGTCCACTCTTCCCTAACCACACACACGAGGGTGAGCCCTGTGTAGTGTCCGTACCTGCTGGTCCACTCTTCCCCACGGCACACCAGGGTGAGCCCTGTGTCACCTCCGTGCCTGCTGGTCCACTCTTCCCACGGCACGCGAGGGTGAGCCCTGTGTCACATCCGAGCCTGCTGGTCTTATTTGCTGCGCAGTTGCTCAGGGAGTTGTCTGGCACAGCACAGCCTAGGAAGTGCCCAGTCTCTTGAGAGAAATGGTCCACAGGCATCCGAGTTGGTCCTCTGTTATTTCCCTCTTCCTGGCATCTCGACTTCCCAGTGCCTTTGGCTTTAACAGCTGGCATCTAAGCGCTGAGTCCTCGCAGTGAAGTGGCCACTGCCTCCTGGGGTTCGAGTCCCTCTGTGCTTTGGGGCACGAGGATGGAGCTGACTTTGTGGATTCCGTCCTTTGGGGGCCATGCATCTCAAGCCTTGTCCACACTACCTCTCCCCATTTCATCGGACAGCTTTTACGGTCATTTGGAAGGGACGATGGAACCGATCTGACTGCAGCCAGAGATTGTTTCTTTCTTTAGGCAGAAAAAAATCCACCTGCAATTTCAAAGCTAAAATCTATCCTAATTTTAAGCCCCAAGCATTTCCTGCACTGAAATTTTATTTCATCTTTAATTCCCAATATCTTTCCCCACCTCTGATTCTTTCTGAAATAAAAACAACTCCTAACTCGGAAGTAAACAAAACCAACAAGCAAACAAGAGTGTTTCCGGGTCTGGCTGTCTATTCCTTGTCTCTGCATTGTCTCCCAAGGGTCTCCTTCTTTATTATTTCTTACTACCTCTTCCCCAGTCAGTCTGACTTTCCCTCCTCCATGGTCATTCCTGAATTAGAAGAAAAGCACTTTGTTCCCACTTTAGCACATCTGAGACGGGACTGGGTCCCAGAGAGATGGGACCGTAAACTCAGTGGGGTGCGTTGACCGTGTTCTCCAGTGTCACCGTTCATTTCCAGGCACTAAGCGGTGTCTTTCCTCGTCTTAGCTCCTCCATGGCCTCAGAGCCGGGTCCTCACCTCGGATGTCCCTCCCGCACCTCCAGGGATGCCCACAGCCCTGTTGGTTCCCTCTGTCGCACATCTCCCTCTGTCCTCACCTATAAGTTCTCTCCTGAGCCGGCTTCTCCTAGCTCTGCTTTCCCTGTTAGATTCACATTTTACCTTCTGATGCTTCTGGCTTCACCCTCCCAGATCTGTGCCAATGCTCTCGCCTATTGTGGGCAGGATGTTTGCATTGCCCAAAAATCCTGTGTTGAAACTCTGATGACCGATGCGATGATATTCAGAGAAAGGACCTTGACTGTAACTTGGGTCAGATTTGGTCATGGGCACAGGGCTCTCACGATGGAGACAGTTCCCGTGAAGAGCGAGAATAAGAGTGAGAGAGGAAGAGAGAGAGAGAGAGAGTGGGAGAGGGGGAGAGAGAGAGATCTCCCCAGTGGTTCTTATGTGCACCCAGGAAGTCATGTGAGAACACAGCAAGAAGACGCCACCTGCAGGCCAGACACAGCCATGTCGGCGCCCTGATCTGGGATTTCCAGGCTCCAGAGAGGAGAGCAGACAGGTTTATTTTTACTTTTATTATTATTTTATTATTTTATTATTATTATTATTATTACTTTTATTATTTACTCCAGTTATGGTGACCCAAGGCAAACAAGACAATGCTAGTCAGTCTCCTGCAGTTCATCACCCCAACCGAGATCCACTTTGTACTTCACCCATGAGTCACTTTCTGTGTCGTGATGAGATTTCCCCGTTCAGTGAGTCTTCAGGACACACTCTCTCCTTTGCTGCCTTGGACTAAGGTCCCTCGTGAGCCGCTGGCTCCTTGGCACTGATTCGGCAGCCAAGCAGCTTGCTGCCCTGTCTCATGGAGCACCCTGGAGGGTGCCCTCCGCTCTGCACCCTGCAGTGTGGGAACGCGTCTCGGGTCTCAGCATCTGACAGCTTGCACTTGCCAGGAGAGTAGCCGTCGCTGTGTGTGCTGAGTTACAATAAGCAAGTGCATTACGTAAGCCGTCCCTTTCCAGCAGGGGGGTCTAAGAGTCAGGAGTGGGGGCTGAGGGACCTACACAGGTGGGCTCAGCCACAGCCTGGACCTGTGACCTTCGGAAGTCACCTTCCCCCCGCCCCGCCCGAGCTCTGAGGAACCCATCCATACACCAGAGACAGGTTTAAGAAATGGATGCCAGTGCTTGCCCAGCAACACCTACTAAGTGCTCACCAAATTGCAAGCATTTACCATTGGTCAATCATTATTATTGTTGTTGTTGTTACCTGTTGACACTGAATTAGTTTCCTTGGACTGGTATCAAATTGCCACTAACATGGTGGCTTAAAACAAGAGTATTTGGTCTCTGGTGATGTGGAGGCCGGAAGTCTGAAATCAGTGTCACACCTGGACCAAAGTCAAGTCAGCAGGGAGTGCGCTTTGAGGGCTCTGGGAAGGAATTCAGCCCCACCCTGCCTCTTCCACTGGCTGGGGCTGCCACGTCCCTGTCTCCCTGGACCTGCAGCCACACCATTCCACGCCCTGCGTCTGTGCTCACGAAGCCTTCTCCTCTCCTGTCTTTCAAATCCCTCCGCCTCCCTTCTGTGGCTGTATGTTTTGGCCACCAGGACGATGCTCTCTCCTCAAGACTCCCTGATCTAATGCTAACTCTAAAAACCCTTCCCCCACAAACAGGACAGGCATTGCATCTGAAATATTTCAGGTGAGAACTGCCTCAGACTCCCGAGTTTTTCAGATTTTGAAATGTTCATATACATAACAAGATGTCTTTAGAAAGAACCCAACCCAAATCCAAACTAGAAGTTCACTTTGGTTTCATGCACACCTCATCCACATGGGCTGAAGGGCTTTGATATGGCATTTAGGGCACCTGTGTTTTGACCATGACCCATCATGTCAGCCAAGTGTGGAATTTTCCACTTGTGGTGTCCCTTGAGGATTTTGGAGCATTTGGGGATCTTGGAGCAGGGATGCTCAGCCTATGAGGTCACACTTACAGACTCTGGGGATTGGCATGAGTGTGTCTTCTTCAGTCTCCCACAGGCACAGAGCAAGTTGCCACAACTTTAGCAGATGGATTAGCACACGAGTTCTCTTGCCAACCAGGCACAGCTCACGGTCTGGCAGGGCTAGGATCATGGGACCTCCCTCCTTCCCCTTCTGGAGCTCACGGTTCCCTTCTGGCTCCCAGGGGTATGGGGGAGACATGCTACCTTGCCGCAGGAAGGCTGAGACTCCCATCTTGCTGGTGACTCTTAGCCAGGGCTGGCCATGCTGCCTGGCTGTGTGGCCATCCCCAGGCTCCTGCCCAGCCCTTCCAGATGGGGAAGCTCACGTTTTGAGTGCAGGTAGGAGACTCTCGCTCCAGTCTGCTTAGTCAGAACCTCATGTGATGTCACCCAGTTGGGGGGAGAGACCGCCCACCCTTGGCTCTGACACATCATCTTAGAGAGTCACGGGCTCTACCAGAGTCAACAGAAGGGGCTTGGGCAGAGCACAGCCCATAGGTTTGCCTTGGTGTAGAGTTCACCATGGGAAGGAAGCGAGTACATAGTAACAATGGTGGCAGTGGTGTTAAGCAGATGGAGAACTGTTAGGGTTTGAGTGTGTCCTCCAAAAGTGCGTGTTAATCAACAGTGTTGGGAGGCGGGGCCTAACGGGAGGTGAGTACTCCAGGCCAGCCCTCCCACCAGGAAGGCACTGATGCCCACACCATGGGAGGGCTTGAAGCAGCCAGTTCTCTCTCATGCCGTCTCTCACCACCGCTTGCCTTTCTGCCTTCCACCATGGGGTGAGGCAGGAAGAAGGTCCTCACCAGATGCAGCCCCTTGATGATGGACTTCCCAGCCTACAGAACCGTGGCCAAATACACTCTTGTGAGTAGTAATCCCCCAGTCTGGGGTATTTTGCTAGAGTAGTGCAAAATAGTGTCAAACGAGAAGCACTGTTGTTGGATGCGAAGAAAGGATAAATCATGGGGACAAAATCGGAGTGAAAACAAAAGAGATGATTAATTATTTCAAGCTCCTTTCCAAATCACTGGCTTCCAAGTTGTACCCAGACGGCTATGATGCTGCTCCTACTGTGACCCAGTATCCCATGCTGAGAAATCTGGACTAAATTAGTGATGCAACAGAGCCCCTGCTCCCAGATGAGAAGCTCTGGCTTGAAACAGGGGCCTCGAGCGTGTTAACAGCCCCAGCAGTGACTCTGCCACTCCGTCCGAGGGAGGTGACTCTGCGGCCTGCCAGCCCGCTGCAGCGAAGAGACAGGGCCCAGGTCAGTCCTGAAGGTGCGCCAGCTGTGTGGAGAGGACAGAAAAGTCTCCCGGATCAGAAAATCTAATGTGTGCTAGCCATGTTCACAGATACACACACATGACCTGGCTACAGCAGAGGATGTGTGGAAGCAAGAAGGTCACACAACCCGGGCACCCCAGCTCCTGCATCCCTCAGCAGTTATATCTCCATTTATTTTAGAGATAATGGTGACTGCAGGCACCTCCGACCCCAACAGAGGCAAGCTGAGCCCTCCCGCGTTCCCCCTGCCCAGCGTCTAAGAATCCACCCCAGTGTCTCCTCTGTGTTCTGTGATCTGTGAACCAAGCATTCCGGCTGGGCTGCTATCTCTCTGCTCACCGGGATTCTTCTGCAGGTCACCGCAGGCCACAGGGAGAGTCAATGCAGCCCCTAGGATGACAACCACAGAAGCGCAACTCCATCTGACACCACACACTGTTCTCTTAAGCCATGCATTTGCTCAATGGTTTCAATCTCCTTTACGGAAAAGCAGAAGCCTCACTCCTCACTAGAATGCCTAATTTTTAACCAAAACAAAGATGTGGAAATAGAAAAGTATCAGCAGTGATTGGCCATTTCTTCTTACTATTAAATATCGGGGCTTAAAAATTATTAATTCTGCTGCATTAATGTGATCACTCAGGTACACAAAGGTAAAGTCAGTGTGAGTCAGGGCAAAGCGAGATCCTCGAATTCCAAGCTCAGAGCACTGACTATTTCTCATAAGGAACAGAAACTCTCTCAGGTGGAAAGGGGTGAAGATAAAAGAGGACACCCCCTCTCATGGGCGACAGGTCTCCCTGCTCACTGACTTTCAGAGCTCCACCTCCACTTGGTCCGCAAGCGACAGTCACCGCTGTCAGTGAGCCCAGACCGAGAAGGGGGACGTAAGGATCTCCTGCCTGTAGTTTCCTGTGGCTAATGCATCGTTAAAAGGCACAACAGAGCTTTCAGAAAAAGACAAGTCCAGGTTGCATTGCTTAAAAGAGGAGGGATGGATCTGGGCAAGGACCCTAAGACTGACTCCTACGAGCGGGGAGGGACCAGGAAGCTGCCCGCGAGCGGCCCTCAGAGGCTGAGACTCCCAGCCTCTCCGACTCTGCCCTCCGGGGCTGCGCCTCTTGGAAAACCACACAGATGAGATGTCCTTGAAGAAGAAGTGCTTCAGACTACAGAAGTGGTCAGCAGATGAACAGCTGGGTGAGGGTCAACACGCCATTCAAACTCAAGAGGTTAAAACGTGTTAAATGTCCACTTGGAACTTTTGAAATCAACTTCCTGCCTCATAATCAGCCAAGAGACCCCCTGGACACACACTGTCTTCCAACGGGTCCTCGGCTTTGCATGTCAGAGGCGTGAGGGAGTTGGGGACAGTGTTTGTCCCTCCATCCAGAGATGTATTGCCCTTGTTGTGTGCCGGCCTCAGTTTTCATCCGGGCACTGACCTCGGTACAAGGCTCATTTGGGGTAGGAGTGGGGATCAACCTCCTTCCGACCCTGCTTTGACGAGACAGCAGTATTTCACCAGGGAGAATTTCCGTGTGGGAGCCAGCGTTGTGGCACATAGCAGCTTACACCAGCCCTGGTGCAAGTCCCCACCGCTCTGGCCTCACTCTTCTACGCAGAGAGCGCTCTCCTCCGACTCTCCTGAAGCATCGGCCGTGCTCTCCTGCACCACTGAGGAAACCAGGGCTTCATCATCCACTCACTGTCCTCTTCTCCTGAAGGTCAGGGCATGACAACAACAGAACGTCTTACAGAAACGCACACACATTCCAGAGGTGCTGCATCAGAAGCGCTCTCATAGCCACGCCTCATACAGGAAAGAGAAGTCAATGGGGCCCAGCAGTGACATCAGCGGTTCCCGCGTCGGCCGGCGCCCCGCCCCCTGCAGCAGCGCCAAGCTGTCCACGTGCACTCGGCGGTTCTGTGCAGAGAACGGGCAGAGGCGGGGGTGCTGTCACCTCCTCAAACCGAGGCTTGTGCTGCTGGGGCGTGAGCTCCGTCCACTCTGTTGGGTCCCTGGGATGCCAGTGGGTGGTGCTGATCCACAGAAGACCGGGTGCAGCTCTTAACTAGGTGTCAGTCTGCACCCACGGCTCCAATAAGCCCACACGGCGCCTTCAAGCAGGGCAGACGGAGCTGCAGTAACACTGACAGAGGACCCAGCTATTAAGCTGTCTGCAGACTCCAGAGTGCGTGAAATGTTTGACAGCACAGGGACGAGTACACATTAGCAACGTTGCTTAATCCATGTTCCAAGGGCGGACTCTGAAGCCAGGCTTCGCCATCACATGGGCTCAGACGGTGGGGAGGGTGGTGTGGGAAGAGATGCCAGCGGCCGAGCCGTGACGTCCAGCCCTGGCCGCCGTCAGCTCCCCACGCCCCTCGGGCACAGCATACCTCACAAGGCAGAAGGTGCATGGCTCTGAGGTGAAGAAAATAAAGCCAAAATAACTTAACAAAGCTTTTTTTCCGAAGGAATGATCAGATTAACTTCGCCCTATGTTCCTTCCCGGGTGAGCAACGTGACGGGGGGATCTCAGCGTGTCTCCACTGTGGCACTGTCTGCTTACTCCTAAGGCCGCCAGAGGCAAGGGTCCACTGGCAGAACACACTCTCCCTGCCCTGCACACGCTGTGACCAGAAGTGCAAGCCGTGGAAGAGCCCCGGGGTCAGGGCTGGCCAGCCGAGGTGCAGAAGGCACAGGGCGTCCTGGCGATGGTACCAGGCTTCCCGTGATTGACAGTACGCAACACCGTCCCTTAAATGACGTGTTCCTCCCCCTCAGGGCCAGCATTTCCCAGCACTGGCAAAGCCAGCGGGTTACACAGCCAGCACGGCTCTGTCTCCTGGGCAGCTGTGCTCAACACGTGGGAAAATAACCTGGAAAGCAGTGGTGAGCCCGAGCTCCTCATAGGATGAGAGCAGAGGGGAGCCTGAGATGAAGACGCCAAGGACCTGTGTTTCTGCCAGCCAGTGGGAACCTGATTTCTCCACTGGGTGCGGGCTTTCTGTTTCTCCACATCAGTGAGAAAACCCCCCTTCTCATCCTCCAGTGTTTTGGCAAACAGACACATCGGTAACAGAACAGCTTTCAAAGTCAGAGTTCCAAGGGTTTGCAAGGATCTGTTCCCAGAGCTGCCGAAAGATGTTAACAGTGGATCCCCGCCCCGGTGCCAGCGTGGGAGGGTTCCTATACAATGAGGTGGGTATGGAATCTGGGGATCTGCAAGCAGTCTAAGTGTCCCGCCATAACTGCCATTTCACCCACAGGTTCCACAGTGCTGGTTCCCAAACCGCTCACTGAGTGCCTCCCTTCATCACTCTGGGCCCTGTGGCCAAGGGGCTGTGGTGACTCACTTCCCACGCCGTGGCATTTCAGGGGCATGTGAGGGGCAGGGGACAGGGAGCTGCACGTAACTCCCGTGGTGGGGCAGGGAAAGCTCTTCCTGTTTCCAGTCCTTCCTTGTGCATCTCACTCGAGCAACTGCAGTGCCACGGAGCTGGTCTGCAGCGCCGTGGCCTCCCCCAGCCACAGCCAGTGTCGCTTTGGGTGACAGAGGATCCAAGGCAAGAGCTGGAACACAAGGAGGCACGGTGCTAGGAAACCTGGCTGTCCTCTGGCTCCTAAACCGCAGGCTCTTTAGCTGAGACACCTGCGGACAGCCTCAAGGCAAAGCCAAGGACATCAGTGTTTGTGGCCCGGTATGCTGGGACGTCTACCAGGTTTTATTCTCTCCACTGAGAGCAAACAAGACAATAGAAACCCAAAGTTCTAATGACAGCTTTCAATTCTGCCTGGTCCCCAGGTCCCCGTGCCTGTGACAATGACCTGCACAGGTCCTGGGATGCTAAGAGCGTAAGGTGGCTACCCCTGCACTTGGAAATCTACAGGTGCCGAAGCCTGCAAATGACAGCAGGACACCACCGCTCCCCCCAGCCTCGGCACCAGGAAGAGTGGGAGCTTGGAGCCCAGCGCTGGGCTGCCCGTGGCTGATAAAGGTGAGTAGGCAATGAGCAGCAGGACCAGTCCCAGGTTGGGGACCAGAATGGATGGCCAGTAGCTGAACCCATGGCTTAGGGGCCGGTCCCAGTGCCCTCCATCAGACCGGCCCCTGGCCCCGGAGGCCTGGCAGAGCCGCCCCTTGAGTCAAGGTGTGCTGGTGGAAATAAATGAGGCCTTTCAGAAGGAGGAATTCCACCCACTTCACAGGTGCAATGGGAGAACCCTGGGTGAGCGAAAACGGGGCAGGCTCCACAAAACTCCTCCTGCTTTGTCTCCCCAGCTTGCTAGCAGGGTCAGGAAGATGAACTGAAGAAGCAGCTATCGATCTGTGAAACAATCTAATTTCAAAAGAAAAACTCTCCCGATGCCATAGTCACTCCGGGGTGGCCACGGTGGCCGCCAGAGACTTATTCAGACCTCGGTGGCCTTTCCCACAGCCTCCAGTTCCGCAGACAGACGCCAGGGAAGGAGGAAGGCAGCCCAGGGCGCTCTGTGGTCAGCTTCCCCCATAAGTAGGCACAGGCCACTGCCTGGCGCCCCCCATCAGCCACTGGGTTAGGGATCTGGGGGCTCCATGGGGCGGTGACCACCGGCCTCGGGCCTGGGGGAGGGCTGGGCCTGTGCTTCCCCAGGAGCGATGCCACTCAGGCCGTCCACTCTGGAGGAAGCCGCACGCCTGTCCAGGTGGGCGCAGGGCGGCACCCAGCGAGGGAGGCGCTGCCACAGGTGCACTAGGGGTGCGCCCTGGAGCCCAGCTGTCTCCCTCCTCGCGGGCGGCCAGACGGCAGGACAGGGTCAGCTCGGGGGTGCTGGGCAGCCAGGGCCTGTGCACGGGGACCGCCCCCGAAGGTTCTCCGAGAAGTGAACCCAATGCCTCGCTGGGGTAGTTGCTGAAGACTGAGAGCCCGTGCGATTAATAACCAAAGAAGCCGCCTGCACGTCACTTTCCAAACTCCCCTGACTTCTCAGAGACCCTGAAACCCTGGAAACTGACACCCGCTACCCAGCAGCCCCTTCGTGGTCTGGAGAAGCGGAAGCCCGGAGCCACGCCACGTCCTCAGAACGCCGCCATTTCCTGGTGGCGTCGGCCGTGCGCTGGGGGGCCCCCAAGGCGACTGCGCATGCGCACGGCGCACGCGCACCGCACACACGGAGATGCGCGCCATTGCCTCAGCCCTTCAGCGCCTCAGCGCCTCAGCCCCTGGGCCCCTCGGCCCCTGAGCCCCTCGGCCGCTCGGCCCCTCAGCGCTTCAGCGCCTCCGCGCGGCAGAGCGTTGCGGATGGGGTTAAAACCAGGAAGGCGGTCTGAGAACGCGCCCAGGAGGAGGCCGGAGTGGGCGGTGATTCGGGAAGGAGCCCCTGGACGTCTGTGGCTCGCGACACCGCCGCGGGAAATGGTGTACTCCGATTCCCCCGCGGGCTGCACCGGGGCGGATTTCCACCCCCAGCTCCTCCTCCTCGTGTGAAATCCCGCCCTGCCGCCACGTTGTCATGCGAGGAACGCAGACTATTTTTAGACATTTCCGTCATGTCTGTCCCAGCTCTGCAAATGCTGTTACGGATGGTGAGCTAGCCGATCAGTGCGTCTTGTCCAGGCCACGGGTTTCTATTTGGTCCGCACGCGGCGGTCATCCATCATTTAAGGCACTTTTTCCCAGCAGTGTTGCGTTGAGCTGGATTTGCCAGTACGCCACCCAGGACCCAGCCAGGAAGGCGAGAAGCTGGAATAAGGGAGATTTTTTTTTCTTGGGCCGTGTGTGTTTAGTCACGTGATCCCACTGGACACCTGGTGAATCTACACGTGGCTGGGACTTCCTTTCCTCATGCCGTGCGGGTCAGGATTTCTCAACTCTTAAACCTCAACGCTAAGGTTTCCATCAGCTTCCAGACATACAACCATCAACGTGCTTTCGACTGAGCACAAAGCCCAGCCCTGGGATGGTTCCTGTTGGCGCTGCCTCCAGGTGACTCTCAAGCCACCAGATTCTCCTGTCCACAGTGCTGCCCTGCCCGTGCAAGATCATCTCTGCCCCACTCCAAGACCTTCTACACGCCACAACTAGAATGTTCTTTATTTTTAAATTTTATTTGAAAGGTAGAAGGACAGAAAGCAGAGAAATCCTCCATCTGCTGGTTCATTCCCCAAATGTCCTCAAGAGCTGGAACTAGTCCAGGCTCAAAAGGAGCCTAGAACTCAATCCGGATTTCCCATATGGACGGCAGAGGCCAAGATACTTGAGCCGTTGCTGTTGCCTCCCAGGGCAAGCATTAGAAGGAAGCTGCTTGGATTGGAAGCAGAAAAGCAGGTACTCAAATCAGGCACCCTACTGAGAGATGTGGGTGTCCCAAGTAGTGTCTTAGCTGCTGCACCAAAGCCCCTCCCCTAGAATGTTCTTATATGACCCCAGACCTCTGCTCCAGGTGTGCCCTAAATATTAGATTTTAACCTTGCCCACAGCTCAGTTCAATTTCTTTTCTTACACCGGACCTGTGTCTCTGTCACATCACTGTATTGTAATTCTGTGAATAACATCAATTCATCATCTTCCTTCCCAAAGTAAATGAATATTTTTTTCCTGAAAAACAAGTTAGTGAAGGATGAAGATATAAAAATCTATCCAAGGTGGAACACTGTAAGTAGTATTGTACAGAAAAAAAAATCATATGAGATACAAGAATGAGAAAAACATGAGCAGGAATTTGTCACATAATTTATAATCATTTTTAACTTCTGGGTCAACCTGCAAATTTAATAAATAGGAATTCTGTCTTCATTGAGACCACTGACAAAACATTAAGAAGAGACTAGGAGGGAGACATTCCACCCTCAAAACAGCCAGCCAGCACTAATCAACCTTCCTTAGGTAAAATGATTTAAACATGTATTATTTTTAAAAATATCAGAAAATATTAATTATAGTTTAGGATCATGCCAAACAATTTTATATTGATCATCTTCCCCAGTCTTGATACCAAACCAATGAGTTGGGTTTTATCTTACTTCATTTTCACACAGAAAGGTCAAGTAGGTCAAGTAACTCTAGAAGTTGAACCCAAGAATAGTGACTCCAGAGATCATAACCTTCAATCACTTTAAAAACCCAACATTGGGAAAGATGAAACAAACGTCATGAGAACAAGAAATGAGATGAGAATATGAGATCACACATCCCAATCAGTGGAACACTGATCCATTCCCAAAAACTAGAGACACTACAGCTTCCCTACATTTAAATAGGCCCCTATAAACAAAAATCCATGCCTACATTGTAATTTGAAACAAATAATGCCCAAACTTCAAATCACCTATAAGTAAAAGAAATAACCAGTAGAGTATTATCCACACCACTCAGTGTTTCTGTGGAGAAAATGGAAGCCCAAGAAAAATTCATGGGAGAGAGAGAAGAAAAGAGCTTAGGAGACAACTGTAGGCCAAAGACTGACCAAAAACCACCACAAGAAAGAGAAGATCCACCACATGTGCAAAATAAAAGGAGTCCTGAAAAATCTGATCCCATACAGATGATCCAGTGGTAGCTGGGAATTCAAGACGGTGCTTCTCAGGACGGGTGCTGTCGTGTACTTGGCTAAGCCTCTACCTATGGTACCAGCATCCCATATGAGCACAGACTGGTGTCCCAGCTGCTCCTGTTCTGATCCAGCTCCCTGCTGATGGCCTGGGAAAGCAGCAGGCTTGGGCCCCTGCACCCATGTGGGAGGCCTGGAATAAGCTCCTGGCTCCTGGCTTCGGATCACCTCAACTCCAGCTATTTTTGCCATTTAGGGAGCAAACCAGTGGAAGGAAGACCTTTCTCTCTGTGTCTTCCTTTCTCTATCTGGAACTCTACCTTTCAAATAAATAGTAAACAAAATCTTTAAAAAAAACTATTGGAACTTAAAAAAAGGGTGATGCTTCTAGAGGAAGAAGAATGAACAAAGGAATAATAGGGCATGCGTTGGGTTGTGAGTGTAAAAGGGAAAATAAACAAGGGTTGATATTGGATCTGTGAGGATATCTCCACTGATGGAAAACCACCTCAAGAAACATTTCTTTTTTTATTTTTTATTTTTTTTTATTTTTTGACAGGCAGAGTGGACAGTGAGAGAGAGAGACAGAGAGAAAGGTCTTCCTTTGCCATTGGTTCACCTTCCAATGGCCGCCACGGCCAGCATGCTGCGGCCGGCGCACCGTGCTGATCTGAAGGCAGGAGCCAGGTGCTTCTCCTGGTCTCCCATGGGGTGCAGCGCCCAAGCACTTGAGCCATCCTCCACTGCACTCCCGGGCCATAGCAGAGAGCTGGCCTGGAAGAGGGGCAACCAGGACAGAATCCGGTGCCCCGACCGGAACTAGAACCCAGTGTGCCGGCACCGCAAGGTGGAGGATTAGCCTATTGAGCCACAGCGCTGGCCAGGAAACATTTCTGCAAATGAGAATAGGAATACACACACACACATACACACATGAAAACTCACATGCACACATACACATATCCACTCCAAACCAATTAAATATGGAGGCACTTCAAAAAGTTTGTGGAGGATGGAATTATAGGATGAGTTTACTTGGATCCAAAAAGCTTCAAAATCTATGCATTTTTAATATTGATTTTCCATGCACTTTTTGAAGATCAGTCATATACATGGATTTCCATTTTTTGCACTAAAATAACGTTGCCTTTTAATTTCATTTTCCATGAACATTTTGCATTTTACTGTATTTATTCAAGAGACAGAGACAGAGTTCTCATCTACTAGTTCACTCTTCACATGTCCAAATTGTCCAGGACTGGGATAGGCCAAAGCCAAGAGCTAGGAATTCAATCCAGGTTTCCTACATTAGTGTTACTAGACTGGCAGAAAGATGGAATTGACAGCTAGAGCCAGGAATCAAACAAAGGCACTTCCATATGGGACATGGGTGTCTTAATCAGCAGTCCTAACCACTAGGTAAAACACATATCCCCCCAATGAACTTTTGAAGTACATTATATATTAAGCAAGTACTTGGGGCTATCCATGACAAACCACCTTCCATCAAAGTGTCACTGTTCATCAACCATCCTAAACATTGATTTAATTACTAACCACACAGGGTCCTAAGAATGCTCAGAATTGGGGGTGAAAGTTTAATGGGTAAGAAAGTAATTATATGGTCTCAAAGTAGTTTCCTATAAGACACTAATTATGAAAAGTAAAAAGAGTGCCCTTAGAGCAACTTTGCTTTAAAAATAAGAAGCAACTTTGTAGTATAGAAACATGCAGATTCTACCTAAATTGGATGATAAACTATTTTCACCAGAAATGCACAGCTGATATTCTGTGCCTCCTGATATATTATGTAAATACATCATTTTGTCATATAAAAGTACATAGGTAATCAGAATCTAATCATTAGAAACAGCAGATAAATCCAGATGAAGATTCATTGTATAAAACAAATGACGTGGACTGTTAAAATATCAAGGTAATAAAAGGCAAGGAAAACCTAATGAGCCATTGGCGGTTAAAAGATGCTGTAGCCACAAGTGCTGCATGTAACTTCTGGTCCCAGGCTATGTTTTCCTCAAATGAACATTCTTGGAATAAGATCTGTGATCTATCTAATGGTCTAATACTGTTATTAAATTTCTTATTTTTTATATTTGTACTATGTTTTGTAAAAGAGAATATCCTTAAGTATTTAAGGGTAGAAGAAAATACTGTCCACAATTTTCTCTCAGATGGTTCAAGAAAAAAAATAAACCATAATTATAGGTAGTAATGATGGAGCAAAAGTGATAAAAAATATTAACATTTAAGAAACATAATGAAGCCAGTGCTGTGGTATAGCGGAAGAAGCTGCTGCCTGCATCCCGTATGAGTGCCAGTTGGAGTCCCAGCCTCTCCACTTCCAATCCAGCTTCCTGCTAATGCACTTGGGAAAGTAGCAGAAAATGGTGCAAGTCCATGGGCCCCTGCACCCACATGGGAGACCTGGATGGAATTCCTGGTTCCTGGCTTCTGTCTGGCCCAGCCCAGCAGTTGCAGCCATTTGGGGAGTGAACCAGCGAAGGCAAGGCCTCTCTCTCTCTCTCTCTCAACTCTGCCTTTCAAAATAAATAAATCTTTTTTTGAAAAAAGAAAGAAACGTGGATAAAGGATATTTAGGTAGTTGAATTATTTCTGTGGCTTTTTTGGAAGTCTAAAATTGTGTCAACATAAATGTAAAAATATGTTGAATTAGAAATTGTCACTTCCATATAAAAAATCCAGTCTAGTGATTTATCATTGATTTTTTTCCATTCAAAATATTTCTCAATAAAATAAAATATCTGGCATTATTGTAAAACTGTGCATAGGACACATCCTAAAACATAACATCATTTTTACATGGAACTGCATATTTATTAAAATATTTCATTACCATGATTTTTTTCTTTTTTTGTTATGATTTATTTATATATATTTTTTGACAGGCAGAGTAGACAGTGAGAGAGAGAAACAGAGAGAAAGGTCTTCCTTTTGCCGTTGGTTCACCCTCCAATGGCCGCCGTGGCCTGCGCGCTGCGGCCGTCGCACCGCGCTGATCTGATGGCAGGAGCCAGGTGCTTATCCTGGTCTCTCATGGGTGCAGGGCCCAAGTACTTGGGCCATCCTCCACTGCACTCCCTGGCCACAGCAGAGAGCTGGCCTGGAAGAGGGGCAACCGGGACAGAATCCAGCACCCCGACCGGGACTAGAACCCGGTGTGCTGGCGCCGCAAGGCAGAGGATTATCCTATTGAGCCGCGGCGCCGGCCTATGATTTATTTATTTGTAAATCAGAGTTACACAGAGAGAGGAGAGGCAGAGAGGGAGGTCTTTCATCTCCTGGTTCACTCCCTAGTTGGCCACAATGGTCAAAGCTGCACTGACCTAAAGCCAGGAGTCAGGAGATTCTTCCAGGTCTCCCACTCAGGTGCAGGGGCTCAAGGACTTGGGCCATCTTCCACTGCTTTCCCAGGCCATAACAGAGAGTGTGATTGGAAGTGGAGTGGCCGGGACTCAAACCATGCCCATATGGGATGCCAACACTGCAGGTAGCTGCTTTACCTGCTACGCCACAGCGCTGGCCCTGCCATGATGTTTTAGACCAATATCAAACTCCCTGCTGATCCATTTCACTGTTTCTAGCATTTACACTTTGTAGCTTCTTCAATTTTCCAGCCAACAGTTTTATTTTTGTTTGATTGTGGCTTTTTTTTTTCATTTTCTATAATTGTTTCCAACATCATTAAAGCCAATTGAATGTTTACCCGTCTTTATTCAGATTAGTAATATCTCTTAATTAAGTACCATCTGTAAACTTCATGAATTTGTTGTTTTATCTCCTTCTATTGGGTCATTAATTAAGAGATGAATTAAAGCTATTCCAAACAGCCAGTGCCGAGGCAGGCCAGCCACTCTTCTTGCTGCTGGATACAGGACTGTCTGGGCTGTCCCGTGGTGGCAGCCTCTATGAGTCTTGATTACAGTTACTGATACAAGGCCACCTGAGTCAGTGTGGATGTTTGCATCGTCTATAGTGGGTATTTGTGCTTCCCCGAAGTGCTGCATGAGAATCACGCCCCTACCTTAATATTCCTGGTTTATAGACCACCATACCGGAATTTCAGAATTGGCTTTCAAACTAGTCAACTTGCTCATTGACCTTTTTTAAATATAGGATTACTAGTTTAGCTCTATATCTACTCCAATTCAATCATCCCAAATGTTTACCAAGTCTTGTCTGCGCCCAAGGCATCTTGCTTTGTGCAGAAGGGGAAGAAACATGGGACATTGCTTCTGCACTCTGGGAAGTCTGCAGCTCTGTGCTCAGAGTCTGTCTCCACTACAGAACGTGTCCTGTTCTCCTGTGAGGTGTGTGCTTCCAGTCCTCACTCTCCCATTGGACAGGCATGTGCAGATTTGCATTTTTTAAACCTTGTAACCAGCACAGAGAGCAGCATGGGTACAAACTGTTAGACAAAGCAGTTGGAAGCTAAATGAAATGAATGCATAGAAGGGTGTACACGACGGATGGATAGGACTGGAACAGAGGGCCAGGGGGTGATGGGAAGACTCTTAGAGGGCACAGGTGCTTGTGTGTGGCAGTGGGAAAGGCAAATGCATCTCCCCAGCCCATCCCATCCAGCCCCAACCTGGGCCAGCAGGCGGACTTTGGTCTCTATGCAGTGTGCTGGATGGACAGTCCTCTCATGGTGAAGAGCTGGAAGCTCAGGGTTCACAACATGTAAGGGGCTGGCCAAAGCCTTGGGATGCTTAGGATGTCTGTTTTGGCCTGTTGTGGGCTGGGAGGGGACGAGCATGTGTTGTATGGGACAGGAGTGGACAAGCGTATGCTGGGAGTGGACAGGTGTGTGCTGTGTGGGGCAGGAGTGGACAGGTGTGTGTTGTGAGGGGCAAGAGTGGACAGGTGTGTGTTGTGTGTGCTGGGAGTGGACAGGTGTGTGCTGTGTGGGGCAGGAGTGCACAGGTGTGTGTTGTGTGGGGCAGGAGTGGACAGGTGTGTGTTGTGTGTGCTGGGAGTGGACAGGTGTGTGTTTCGTGGGGCAGGAGCAGCCAGGGAACAGCAACATTTCTCCTGCTTTTCTGAATCTCCCTCTTCCCTACCCCATCCCCTGAAAATACAACAGAAGAAGCAGAGCTCACCATGGGAAATGGAATCTAGCTCAGAGGAGATGATTAGGGCAAAGCTTTGTGCTCTGCATTTCAAGGGGAAGGTAGAGACCAAAAGTAGGGATGGTGGCCCAGGGAACAAGGAGAGCCCAGACACAGGACTTTGATGCTAACTCCAGGAATTTTTAGGGGAAATTCTGCCAAGTTGAGGCAGAAGAAAGGCAGTGGCTCTGTAACCTGGAAGGCTTGGCACAAAGTTGTCAGATGAGGCAGGACCTGTGCTAAAGTGAACCCTAAAGGACTATTTGTACCAGGTTCAGCACTGTGGCCTAGCAGGTAAAGCCGCCACCTGCAGCACCAGCATCCCATATGGGCGAGTCCTGGCTGTTCCACTTCCCATCCAGCTCTCTGCTGTGGTCTGGGAAAGCAGTAGAGGATGGCCCAAGTCTTTGGGTCCCTGCACCTGTGTGGGAGTCCTGGAGGAAACTCCTGGCTTCCGACTTTGGATTGGCACAGCTCTGGCCGTTGCAAGCATCTGGGGAATGAACCAGGGGATGGAAGACCTCTCTCTCTCTCTCTCTCTCTCTCTCTCTCTCTCTCTCTTTCCCACTGCCTTCTGTAACTCTGCCTTTCAAAGAAATAAATAATTTTTAAAAATAATTATTTATATCACAATTGTAGTAGAGCCATTCTGAGAGCTATTAGGTTTTCTGTGTGTTGAGCCTTTCTGTATAGTGATCCTCGGGTATATAGCAAGACATCTGAACACAAAATTACAGCCAAGCCCCAAGCCGTGGAGGCCCACCCAGTGGGATGTTTCCCCTCCTTAGAAGGGAAACATGGAGATGAAAGTGCCCTGGCCCCTCTATTTTTAGCCCAGAGAAGGTGGAGACATAACTTTCCAGTAA
This sequence comes from Lepus europaeus, assembly GCF_033115175.1. NCBI lineage: Eukaryota > Metazoa > Chordata > Mammalia > Lagomorpha > Leporidae > Lepus > Lepus europaeus. The sequence goes on from NC_084835.1 coordinate 122,948,243, forward strand.
ATGACAGTGTACGTGAGCATACATTAGGTAATTCCAACTATATCCTGTTTGAATGAGGTATACTAAATACAGGATACTGAAAGTTTGAATGTGAAAGTATTTAAGATATGTACCCAAAAAAGAGCAAAATTGGTGTGGTTTTATTAACACTAAACAAGATAGATCATAAGACCCAAAAATTTAACTTTACTAGATATCACTGGGAAGATAAATATATTTCTAAATTCATATGCTTCCAACAACATTGTTTTAAAATGTATAAGGCAAAATTTGACAACACTATAAGGACTGTCCTTATAGCAGCGGCTTTAATATCTCCCTCTCAGTATATCCACCTGGCGAAAGTATTCAAAATACAAAATATCTGAACAATAATATTAGCAAGATTAATCTAATAAATGTATGTCATATGATATGACCATATCCAGGAACTTGATATCATTTTTAATGATGTATCAAAAATTTAGAAAAATTTACTATATAATATAGTTTATAATATATAGTTTATAGGACTTGGATTATAAAGAAAATTCTTTAACCTGATAAAGGATATATGAAAAACAAGGGTAAGATCACTCAAAATAGTGAAAGGTATTAGAAGAACTTCCTTAAATAAAGAGTAAGACAACAATGCCTGCTAATATTTCTTCCATTTAATGTTGTTCTAGAGATCCTAGCCTACACAATAAAGTAAGAAAATATATTTAAGTCATAAGAAAAGAAAGTGGGAAATAGTCATTATTCTTAGACAATATTGCTGACCATGTAGAATATTCCTCAAATAACTAGATTAGTTATTGTTGGACAAGTATACCCATACACAAAAGTAAATTGCATTTCTGACTTGAGCAAAAGTCCACATGTGCAGTTTAAAAAGAGATGGCATTATAATATCAAGAATGTAAGAATTCTAGAAACAGATCAAAGAGAAGTGTTTCAAGAGTTGATGAAAAAACTTAGAAATCTTTTGGAAATTATAAGTTAGCAATGAACTATATAAATGGGTACATAATTATCTGTAAAAACTATAGCTAAGATTGACAATTATCTACACAAACCATATCCATATGTAGAAAAACTGCACACAGGCCTCCATGGCTCAGTGTTCTCCATATGACCACGTTAGTTACCCTGGTTGACTCAGACAATGCCCATCCGCCAGGAACATGGTTCAGATTTCAACCTCCAGAGTACAGGTACAGTGGGCAAAGTGGGTGGAGTTCCAGGTCGCTGGTAGCTTTTCAGTCCACAGAGCACTGCATAAATAACATGTGCACGTGACGGGCAGTGGCCAATCATGTTGCTTCTCTCAAAGTCTGTTAGGGATTAGGCACTACACGTCTGTGGTTCGGTTCACGCATAGAGCAAAGTGTGAAGCTATGCGCCTCCTTGTCTCCAGTGATGAACCCACTTGTCTCCTTACAAGCATCAATAATGGGAAAGGACACCAGCCAACCGAGTAGAAGTGCCCTGTACTGGAGTGCTACTGCCACCCAAACAAATTACCAATCACTTAAAATACGTGGATTTATTCTCTTTTGACTCTGGAGGTCAGATTTCTGAAATAAATCCTATGGGGCTGAAATCAAGAAGTGGGAGGCTTCGTTATTTCTGAAAGTTCCAGGGAGAATCTTCCCCTTGCTTCTTCCAGCCGCTAGAGGCTACCTTGGCATTTCTCGGCTCATGGCTAACATCGCTTCCACCTCTGCTCCTGTCCTCACAGCACCTTCCCTCTCTGATCTCCTGCCTCCCCCTATCGGCATCTCTGTGATTCCAGGAGACTCATCCAGATAACCCAGAGTAGTCTCCTCTCCAGGGTTCTGACATCATCACATCTACGGGGCCGCTTTGCCGAGCCAGGTCACGTCCACAGGATCTGAGGACTAGGATGTGGGCTTTGGTGAGCTGGGGGCTTTCATTCACGTACCTGCACCAAAGAAGCGGAAGCAGTAAAGCAAGCAGTGAAACTGTCAGACACAAGTGGGACAGAGTGGGATGTCCACAGCGTCACCATCTGAAACACCCGGATCTGCAGCCAGATAACCTGGTGACTCCCAGCTGCTTGAGGAGCGTGACTTGGCAGAGGGTGAAGATGTCCTGGGGGACTGGTGCCAGGGAAATGCTTCAGGATAAAAGAACTCTGAATTGTCTCACAATAATCTAAGTACAAAGAGGAAAGAGTTTGATGTTGAGCTGTAGTTAAAAACGAGTGTGACAGCTCTCCAAGGCATGTAAACCACACTCACCTCTCATCACAAGTTCTATGATGAGAAGACAAACACTTCTCAAACTATTCCCACTAAAGCTTTTGCAAAGAAATAAAATATTTCGACTCCCAGCGTTACCCACTTTGAAATTACAGTGCCCTGAATAGACACATTTTACTATTTTTCACCCCCTGTACATTTACAGCTGACAATAAAGGAAGTTGCAATGTCTTGACAAAACATTGTAAAGCCAGGAAGCATCATAATCGTTGAGGTGTCTGCGTGGTCTCAGCTTACACAGTCAGCTTTAGCGTCCGGCTCACCTTGCAAGGGGAGGCCTGCCACGGGCGCCACGTCAGTGCTCTCTAAGTTGAGATGCTGATTGAGGGCAGGTCTAAGCACGCTACTCACAGGGGTTTTTCAGGGAACCCAAGCTGGTGCTGCTACACTTTGCACAGGAGACCCTCAGAGAGCAGCCGCCCCAACACTGAAGGAGAAGACCAGAACAAAAGCTGCCCTGCCTGCCCCCAGTCCTGTCAGAGGTGTGGCCAATGAGATGAGGTCACGTGGGTGCTGCAGCGCTGGCACAGGCCAGACCCATGCACGCTCGTAGGTGAGACTGGCATCGCATGTCTACCGGGAAGGGAGGACTTACTCCAGGTGGGAGAGGAGCTGGACCTGGCAGGTAGTCCTACCTGGGGAAGGGGCGGAAGAAATGATGGTGGCTGGGTAGGGAAGGGATCCTTCATAAATGAAGCTCCAGGATTAGAGACTGAGAAATTGAACTTTATTAAAATCAAGAATGTTCACTCATCTTCATTCATCAAAAACCACAATAAGGAGAATGGAAGTCCACAGAAAGAGAAAAGCCATGTGCTGCACCCATAACTTTGAAAAGGCTCAGCATCTAGAATATGAAAAGAACTATAAAAGAGAAATAAATCTACTCAGAAAACTGAGCAAAAAGGCACCAGCAGACAGGTTACAGATAAATAAAGCCAAATTGACAGCAGATGTGTGAAAGGTTCAGCTTTATCAGTAATCAAAAAGATGCACATTAAAAATCACAGTCACGGCCGGCGCCGTGGCTCAACAGGCTAATCCTCCACCTTGCGGCGCCGGCACACCGGGTTCTAGTCCCAGTCGGGGCTCCAGATTCTGTCCCGGTTGCCCCTCTTCCAGGCCAGCTCTCTGCTGTGGCCAGGGAGTGCAGTGGAGGATGGCCCAAGTACTTGGGTGCTGCACCCCATGGGAGACCAGGAGAAGCACCTGGCTCCTGTCATCGGATCAGCGCGGTGCACTGGCCGCAGCACGCTAGCCGCGGCGGCCATTGGAGGGTGAACCAACGGCAAAGGAAGACCTTTCTCTCTGTCTCTCTCTCTCTCTCACTGTCCACTCTGCCTGTCTAAAAAAAAAAAAAATCACATTCACAATATGGACAAAATACGAATTCTAATAATAGTTGCAAGGAGTTAAAACAATGAGGCCTTATCATGCTGGCTTGAGTGTGTACGTGAACTTGGGAAACAATTTGGCATTGCTTACAAAATGAGATCATCTGCCTGCGTCACGGCCAGCAACTTCACCCATCGTCATGTACCCTAGAAAGTGTCACCCAGGTGTGCAGGGGAAACCAGACTAAAGAGAGGGCACGGCTGACATGCCAAAGGAGAGGCGACTCAACCAGCCGTGATGTCTTCACAAAACCCTCGCGAACTCCTGGAAAAGGAAGGAACGTGGCTGCTTGGGTCAGTCTGGAGGAGTCTCAGAAACCAAGAGGGTTGAACAAGGCATCCAAAAGGCGGTCTGTCTGGTTCCATTCACATAAAGTCCAAAAATAAGCAAAACTAGGCTATATGTTGGGAAATCATACACATACACACGCACACACACTTGGGAAATTATACACACACACATGCACACTTCAGAAATCATACAGACACACACAAGTTCAAGAAAAGAAAAGCCAATGTAAATTTAGTATGTGGGAGACCCCTGTGTGGAATGTGGGTACAACAGAATTCAGAAGAGGTATGCAGTGAGATAAGAGGTATTGTTAACTTTCTACGTGTTGTTTAGAATACACTCACTGAGGTGCGTTTCCTGTATTAAATATACACACATATACCTATATGCCGTTTTCATGTACAGCATATGTGTGCTACATATGAAAGACATATATGTAGATGATCATGTGTATGTCTGTGTATGAACTTTTTAAAACCAAAAGTATTTTAAAGCTTTGAATACTTAATACACTATTCTTCTTGGAGGGCGCCCTAGATATAACAATGAAGATGGTAATGCTAACACAATAATACAGTAACCATGATAACACAGGGCTTTGTGGAGGCTGATAAAAGCACACCATTGCAGAATTCCCTCACATGTTTCTCTTCGCCACATGGGAGGAAGGCATAACCCTCAGGGATAACAGGCCTCCTAGCAAATCTAGAATGTTCTAAAGGCCTTCATGGGTTCTTCAGTAATTAACTAACAGCCAGTTACAGGTCCCTTCAGTTCAGGCGTGGGGAACCTTTTCTCTTCCAAGAGCCATTTGGGTATTTGCAGCATCATTTGCAGGCTGTATAGAATCAACAATTTAAGAATCAGCCTGCTATGCATTGACTGAATGTCAAGTCCCACCTGCAGCTGCCTTGGCAGGGAAGAGCAAAGGGTTTTGCAAGCATTGTAAGGCCTGTGGGCCAGACTTCCCGTACTCCCGAACTGGAAGCAAGACAGTTCTGAGAGACGGCTCCTGCAAAGAATCCTAGGTAGGGAAGGAGAGAGAGAGAGGGAGGGAGGGAGGAAGACGGGGGGGGGGGGGGGGAGAGAGAGGGAGGGAGAGAGAGAGAGAGAGAGAGAGGGAGGCTGAAGCACAGCCATGTGTGAAACCACACTGCTCAGTCCATCACCAGGTGGGACGTGCTGGCCCTTCAGACTGCAGGGTCCTACAGGAGGCAGCTTGAGGAGGCTCCCAGGACAAAGCTGGGCCAAAGGAAGCAACAACAGATTCATAGCCTGCACACTGAGTTCAGTGCTCGAGGGCCAGGGCAGCGTAACCATGGGACGAGTGATTGATGGGGAGGGCAGAGCTCCACCCAGGTAGTGAAGGAAGGAGGCACGGGCGGAGGAGCGCCACCTGCAGGCCGATGCCACGCTGCAGGCACAGTGGGTGCCAAGGTGACCACATGGAAGGTACTGACAGTCGGAACACCAGCCTGGACCCAGATTCTCAGGCATTCATGACACAGGGCAGTAAGCTGACATCCCTGTGGGGGGCCCTGGCTGGCTCCCCCAGAACCAGGCAGTCCACGTTCCTGTGACTTAGCTGGGTGACATCAGCATCACGTCCTTGTGACAGCAGTGCCCAGGACAGGGCACCTCCAGCTGCCCCTGCACTGCACAACCCCAGCCTGTCCAGGAGAGCACAGCTGACAAACCCAGGTGGGGGGCAGTCTGCAGAGCCTGGCAGGGCTCATCACATGCCAAGACCATGGATCCAACACAACGGGGAGCACTCTGAGACTACAGGAAGTTGCTGGGACACAGTGACCAGGCGCCAGGCCAGACCTCAGGTCCACTCCTGCATCAGTTAAAGAGGAAGCTGGCAAGCTCTGGGTGAACTCTGGAGCACAGACAGTATCAGCTTGGATCCCCTGCCTTGACTAAGTGCCCTTAGCCATGCAACTTGCTGATTTTGATGGAACCCAAGCAAAGGATGTGCAAGACTTCACTGCAGTACTGTGGTGCAATGAGAAGGCCATGCCAAGATGGCACTGGCAAGTGAACTCACTTACTCAGGAAATGGCTTTGGAACCCACCTGGCAAAGTAGCCTGCCTGGCAACAGGCAGTAATTGGTTGGAGCATAATCTGCCCCTTAACTGGATTGGCTACCTCAGCTATATAAGCTGCCGCACCAACTGAAATAAATGAGTCTGTGGGCTGCTCGCCCCTGGCCCGCTTTCACCCAACTCCCGACTCCCAGTGTCTGTGTCAGGACTCCGCACATCTTGCCCCCACTGTGCTTCTCCTCTCAGAACAAATCCACAGCAACACAGTACTTTAGCAACTTTCATGAAATGCTAGAAATTATTTCAAAATAATTAAAAAAAACTCTAATGTGATGTAGAAATTCTAGAAAAGGCAACACAAGCATGCCAGAGACACCAGATCCAGCAAAATCTATACAGCCTGGGTAAGGGCTTTGGCCTATCCTGATGGCAAAGAGGAGGCAGGCCAAAGACAGAGGCCATGACCAGGGTCACATCGAGCTGAGTTGCCCTCAGTTTTGGGTGGAGAATTGATGGGGGCAGATGGCAGGCAGGGGGCAGGCCGTGGACTCCTGGGCAATCCAGCCAGGGGAGGAGGGTGTGACACAGGGAGGGGTCCCTGGGAGAGAGCCGTGCAGAACTTGCTGACCGGTAGGTGCGGGTGGGAGGACAGCTGAGCAGTCCTGGGTGATGTCAGGGTTTCCCACACAGAAAACCCAGGGGGAGGTGCAGAACCTGGAGGGGAAGATTAGGGATTGAATTTTCAGCATGACCAGGGACAAACAGTGGCAATGAGTTTGCATGCTCTTCTTTTACTAACGTTTGCTAACTTGGAATTGGGGTCCTAGGGTTGTCACGTATAAAAAAATACACCCTGTATGGTGCCTCAGTAGCCCCCCTTCCTTGAGGATGGAGCGGACGGCGACTGGGCAGGAAGCTGAGCTGCACCGCATCACCAGGAAGGGCCCCTCCTCACCTTCTGGGAGCTGCTCCTGCCTGTCCTTCCGAGGCATCAGAGGCCACTTTGCCATGGTTGCTTTCCCTTCAGGACAGAACACTACCCGTCAGCCGTTTCTGCAGCCCCACAGCTGCAGGCGTCCCGACCCACGGCACCCCTGGAGGGTGCCAGTCCACTTGGAAGAAGCGTAACTGGTTTTCCTATGAAACAGGTCATGAAGATGCGTGGGTTACTGGTAGCAAGGTGGCCTGTTCGTGATCACACGCGTTTGACCTCATCCAGCCTCTCTGGAAACTCTACACCGGAAGTCCTACCTTGACAGAGTCACCGCACAGAACCATGGGGTGCATACGCCTGAGCCGCTAGCCAGACCAGATGAGGGGGGATGAGGTTCTGGCTGAAATAATGTTGTCTCTGAGCAAAATACCCACGCATTTCCTGGAGCCACTGTGTAGGTTTCTATGCATAGATCTGTTCAAAACGTGGCCAAAATCAACATTTTTTTTTTCTGAATGCAATGGCTGACTTACATGTGAAAGTTTAACTCAGAATGTAGATGCTAGTCTGCAGTACATCCAAGCAAACACCATGTGTGAAACCTCTCGAAGGTGTCACCGACCGCCTCCCTCGTGCCAACTTCCCACCGCGGGCACAGACCTCCCTGCTCCCACCCCACCGGGCCCTGCTCTGAGAGCTGCCAGCTACAGGAGCCGCATCTCCCCAGTGGGTTGGAAATCGTGGAAGGCAGAGTACAGAAAGCTGAAGGAACAACTTGCAGATTAAAACGCATGTCTGTGTGTCTGCGGAATACTCGGCGATAAGAGACGCTGGAAGTCTCAGAATCAGTCTGCTCACACAACCCCCAGAGTGGGATGCAATCCCAGGGGTGGGTGGGAGTCCCTCTCTACAGGGGGATGCAGAACCCAGTCTCAGAGAGGACAGACCCTCATCGACAGTGGGCAATGCTTCAGACCATCGTCCCCCAAGTCAGAGTGAGTTCAGCAGAGCCTCCGGGCCTGGGTGCTGTAATTGGCAGCCCTACAGCCTTTAGCAGCTCATTTTCTCAATGCCTGCATCACAGGGAGAGAGTTTGTCAGAAGCACGTGCAGTGAAACATTGGGCACTTAGTTCAGGTCCCAGCAAATACCCACGGGATGAGTTCCCTGGACACTGACTCACTATTTGTGATCTGAGTGCTTGAATTCCCCGAAATTCATGTGAAGAATCCTAACCCCCAATGTGACGGTCTCAGGAGCTGGGACCTCTGGACAGTGATTGGTTCGCCCTCTGTGAACAGGATCAGTGGCTCAGCGAAGAAACCCCAGAAACAGGTGTTCAGCACCAGCCGTGACGATGCTGCCTGGATGCCCGCGTCCCATAGCAGAGCGCCAGGGCCAGCTCCCAGCTCTGGATCCTGATTCCAGCTTCTGACCACCATGCACCCCAGGAGGCTGCGGGCTATGGCTCAAGTACTTGTGGCCCTGTCACCAGTGTGGGAGACTTGCATTGAGTTCCTGGCTCTCAGCCTGGACCTGCCCTGGCTGTTTTGGGCATTTAATGAGTGAATCAATGGATGGAAAATCTCTCTCTCTCTCTCTCTCTCTCTCTCTCTCTCTCTGCCATTCAAATAAACATTTGAAAAACAAGAGGCCACGAGTCACTGTCTTGGGTCTACACCACGTGAGCACAGTGAGGAAAGGCCCAGCCCAGACAGCAAAGCTGCCGACACCCGGGGATCGGGCCTGCAGGGTCCAGAATGAGAGAAGCACATCCCTGTTGGGCCCAAACACCCAATCTAAGGTGTCTCGTTGCACAAGTAAGCTAAGAGGTGACTCACAGGGCTCTCCTGACTGCACCAGGGTCCTTCCACCCCGTCCGTGGGAAGAGGCCCATTCCTTACACACCTGCCCGTCTGTGTTAGGGAGCGCAGGCAGCTTGCAAGGTGAGGCTCTTGATGTGTGGGGTCAACAGCTAAGAGCAGGACTCTGGATATTAAGAACATGGCAGTGAACAAGACAGCCACGGACCTGCTCACAGAAAATGCTTGGGGAGGAGGCCCCAAGACTGCAACATAGGGAGGGGAGTGGATTTGCCCACCACCAAGGCTGTGGGGAGGCTGGAGTCCCAGGTCCTGAGGGCGCCCTGCCCTGGGGAGAGTCGTGAAGGAACACTGAGAGACCTGAGCGAAGCATGAGACCCTCGTAAATGTGTTAGACTGCAAGGTGTCTGTGTTCACACACACACACACACACAGGCATAGATTCCTTTATTCTAGAGATTCCACGCATGGAAACCGGCAGAGTGAACTGCGTGGAGCTGTTGAATGCTCCATCCATGGACCTTGGACTTAGCCTGGAAAATACTGTGACTTCTCTGTTGACACATGTGAATTTCCTCTGAACTTTTTATTTCAAAAATGATGAAGAGCAATCATGAAAAAAAACAAAAACCTAGTCCCTGCGTTTTAGCATCCGTGGTTTTCCCAGTGCTCCTCAGGGCTGCCTCCTGTGCCTGAGTGAGCTGCGTTTGTCAAGTGTTTATCTGGGCCGGCAAGCCCAGAGACCACCCCCGCGTCCTCGGCCTCCTTCCCCTCCAAGTTCTGCCTGCTTCTTAATTAAAAGGAAACTTTCAGATGTAATCCCATGTGTCAGGGGAAAAAGGAAGAGAGACCCTTGTGATGGAAAAAGAAAGTCACAGATTTGCAGATTTTTAATGAAGAGGTTTTTAAAATCTCTTCTTACACACACAAATGCTTGGGAAGGTGAGCTGTAAGCGCCCCTTTTCGTCCCATAATTAGAAGTGAAGTGTACTTTAATGTGCAATAATAATGTTCCAGCTGTGCTGTTTTGCAGCTAATAATTACACACAACAGCGTGAGGCATGAGAGCTAACAGAAAGTTCTGCTCTTCATGTGTTCACCACGTCTCCTCTCTCCCCGCTACCTGCCTCATTTGCGGTGACTACTTTTTAATCCCCTCTTTATTCTAGGAGTAGAAGCACTAGTTAGTTACTTTCTTAAGGAGAGAATGTGAGGCAAGATTGCTGACTGGATAAAACTGCTCCCGTACAAAGCAAAGTCTATAATAGGCTGTCTAAAGAAAGGAAGAAACACACGCTGAAACCACAGCTGAGCTTCAAACGTGCGTGCTGGGTCTCCTGTCTCCAGGAGCGTGCTGCGCGCTTTAACTGGATGCTGCTCAAATAAGACGAGGAGTAGCAAGAAAAGTGAGGTCACCAAGGCCTGGCACCCAGCCTCAGCTTCTTAAGACCAAGAAATAGACTTGTCATTGGACAGCCACATTTGCCTACAGGGGCATGCACCATTCCCCGCACATCTCGGGGTTAGCCGGCTGTGCACCCAAGTGAGCCTCTGCGTTAGCTCCTCAGCCAGAGTTCCCTTGAAATCACCGAAATATTACAGGTGATTTTCTTGGGAGAAAAAAAAAAGTTGCCATGCGTATTTTTAAAAAGCCGACAAAATAAGATTTGGTTGGAGACATTTGAGGGAACCAACTCGTCTCTGATGGAAGGTCTTACATAGTTGAAATGAATTAACTTCTGCATAAAGTTGAAGACACAGCAATGGATTCTGCAGACACGCGTCCGATGCTCAGGACAGCCAGTGCCCTCCTGGACAGTCGCCTGGATCACTTCGGCCACAATTTACCTCATTTCCACCTGCCGTGAGCACACTCCCTTCTTGATGGTTCCCAATAACCCGGCCACATGGTTTAACACCGAGTCAATCCTTCATTTCTTGTTGCTATTACTGAACTATAAAAAAAGCATCAAGCTTGTAGTGCATCTTCATCCAGACCCTAAAGAGAACATTCGAGAAACTCACTGCTTTGTTTAGAGCTGGGGCAGTTAGGAATTGAAGCCACAGGACCAACTATATTGCTGTTTCAACATATGGGATCGTTCTAAAAGGAGGGTACGTCCCAGTCCGGAACACGACAGGCTGTAGCGTGCAGGGTGCCACCTTGCAGAATGGAGAAACTCCTCCTGCGTCTCAGTGGCAGCTGCAGCCAGCGTTTTCCCAAAGCTTTCACTGGTTTCCAACATGACCGAAATAATGAAATAATGCGCAGGGAGAACTTCATGTGACCTCTGGTACCGTGTAGCCTCCCTGTCGTCTCACAGACGGGCAGTATTAGGGTTCAGGTGTTTTGCCCAAGGCTGACATGAGGCCAATCCTATTGTGACATCTGTGGACCAGGACTCACACGGCTTGAACACTCCATCCTCGGCGACCCCGCTGTGTGCCTGCTCAGCTTGGCAGAACCTTCACTGAAGAGCAAGACTCAGGCTTCCGTGTTGGGTAGAGGAGGGCCAGGTCATGCCACAGACCACGGGAGAGGCCGGTTAAGAATTTAAGCAAGAAAAGGCTATGCAAACAGTGAGCAGACGCCCTAGGAGCAGCTGCTGACCTGGAAGACATGTTTGAGGGTCTGAGATGTGCTGTTGCCGCCTTGTACTTGTGGGACAAAACATAGAACATGGCCAGGTTAAGGGCCCTGGCTACAGCCCCGCCTTCGTGAACTGCTCCCTGACAGTGAGAAGAAGCCGCGCGTAAGCCATCACCTTCGCAGACGCAGGTCTCAATCTAGCCGTCTGCGGGGCCCAAAGCGGTCGCAAGATGATCTCAAAGCACCTTCCAGAGGAAGACAGAACTGTCCCCAGGCGAGGATATCAGTAGCCCGGGCCTCATCTGCATCTCCCGACAGCTTACACACAAATGTGCAGTACAAAATCAAGGACAATTCAGCGCGTGAGGATGGAGGCCATCCGGAGAAAAAGATGCAGGGACCCCAGACCTTCGAGTCCTGCACTACCATGTTCATTCTGTTTAAGAAGGTAAGGTGGGCTTCGTAAACTTGGATACAAAGCTGGGCACTGTGAAAAGCAACACCAGGTTTCTAAATGAATGTGTTCTGAAATCCAGACGAGAAAAACGATTGAGTGAAGGACTCAGCAGACAGAGCTAGAAGAGTGACAAAACAAAGTCTGTGACGCAAGTGGAATAGGAAAAAATACTTCCTAAAAAGTTCCAACCAATAAAACAAAATTCACTCTTACATGCCTCGGAAAGGAATGTCCTGGAGGAAGTTGATGGGACTGCTAAGAAAAACCAAAAATCCAAACAGGAGAAGAGACACCCAGAGATTAGCAAGAGGCAGCCACTGTAAAGAGAATTAAAATCACAGAGGGTTCACACCAGTGAGAACAATCGGCCCAAAAGAGGATAGAAGAGAAAAATGTGGCAGAGGTAAAATGTGAAGTGATACGTGAAAAATGTTAAGATCTGACACAAAACATCAATCCACAGACATAACAGCCCCAACTCACCGCAAACACGAGTCAAAAACAAATCTACTCCTACCAGAAATCTTATAGAAGGAGTGTGGAAAACAAGAGAAAAGTTCTTGAACAAGGAAGAGACTGTACTTCCCAGGAAACATCTAACATCTGACGTCCTACGAACTACAGCGACACACAGACATCCTGCGATCCCCTTGCCTTCGCGGGGGCTGTGCTGGAGGGTGGTGGCCTCAGCCTTAGCTGCACAAGGACCTCCCAGCAAGCTTTAAAACAACCAGTGCTAGAGTGCCTGGGTTCCAGCCCCAGCTCCACGCCCAATCCCAGTGCCTTGCTGCTACGTGCACCCTAGGGGCAGCTCAAGCTCTTGAGCCCCTGCCACCCACCTGGGAGTCCTGGGTGGAGTTCCTGGCTCCTGGCTTCAGCTCGGTCATTGCAGCCATTTGGGGAGTGAACCAGCAGATGGGAAGTTCTCTCTCCCTCCCTCTTCCTTCTCCTCCCCCTTCTCTTTCTGCCTTTCAAATAAACTAATTTTTTTTTAAATTTTTTTACTGTCAAGGCATGCGCCTGCCCGATTACACAGTCTCTGGGGAAAACTGCTGCACAGTTTTGTAGACACCTGTTTGTTTGAATTCTCTGCAGCTGAACACAATGCGAGACTCGAGTTTGGGAACCGCTGTCGTAGAGGCGTTCTGATGTAGGCAGGAAAGGGTGAGCGCTGGCAAGAACAAAGAGGTGGCTGCCAAGGGATCCTGGTCTTCACTTCGTACCGAAGGCTTTCGTGCCTGCTGTCCTGGTGTCGCAGCAGCACGGGACAGTGGCTCTCCTGCAAACCGCCTGTGATGCCTTAGAAAATCGTCGTGCAGCCTGATAGAAAGCTAAACGGCCCACACAGATCAGGGACCCTGCAGCAGGCTTCCGGCCGCGAAGGTTTCTCCTTCCAACACAGGATCAAAGCCGACAGCCTGACCTGGGTGCAGTGTGAGGTAGACCAGTACTACGCAGTGTTGTCGGTTTGTAAGTGGGACATTCTCGTAACCACACCACAGTCAAGATTGAGGTCTGTGGCATCACCACAGAAATCGCCACACGGCCCTCCCTTTGTGGTCACGTCCATGCCTAACCCTGAGAACCACGGATTTGTTATCTCCTCCCCCAAGTTTTTCTAGCCGGTATATAAACAGAATCAATCACTCACCACCTTTTCAGATTGGCTTTTTCCACTTAGCATATTGCTCCTGCATGGAGTTTGGCCATGGATTCTTTCCCCACTCATGGCTGCTAAGTGGTGCCTGCCTGCCGGTGTTTAGGTTCAACGTAACGAGCGGTGCACTGGGGCTCAGGGCTGCCTTTATCTCCTAGTGGTTTCTTCTAATTTTGAAGGGGATTCTTTGGTTTTTTTTTTCCCTACTTTCTTGTGAGTTGCTTAAATTTCTTAGAATTTCATTTTTATTTATCTACAGTGTCTTGGAATATAGCTCTTTATGTAACTGCTAGTGATTGGTCTAAGTATTACCTAATACACACATGACTTACCAAGTCTTCTGGTGTCACCATTTTACCCACTTAAGTGCAGGAAATATACCTCCCTTTAAGTCCCTCTGCCTTCCTCATTTATATATAATACCTTAGTTATTTCTCCTATGGATTGAGAACCACATCTGACAGTGAAATACATCTTTGCTACACCACCAAAACCATTTGAAAACTCAAAAGAAGAGGAGAATCTGTTGTCTTTGCCTGTATTTTTGCTCACTCCAGTGTCTCTTCCCTTTTTCTGTTCCTGATATTTCAGGATTCCTTTTTTTATTTCTTTTCTGCTAAGAGAACTCCATTAAGCCATTCTTTAGGGGAGGTATGCTACAACAAATTCTTTTACATTTCTTACAGTTTTTAAAAGACTTATTTATTTATTTGAAAGTCAGAGTTACAGAGAGAGAGGGAGAGACAGAGATCTTCCATCTGCTGGTTCACTCCCCCAGATGGCTGCAATGGCCAGGGCTGAGCCTGGCTAAAGCCAGAGCCAGAAGCTTCTTCCAGGTCTCCCATGTGGGTAGCAGGGGCCCATCTTCCACTGTTTTTCCAAGGCAGTAGCAGGGAGCTGGATGGGAAGTAGAGCAGCCGGGACCTGAACTAGCGCCCGTATGGGATGCTGGCACTATAGGCAGTGGCTTTGCCCACCACCCCTCAGTGCCGGCCCCCAATTCCCTGCATCTTAAACCGGATTTCAGTTCTGTTCAGACCATCTCTGATACCTCAGTGTTGACACCTGTCTTCTCTCAGTTCAGGATTTCCTGGGTTCTTGTGTGATGGATGATTAGTGCAACCCAGACCCATGGAGGACTGCACATGCGGCCTGGCTGTTACGTGAATGTTCCACTCAGCAGGCTACTCTGACACCTGTGCAGCAGAGGGGGAAACTGCCCCTCATTCCTTCTGGGTGGGACCAGAGTCCGGGTCCCCTCATGGCTTCAACCAGCACCAGAAGGTGGAGTCCTTGTGACTGCCAGCTGGGGTTGGGAGTGCCGTCCCCACTGCACCCCAACGCACATCAGCCTGCTGCTTCTAGCCACACAATCTTTCCTGGAGGCTGTGGGGTGGGCTCATTACGGCTGGCCAGTGGTCGCATCCCAACTCCCACCAGGGTCCTCTCCTCTGACCCCACGCAGCCTGCAGTGGGACCAAGGGCAGGGATCCAGGTTCTGCACTTGGCCTTCGTCAAGGTTCTGCATAGGATGGAGCCACAGGCGTTTCTGCTGGGTTGAGATGGAGCCGAGCAGGTGCCGTGGACTCTTTTCTGTCCTGCTGAGTCAGATGTTGTGGCTGTGGCTTCTCTCGCCTGCACCCATCGGCAGGAATGGGCTCCCGTCTTCTCCAGCGCCCATCCTGGCATACGTGACTCCCCACCTCCCAGAGGCCCAGGGCCTCCAGCTGTGCAGTTCTTGGCTCAGTTTGCTGTTTCCCACATCTGAGCATCTTCTCTCGCGTGGTAACGTGGGCACCGAACAAACCTTGCTGTGACATGTCACAGCAGGCTAGGGTTGTGTCTAAGCCAGCACGCTGCAGCCAAACACTGCCAGGTGCCTCTCCCACGTCTCGGTCTGGAAGGAGATGCCACTCAGAAGTTCACTCCTCCTAACTGCTCGGCTCTCAAGCCATTTTGAACACTTCACGCCTTTCCATATACGGAGGGTAATACTGTCTTGGAGCCTTCAAAGATAAGACAAGCTCAAGTGCGAGCAAACAAGAGCTCCTTGTTGAAGCACAGCTGTGTTGAACATATTGGCCGAATTCTTCCCAAGCAATAATGATGAATGTAGCATTAATATTTCAAATGGATCCCGCTGAAAGGTTAGTCTTCCAACACCCTTAAAGTTTCCCAATATCCTGCGGGAAGTTAAAGGAAGGTTGGGCTTAGCAGGACTTGGACTGAATGAAATATCTTTAAAATATCTTTTAAAAGATATGACAGACAATATGCAGCCGGGCAGTGAAACAATAATACGGTTCATAATACAATAAAACGGGCTGGAAAATGAAACTCTTACAAAAAGGTTTTATGGCAAGAGCGTTATGATTAAGGAAGTCATTTGATCCTATCCTCGCGACTTTGAATAACCCCAGTTCGATTTTTTGAAACCAGAAACTCCAATTCAACCTCATTTGTGCTGTCAAGACACGCAAGCCAAAGAACAGATGTGTCTGGGGAAGCGGGGTGAGCGTGAGTGCCCCTCGCACAGCCAGGGGCCGTGCAGAAGGCGCATCGGGAAACAGTGTTTTGGCGTTTGGAATAAACCAAAGGGAATAAAATAGTTCACTGGGGGTCTAATCCCCACCTTGATATAAATTCAGATTTACATGAGAGTTTCGGGACTAACTCAAGGAACTTCTTCATATCTGTGGGACAGATACACTGATTTTTTATGTGTATTTTTGCATGCATATATTTTTCTATGCCCTGTGGTTTTGGCCTTTAAATCTGAGGTGGACCATCCTTGACCTGAAGTGCTTCAAACTGAAGCATTTACGTGTCTCTATTGAGCTATCTGGGGGGCGGGACCCACATCTAAAGAGACAGTTCATTTGTGGTTCAGACTCGCCCTGGCTGCACAGGCGGAAGATAATTTCATGCAGTACTTTGTGCTGTGTATCGTGTCTTTTATAAGCTATTATGTTCCCAGCCCAGGACCCAATTCTGGATCAAATACTGCCATTTGTTTTCACACCTTTCCCGTCTCCTTCAAGCTGGAAGGGTTTCTCACGCTTTCTCCCTGAACTTTTTGAGGACTACAGCCAAGTTGCTGTGAGCTGGGGTTTGCGTAGAGTCCGTCACGGTGAGATTCGGATGAAGCACTGTTGGCAGGAAGAGCAGAGTGCACAGGACCCTGGGCCCTGGGTGCCTGCCCTCGGGTGGCCCTGGTCCTGCTGCGTCTCCACACAAACGAAGCCGACGTGATTGCACGGTGTCTGCCCGCGGTCAGCACGGCACTAGTATCTTTTTCCCTCAGTGATGTATGAGCGATGTGTAGGAAGACAGTTTGCCTGTCCTGTCTCTCACCAGATTTTCACACGCCCAGCATCAGCACCTGGTGATCCTCTGCCACCCCCCACTCCATCTGTGCTGGTTCCAGGGCATTCCGCGGCAAGGGGGAATCTCCCTTGGCTTTCTGTTAGGTCTGGCTGTGTGTGCACGTCATGGGATGCTCAGCTGTATATCCAAAGCATATAGGCGTATGTGTAGATGCACCAGGGTGACAGAGAAGTGCATTTTATTGAGTTATAGGCTATTATTGTCATATGCTTTGGTGCCCACATTGTCTCAGACTTGGCCAGTAGTAGCCTTTTCAGGCTGGTTTCAGCATTTTTGCTGTAATTGATGGAGATTCATATTTAAATCACTCTCAAGGGCTGCCTTGTTTTCTGGCACAAGATGTTCCAGACACGATGTCTTCTCTCTGCTCCAATCCCGGAGTAGACTTTTCCCAGAGACTCCTGGTGTGAGCGCAGGGGTACCATTGCTTCCAGACTCCTTCAGCCAGGAGAGAGAGAGAGAGAGAGAGAGAGAGGAGAGATGGATGGCTCTGTTTAAAACCATGAGCCTGTACTGATCCCTCCAGCTCCAGCGAAGCCCCAGGCTATGGCAGAGCTTCCCCTCTGTATTTGTAGCTGCTCCTCCAGTGCTGGGAAGCCTGCCTAGCCTTATCTTCGATGTGTTTACTCACTCGTGCAAGCTTAGAATATAAAGTAGTCACAGAAAACCATACCACTGGGAAAGGAAAACCTGAAAAACCTGACAGCAATGCTTGAGCATCGCTTTATAGTTGTGTGGTGTTTTCTGAAGCTTATTTACATACAGTAAACACATAGCTCTTGCACATAGAGTTGAAGAAGTCTAAACAAATGCCTTCAGCCACTTCACCCCGCCTCATGGCACGATTCCCGTTTTCTTGACTCCAAAAGCTTCCCAAGGATCCTTCCTCGCCAGTCCCCACCCCTCTGAGACACAAGGTCATTCCGGCTTCTGTTCACTGCCTTACGGTCACCTACGTGTGAGACTAAGGTGCATGACATTCCACAGCCTGTTCCTTGGTGTCTCACAGCTCTGCTCAGCGTGCTTTTGAGAGTCACCCTCAGCGCTGCACGTTGGCATCGCCCCCTTCCTGGGACTCAGCTGCAGGCCCAGGTGAGGTTACCCATTCTCCTCTTGACAGACTGTGGGTCCTCCTCTGATCTGGACTCTTGCAAACAGAGCTTCCGTGAATGCTTTTCTTGAATTTCATACTAAACTGCTGGATGACTTAGTAAATCCACTGCAACCTCCCACGCTCCCACCAGCAATGGGCACGCCTCCTCGCTCTCCACATCTTCACCAACATTTAATGTTGCCTCCCTGTGCTCCCACTGGTTGTCAAATCCTGCAGGTTTGAGTTGCATTTCTCTGGTGACTAACAATGTTGAGGAACTGTCCTATGTTTGTATTTTTATTGGTTTCTAGATGTTCTTCTCCACTCTGCTTCTAAGTTCCTTTCAGGGATGTATACCAAATATTGTTTCCCAGTTTCTGCCTTGCTTGTTTTATTTTTTAATAATGTATTTCAATAAGTACACTTTAATTTTGATGAAATCCAACTTATCAATCATTGTTTGTCTTGTGCATTGCATTTTCTGTGTTATCTAAGAAATATTTACCTCCCTTTAGGGCAAGAAGATGTTGCGTCCCCCGAAAGTGTGGAGTCTTAGCTCTTCCATGAGAGGCTCATCATCCACTCTGCACGCCTACATCCTCCCTGCAGCAGGGCTCGAGGTCCTTGGGTGCTCCCACGGGTACCCAGTTGTTCCAGCTCTATTAGCAGACTTCATTTTCCCCAGAACAAAACCTTGTATAAAATCAACCAGCCACAAGTCACGTGGGCCAACTCCTGATGTCTCTCTTTTGTGCCTCTGGCCTTGTATCTGATGCCAGCAGCTCTCAAGCAGGGGAAACAGAGAACAGACACCATTGGTTGTCCCAGCCTGGGCAGTTGGGGTGAGAATGCTACTGTCGCAGTGTAGATAGAAGCGAGGAATGCTATGAAACACCCTAGAGTTCCTAAGTCAGGCCTACCACAAGGATGTCCAGCCAAAGGGTGATACTGCTGTTTGGGAGACGTTGGTCTATGCCCATATTAACATCACACCATCATAATGACTGTAGGTTTATAGCAAGCCTTGAAGTTGTGTAGTACATAGAAATCTTCCAACATTTATCTCATTGATATTTTAATAAAAATTCGAAGTCACATTGGGAGAACTGAGATTTTGAATTTAGGGATTGGCTTGGAAGAACCAATTTCTTACCAATACTCCAGTACTTGACTAGGTCATCATAATCCCAAACGTATTTAATTCCAAATTCTCAAAGCAACATTTGATAGTTTTTCCATGTAAAAGACTTCCAATTCTTTCATTATTTTTATTCTTCCATGTTTGATGTTTATGGATGCTATCGTAGCTGATATGATTGTATTTTGTTTTTCAAATTACATTCTCCAGTTGTTACAAAGGCTTAGAAAAACAGTTGATTTTTATATTGTTTTCATCCTGTGATGTGGCTTCATTCACTTATTACTTACGATAGTTTCTGTTTATTCCTTAGTATTTTCTACATATTCAGTAAGATCATCTGCAGTCACCCACTCTTCTAATATTTTTTTTTGACAGGCAGAGTGGATAGTGAGAGAGAGAGACAGAGAGAAAGGTCTTCCTTTGCCGTGGGTTCACCCTCCAATGGCCGCTGCGGCTGGCGCACTGCATCCGGCGCATCGCGCTGATCCGAAGCCAGGAACCAGGTGCTTTTCCTGGTCTCCAATGCCCACTCCTCTAATATTTATGCCTTTGTCTTTTGCTGCACTGGCCCAGGCCCTTCAGTACGAAACGGACAGGGATGGACATGGGGATGACCATGGGAAGGGTCCCATGTCTCACCACTCAGCGTGATGCTGGATAGAACACAGACACCTTTCAGAAACTGAAGTTCTTTCTATTCCTTGTTTGCTGAAAGTTTTCACCATAAACTGGCATTCATTTGTAAATCAATCTTGACTTCCAGAATGAATTCCATTTGGTCATAATCGATCAGGCTAAAGTCAGCTTGTTAATACACTGTCAGTGCTGTAATCGTAGGTTAGTATGTTCTCAGACATGTGTGCTTCCGTGGTCATGTGAGGCGTTACGGTGCTGTGCTCTCTCTCCCTTTCCTAACATTCTTATTTTAACTGTGGTCCTTCCTCATTACAACAACTTGGGAAGTATTTCTGTGTTTTCTGAGTTTGAGTCCTATTGGTGTTATTTTTCCCTGATTGCCTCAGAGTTTTCCACAGGGAAAAGGAAAACCCGGATGTTGAGTGTATGTGTGATAACGACTTCAGTTAGGGTTGCTGCCGTCTCACCCCAGTTTTCTACTTTACTGGCACAAAGATGTCAGCACGGGAAAGGTAATACTTTCTGATTACGGTGTCAGTGTTTGTAGGCTATGCTGTCATGTATCATGTCATGATACTGATGATTTGAATTTTCTCTTTTTCTCTTGATCTGTCATGTAAATATTAGAAATTTACTAACTTTATTGATCTTTTCATAGAATTAACTACAGATTCTCCTTTCTGTATGACTTTTTTATTTAATTGATTTCTGTTCTTTATTTTTTGTTTCTTTCATACACTTTTGAGTTACCGTGCTCTTTTTTAGTTTAAGTTGGAAACTGAGGTAAACAATTTTAAATGTTTCTCTTGAACTCAAGGATTTAAAACTACAAATTGCTCTCTAAGCACCACTTTAACTGCACCCCTCAGATTTTGACATGTTTCATTATCATTCAACTTACCTACTTTTTATTTACCATGGTATTTTTTGTTATCTAGACATGTTTTGTTTATTTCCAAATATTTTGAGTATTTGTAGATGTATTTGTCGTTGATTTTTAATTAAATCTGGTATGGCCAGAAATCCTCCTCTGTAAAATTCTAGTCTTTTTATAGCTTGGGATATGGTCTCCACGACGGACATCGCAAACGCTCTTGAAAAACACCCAGATGCTGGTGCTGCCGGATACTGTACTCAGCAGCGTCGCGTCCGTCAGTTTGGTTGAGAGCAGTGTTGAAGCCCTCAGTGCCTCTTCTGTCTGTCTGTTGGTATTCCAGCAGCTGGGGTTTGAGTACTAAAATCTTTACGACTGCAGATATCAACCCCAGATTTTTAACATGTTGATTTGATGAGTGTGTGTTTGGCAAATAATGCGTCTATGTGTCAAAATACGGGTTTGATGTCAAAATGACATGTTTGAAGAGGTGACTGAGGATGCTATTCTTTGTAAACAGAAAGGAGAAATATTTTAGACGCTGTCAAGAGTTGAAATAAACCAAGGTTTTTCATTTTCGATGCCTCAGATTAACTTTTAAATGAGAGCAGGTCTCAAAGCCCAGATGAATACACTTCAGAACAATGAAAACACGCTGAGAGGAGACCTCTGAGCCACAGAGAGCTGAGAGAATGGGGCTCTGGGGCAGGGAGGGCAGGAGGAACATACAGAGGACACGGACGCGCAAGGTGGCGCGGCCCACGTGTCTCCTGCAGAAGCTGCGGAACCGACCAGGGTAACAAGCTCTTTGTGTCTCTTTGGAGAGAAAGCACAACTGTCCCTAGGACTATCAGATCGAAAGACAGCGCGATGAAGACTCAGTATGCTAATTATGTGCTCCTTTCCAAAATTCGTTATTGATTTGAAAGGTAGAATTACACAGAAAGAGGGAAAGACAGAGACAGTGAAGGGAAGAGAGAGAGAGAGGGAGAAGGACCCTCCTTCCACTGGTTCACGCCCCAGATGACTGCAGCACTGGGACCGGGCCAAGGGGAAGCCAGGAGCCTGGAACTCCATCTGGATCGCCCACAGGGGTGGCAGAGGCCCAAGCACTTGGACCATCCCCACTGCTTTTCTAGGTGCATTGGCAGGGAGTTGGAGTAGAAACAGTACAGATGGGATCCCACTGGCACTCCTGGGATGCTGGTGACACAGCAGCAGCTTAACCCACACGGCACCAGCCCCTTCCCACGTGTTTTCTAAGTGTGTGAAGCCACAGCTCACATTTCCACAAAGTACCACTCAGAATTCATGCTAACCCTCAAGTAAGCCATCTTGGGTTAACAATACCATTGTCCTATGTCTTTAGCACCAGTTGAGCAAGAAGTTAACTATTGCATTAGCATAAACAAGAAACATAAAGTACAGACATGTGCCAAGATTCCTTGTGTTGTCCTCCATCGCTGAGGCGTGTGCTTCCAAACTGAACGACTCAGCATCGTTTGCAGTCGTCTGCAATAAGTGTGAAGCCCCACCGCGGGGGCCATCAGACACAGGGACGTCGGCGTCCCCAGGAGGGCTGGTCAGCTGATCTCTTCAGGGACTCGCTTCTTCTGGGTGAGCCAGGGACAGCGAGCTGGGAGAGCAAGGGGACCAGAAAGAGACCACCAGTCTCGTGCCCCAGGCAGAATCCACGGTTGTAACTTCTCTCTGTTTGCATCCATTTCCTGCAGCTGCTGTAAGAAAAAGTGCCGTGGCTAAAACAGCAGGGGTTTACTCCCTGCACCCTCAGAGGCCGGGACTCGGAGATCCAGGCATCAGCAGGGCCGTGCACTCCGGCAGGCTGGGAGCGAATCTGTCACCAGGCTTTCTCTGAGCCTCTGCCGTCCCCGGGAATCTTGGTGTCCTTGGTTTCCAGCTCCATGACGCCAGTCCCCGGCACTCTCTTCACACGCTGTCTCCTCCGTGTGTGTGTGCTTGCCCACGCCTCTCTCTCGTCACAGGGACACCAGTGATCCCAGTTAAAGCCCCTCTACTGATCTCATGCTAATTTGATCATCTCTGAAGAGGTGGATAGAGTGGCAGGTGCACAGGTACTGGGGTAGAGCGCCAGCGTTTCTCTTGGGGGGACACAGTTCTGCTGAAGGCGACTATGGGTTTGGGGAGACAGGGAGGAAGAGGTGCCCACTGAAAATGAACAGGTGTCGTGCTCAGCTGGGGTTAGCATAGCCGGATGCTTGGCTTGCTCCTGACTCCAGCTTCCCACTAACACACACACTGGGAGACAGGGGCCACGGCACAATGGCTGGGTTCCTGCCACCCATGTTAGAGACTGGGCTTGCAGTCCCAGCTCCTGGCTGCTGCTTCCAACTATTGCAAGCGTTTGGGTAGTGAATCAGTGGGTAGGAACACCCAAGTACTTGGGACCTTGCTACCCACATGGGAGAGCTGGATGGAATTCCTGGCTCTTGGCCATTGCAACTATTAGGGAAGTAAACTAGCAGGTGGAAAAATCTCTCTCTCTCTCTCTCTCTCTCTCTCTCCCTCCCTCCCTCCCTCTCCCCATAACTCTGCATTTCAAAATCTTTTTCTAAAACACCCGTCTAGTTTCTCATCACACTTCCTCTGCATATTGCCGTGAGTGTGTAATTCGCAGCGTGGAGCGAGCCTCCGATCCCTAGCATTGGTTGAAGCCTCAAGAGCGTCAGCTTCTGTGGCTCCTTGACTTGGGTCCCTTCTATCACAGGGGAGCAGCTCGGCGTCACGCTCTGGTCCATCGAGCTCGCCGTCAGCTTGTCGCTCGTGCAAGTTCCAGGGTGAGAACTGTCTTCTGAGTTCAGCCATCGATGACTGTTAGAGACGCTCTCCAGACATCTGAAGAGGACTACGTTCTGTAACATGCTCTTTTTCTCAATTCCATTCTTCACTCATCTGCTTGGAAGGCACAGACTTCAATGCAATTTGATCTTCTGAAGTTGCATCCCACAGATCCAGAACTAAATTTAAAAGGCGCTGAAGAAAAGAGAGAAATCACCGTTGACAGCCCATGTTACCTAGCAGGCCAGTACTGTTTATCAGCATAATAAAAGGTGCCAATACTTACCACCACGCTAACATACGCACTAATAATAAATGGAGCTGTGGCCTATAACACAGTCGCTGATGAGATGAGAACTTACAGCTCCCGGGGGAAGGAAATGAGCGGCTGTCTCACAACGGGCGCAGGTGGCTGGGGACGAAACCCAGGGCTTTCTCCTTTGATAAGCATCAGATGAAAATAGCATTGATTTTTTTTAGTCGCAAAATAATAATCCCTATTTTGTGTGATTAAAAAACATAAACCAATTTCCAGAATATTACCTTTCACATCCCATGTATTCCTACCTCACGGTCCCTGCCTGTGCCTTCCGTCGATGGTTCTGAAGCCATGGTTTTACCCAGGGGACGGAGCAGAGAGTCACACACGCTGATCCACAGTGTTTACAGCCGCGGCCACAGCGGAGTCTGGCGGCCACGCCTTCAAGTCTCAGCTCGGCTTTCTCGACACGTGCACCTCTGCTTCTCACTCAGCTCCGTGTGCACTCTGGCTGGAGAGGACACAGGTGAGCAAGTGTGAAACCCACCCACACACACACACTGCATTCTCCGAACCGGGTTAGACCCCCGCGGCCTTGAAGAGTGGGAACCTTAGCCGCCTTCCACACAAACACTTCCGTCGGGTGTTAACTCTCAGGCTTCCATCAGGCTGAACGTGCAGGTGCGACAGCCCCACCTTCCTGTCTCCTCGGCAATCCTCCGGCTGCACTGTGGACTTCGAGACAGCACCCTCTCTCCGACCACGTAAGCGGCGTGGTCATTCCACACCTTATTCCTGATTGTCCTGTTACAGGTCAGTTACTTTGCACCCACATCTGCCGAACTTTCACTTGCTACATCTTCATTGGGTTTTGCTTGTAAATGTCGTTTTGGTATTTGTTATTTTTTTTTATGGCCCCTCGCTCTAATATGGTGCCAAATGCCAAAGAGACAGCCAAATGCGTTGGTCCAGCTGGCACTTTTGCACTTTGGTGGTTACAACATCCCAATTCACAACTATTACCAAGGAGATAGAATTGTTCCCAGGCTACAGCCAATGGTGACAGAGCCAGCTCTGTCCCCTGTGAAGGGGTTATTGCCTTAGTCCTATAGGAACGAAATCGGCGTCTTTTACGTTGGAAGGGAACAGCAAACAGTAATATTTATTAACAAGAATCATTTCAATGTCTCATTTTTATTGAGCCCTGAGCAGGTGTCAGGCCCCCTGCAGGAATTATGAGCATTTTTCTCTTTAGTTCTCACAGTGACCGCGGGGGCAAACAGAAGCTTCTGGCTTCCCTGCCTGGCCCCAGCCACATCTCACACTTGACACACACCTAGAACAGAAGGGCTAAGGAAGCCCCTTGGTCTTCCGTCTCCAAACGGTCTGCGTCGTTAGTGTCTATGGAGGGCGTCTCCCCTCCATAGAATATGCCTCATTTCCTACAGAAAAGGAGTCGGTTGTTAGGGAAGTTCAGCACCCACACAGGCGCCCCAGGGCCTGGGTCCTCGGGGAAGCACGGGAGGGGGTCCCCCGGGTGCAGCTGCGGTGCGGAGCTGTGGCTGTGACAGTGAGCATGGCTGTGCCCAGAGGCCCGCGGTGTCAAGCCCCTGTGTGCCGCTGAGAGTGCCCCCTCCCGCAGGGCTGCTGGTGAGCAGTGTGTGTGCAGCAGGGAGCAGCCTGTGCGTGGTAGCAGGGACGGGGCAGGTGCAGGTGCCACGTGGTAGATGTGGCGCCCGCACCCGTCTCTCAGTGCTCAGGGGCTGAAGGCAGATCGGCCTCCGGATTGCCCCGTTTCCTGAGGAGTCTGGCTGCTAGCACGTGGGGTCCTTGGACCACCATTTGGATTGGGAACAGGTCCCCTTCTGTGAACCCCGGGGTGTGGGGGTCTCGCTTTCAGCTCCACAAAGGTGCAGAGCGCGGCCTGTGATGAAGGCAGCGATGAGAAGAAGCCAAAGGAAAGCAGGACCAGGGTGGGAAGGCACAGCAGGAGGAAGACTGAGTCCCCTTCCCTGCAGGGACACAGCCCAGCGCCTCCAGCAGATGCGAGCAGACACAAACGGCACCCAACCCCGTTTGTACTGCACCTTCCCTCAGCTCCAGAGCTGGGACAAAGCTTAATTCATAAAGCCCACAAGGGAAGAGAGCAACAGCGGAGCAAATAACCAAAGTAGAATGAATGGTCCTGAACAGTCTGTCTCCCTGCAAGAACTGCGCAAGGCAGGTGACAGTGGGGAGTGAAATCGCGGATAAAGGGGACACAGGGCACAGGTGGAAAGGGGCATGGAACCCAGGACCCTGCCTTCTATGGTGGAGACCCTGTGGGAGGGGACGAGACTCATTCCAAGTCCAGGGAAGCCAATGAGGACCCTCACTCGCATGCTGGGACTTCTCCACGCATCTGAGAGATGAGCTCATTCCAAACCATCAGTGAATACAACACGGGGCCGGCCTTGCAGCCTAGCAGCTAAAGTCGCCGCTAGCAGCACCAGCATCCCCTACAGGCACCGTCTCCTGGCTGCTCCACTTCCCATCCAGATCCCTGCCATCAGCCTGGAAAGCACTAGAAGCTGGCCCAAGTGCTTGGGCCCCTGCACCCACATGGGAGACCTGGGAGACCTGGAAGAAGCTCCTGGCTCCTGGCTTTATCCTGGCCCAGCCCTGGCCTTTACGGCCATCTGGAGAATGAACCAGCAAGGATGGAAGATTCTCTCTCTCTCTCTCTCTCTCTCTCTTCTCTCTTCCTCCCTCCCTCCCTCCCTCTCTGTAACTATGACTTTCAAATAAATAAGAAATCTTTTTAGAAGATGATGCACAACCTCTTAGGGAGACTTAGCTTAGCACTTGTGCACCAAGTGCTGGTCACTTGCTCGGTGTTGGGAAGCTCTTAGCGCCCAAGGTCCCCAATCTCAGGAGAGCAGGCCATTCGTGTGGCTCTCGGCAGCCCTCAGGAGGAGGAAGGTCCAGACAGGGAGACCTTGCTCATGGCCACACCCGTTACAGCCAGCCAAGCAGCACACCGGAGCAATCCGTCACTAGACATACCCTGGAAACTCAGACGCCACCTTGGTCACCTTGGAGAAGACACACAGCAAGGAAGGGGGTCAGGTGCCCCCTCCATCACCCTGGCCCTTGGGGGGTGCGGATCCCACAAGGGCCCCCACTCCCTGCCTCCAGCACAGAACTCCCGGGGAGCTGACTGCGAATGCAGCCATTGCTGCAAGGCCAGGGTCTGTGGCTCTCGTCCCGTTCAGAGGGATTTGTCACAACAGCTGAATGAGAAGCCACTGGGCCGAAACGTCCCCACATCCTCCCGGCACCTGCTCCTGTCTGCGTTCCACAGGGACAGAGGCTCTCACTTCTAAATTCCCACCATCTATTCTATTATATTAATTTTAAAAATCAACAACAACCAAAGGTGCAGGAAAGACAATTTTTAATATAAAAATCAAGGCCATTCCTAGGGCTGTAAAGCAAAGTGTCAGTTAAAAAAAAAAAAAAAGAAGAAGACGATGAGGAAATAATAAGTAAAGCTGTTTGTCTTATCACTGCAGGTGAAAATATCTTATGAATAATATAATCATTGTCTCTGCTTATTGGGTCTGAAAGAGATCAGGACACGGCGTGATGCGATAGAGGCGCACCCTGCACGCACCCTCTGGATGCAAGGCTCCGCGTCGGGGAGGCACCACGGTCATCCGAGCAGGGGATTATTCCGTTTGCAGGCCCCTAGGTCAATTTGAATTATTAAATTTATCTCAGTGACCGCAGGGGCCAAGCCGTCTTTGCACTTGCTCTTTATCCTTCAGTCTCGTTAGCGCGAGCTTAGCAAAGGGGGATCAGAGATGACAGAAAAAAAAATCAACCCGATCTGAGACGCCTGTGTGGCGGGGAAGACGCACGGCCCAGTCCCAGGGGCACACTCGCTCCCTCGCTGCTGCCCCCTGTCTCCTGGCACCGACCCCGCCGCTGGTGCACGCAGGAGGAGAAGGGGCGGCTTGTCTGTGCCACAGCTCCCCGGGAATGTTCCCAGCCTCGCAGGTGCAGGCAGCCCAGCGCTGGGGAGGGCCCGCTGGCCCTTCATGGTTGTGTTGTCCCTGTCCCTGCCCCGAGCACCGTGGAGTGGTGACAAATCCTCACAGCCCCACTGTGCGGCAGTCCTGGGAAGGCCGAGGGAAGCTCAGAGCAGTGGGCGAGCTTCAGAGGGACAGTCCCGGCCCCCCTGTCCCCCACGCCAGTCCTCACGGCCCTGGGCGTGGCACACAGGGAGACACACATGGCCCGCCTCCCTCCCCCCTGGAGGCCCTCCCCAGCCGCTCCCGCCTGGCATCACCCAAAGCTGAGCCGGCTGCCACCTAAACCTCTCACATCCTCAGAACCCAGCAGACACAGCCCTCGGCCTGGGATGCCCCAGAATGTGATCTTATTGGGAGACAATCCCAGCGGACGTGAGCCGCTCAGCCGGGCCCTGCCCTCAGTGACAAGTGTCCTCTCAAGAAGAGGTGGAACACAGGAGGAAGGGGAGCACGTGAAGACGGCGGTCCTGCGTGGAGTGGTGCAGCCACAGCCAAGGATTGTCTGTGACCAGCGGAATGTGGGAGAGGGGCAGGGGAGTGGAGGGCCTCCCAGAGCCCCCGGAAGGACCCAGCCCTGCTGCCGCCTTGAGTCGGGTTCTGGACTCTGCGAGGTTAGCATCCCCTCTCTCCAGCTCCCGCCAGGACCCTCCCCAGAGCTCACGGAGGGACCCCGCAGCCATGCCTGCGTCTGCCCAGTGTGACGTGTTCAGGCCGATAGTGTGGTCTCGGGGAAGCACACACTGCGTTGCACAGCCCCCCTGTTTGAGTCGCTCAGTGGTTTTGCAATTCTCTGGCAGTAAAACTCGAGCTCCTGGGTCTCTTCCTGCCCCCCCAGCCTCCTCCGTGCCCTGCAGCTCCCACACGGTGCTGCCTTGCGTCTCGTCCAGGCCGAGCTCCACTCTTCCTCGGACGGAACCTTGGCTCCTACTTCTCCGGATTTCTCTACAGCCGTCAAGACTCCCGGGAATCGAGACTTCCTCCCGAGGGGAGGGCTTGCTGTCCCTCTGCACACAGACAGCCACTCTGCCACTGCCGCACTCTGTCACTCCTCTGTGCTTTGTATTTTTTTTGCCAGAGTCATGACACCTTTACCTTCACAACTGTTGGGCTGGTGTCTCCAGCCCCTATGGGCTGCGTGTTCAAAGATGGTGGAGAGCTAGCCGTTGTGTGTCCAGAACCTAACACAGCCCCGGAAAGCATGTAGCCATTGCTACATCAATGTTTCCTGGACGGATATTGGTTGGAAAATCAGTCCTGCCCTAGTTCTCCCCGTCTCACACCGTAGCAAAGCCGCAGGAGGGGAAACGTCCATGACCCGTCTTTCCGGAGTCCTGCTTCCCTTCTCAAACCTGCAGTCTTCACCCACCACTCAGGCCTTTCACCTGCACGTCCAGGACCGTGGGCTCGTGTAGCTCACACCCTGGGCATGGGCCAGGCGGACATAGCCGTGACAACAACGGAAGCCATTTGACGCTCTTCTGCTTACTTTATGTGGGAAATTACTGTTTGAAAGTCTCAAACTGCCGAAGTCGACTCTGGAGGACAGCGCTTCTCAAAGTGTCGAGGATATAAATTGGTGTTTGTAAAAGTGGTATTTTAGGCAATCAGCTGGAATCAGACGGCGATCATGCAAACACCAGGCACTTCGACCTATTCTGAGTCAAGAAAAAAATAAGTTAGATCATTGATTTGAATTTTTCAAACACAGTAAAGGCCAGAAATTTTGCAATCTGTGCCACAAAGCACCAATGAGCAGTACACAAGGACTACCAATCTCCGTAATAAACGATCCTGATAGAATCACACACCTGGTGGAGCCATTGAGCTGTTCTAATCTGTTCACTCAACACACAGTCACTGAGCTTCTGCTGTGAGCCAGGTACGTAACTGGTGTGGGGATATGGAAGAGGCCAGTTTCCTCACCTCACTGAGCTGGAATTCTAGAGAAGGAGTGGAAAAAAATCATGAATTATTAATAAATCCAGTGGTGCTGGGGCATACCATTTTAGAAAATCGTGTCTGAAAATTGTGTCTGAAAACTGAGCTGAGAGCTGAGTGCGAGAGGACCTTGTGGTGATGTGCATTTCAGGTGGAGGAGAGAGCGGGGGCCCTGGGGCAGACACAGTTCCGTCGGCCAGGTGGAGCTGGGCTGGCGAGCCCGAGAAGCCGTAAGGAAGGAGAGGAGTCACAAGAGTGACAACGGAGAGGCCACTGAGCTCCATGTCATTGGGGTCTCTTGTGCCCTAAGAACTCCTGGGTTTCAGCACGAGTGGGATGACAAGCAGTTGGAGTGACATGACCGATGTCCATTGTTCAAGGATGCTTGTGCTAATGACAGAGTGGCCAAGAGCAGTGGTGATTCAGGGAGCTGGAGGGGAAGCCGTCCAAAGTTCAGATCCAAGAGTGCTCTACAGGGGAGCAGGAGATCATGAGAAGGGGTTTGCTCCTAATTGTTTCAACACACACAAGAGCAATGTAAAGTCTTCGTCTAGTAAGTCCAACATCTAGGCTCCCTCAAGGACAGTGGATGGAATGGTTATTTTCCTATGTGGGCACCACACGTTCTTGTTTCTTTGTGTGTCTTATCATACTTTGTGGAAAACTGGACATTTACATAGTAGATAGAGGTAAGCCTGGAAAGCTGATCCGATCTCTTCCCTAGAGTTTCTTGGTGAAGCCATTGTGTATTTTGTTTTGGTTTGGTTTGTTTAACTCTTTTTTTTTTTTCAAGATTTACTTCATTTATTTGAAAGGCAAAATTACATAGAGAGAGGGGCAGGGGATGGGAGGACAGAGTTAAATACCTTCCATCCGCTGGTTCACTCCCCAAAGGGCCATAACAGCCAGGGATGGACCAAACCAAAGCCAGGGGCCTAGAGTCATCCAGGTCTCCCACAGGGGTGGCCAGGACCTAAGCACTTGGGCCATCTTCCACTGCTCCACTAGGCCATTAGCAGGGATCTCGATTGGAAATGGAGCAGCCAGGACTCCAACCTGCACCTGTGTGGGATGCCAGCACTGTAGGCAGTCTCTCTCTACCAGGGGCACCACAATGCTGGCACCATGGTTCATTTAATTCTTAAACGTCTGGATCCCTGTCATGTATGAGGACCTTTGTCTGTGCTTGGTCAGCTTAGCAAACAGATAAAGACCAGCCAGCGCTTCACCTGGATGCCTGAGCAACCCCATTTGCACATGTTGTAGACATGCCCTCAAGGCTCAGGTCACTTACAAGGCTTCCTTAGCTTCGTACAGGGTCTCGAGGTGAACCAGAGGTGAGTGACTGGACCTCCTCAGTCACCTCCATGACCGTGCTCAGCCTCCAACCCCATGGAATCTGCCAGAGCGCTCCAACACTCCCTGGAGCTATCTTGTTCCCCCAGATGTTTTGTTGCTGCTGTTGTTCAAAACCTTTTTTTCCCCAACTGAGGTTCCACTCCTAGGAAGGTGTGATATTAAACAGAGACACACGTAATTATTTTTAACAGACGCTGTGGAGACAGGATTTTCCTGTGAAGCCCTGAGTTGGGTTGAACAAGGACCCTGCCCTGTGAGCTGGGCTTTGTCCAGAGAGCTGCGAGACAGAGCAAACAGCAGAGTGCTCTGGGAGGGGCCTCTCCGAAGTGCTCCCAATTTCTCAGACCCTTCGGGAGCTGTGGGGCTGTCGGTCTCCAGGACACTGGGGTTGGGAGACTAGTGGTTACCAAGGATACCCCTGTAGGGCATGGAAAGGGGCCAAGTTCACACAGCACAACCACCTCTCCCCACCAAGCTCAGCAGGTCGTTGTACACTCGGGGTCCGTTTCTGGGCAGGAAACCCAGACGGAGGGTGGCGTTGAGAACGTCGCCAGCGGTGTCCTTGCTCCATGGAGGAGCAGAGTGACACCATTGAAGGCCCTGCCTCCAGGAAGTGATGCAAGTGAAAGGTGGAGTCGATGTGGAGACACTGGGCTTCCCACACATGTGGGGGACGTAAGAAACAGGGGTCAGGGGTCAATGCAAGGTCTGGAATCTAAGACTGTAATCAGTGGAGCTGCTGTTCACTGAGAGGCGCAAACATAAGAGGAAGGCAGAGTTCTCTGGGGAGAGCAGAAGCTTGGCTCTCAATGTATTAACTTGAAGTGCAAACCAGACACGGAGGTGGGGAGGCCAAGCCAGCTCCGCACACACGTTGGGAGTGGAGATGGTGGAGGGCAGGCGCCATCTACACATGACCTGAGTGAGAGGGGCATTGCTATATCAGGGGTCAGGAAAATGAGGAGTGTCCGGTAGAGCAAACCTGGAGGGGCGAGGTAGAAAGAGCACCAAGAGGCCCTGCCGCCCCGAAGTCCAGCCGAGACGCTGGAGCACGCGACCACCGTGCAAAGTCGCTGTCGGCTCCAGGTGAGGAAGTCTGAGCGCGGCTGTTGGATTTGGCAGCACGAGGTCACCGCTGCCTTGGAAAGGGGGCTTCAGTGGGGTGCGGCAGTGGGGATCCAGCTGGAAGAGGTTTCTAGGGAAAAGCAGCGAAGACGAGGAGACAATCAAGGTGGACGATGCTTCCAGAAACGTGGTGGGAGAGGGGGTGGGGCCGCGACCTTACGACCTTGCTGCAGGACAGTCGAAGGGGGCCCTGGGCTGCTGTCGCCCAGCCGGGGTGGGTGGCTTCACTAAGGAACGGGGGTGGGGGGCAAGCTGCCTCCCCCGCTTCTCTTGAAGGCCAGGCGTGTGTGCCGGACAACGCTCTGCGCCGGACAGTGGGGGAGGCCAAGAAGAGAAACACAGAAGGGCTGTGGACAGGACTCACACACAGAAGGCCGAAGGTCTCCACAGAAACCAATCCTCAGCCCAATGCCCAAGGCATCTGCGGGGGAGCTGTGGGATGTGTGATGGGAACCACGCAAAAACAGTGACGGTGGGACGCGCCCGGATAGAGCGGCCTCCCCCAGGGAGATCCTGGCCAGGGACACAGGGGAGCGGAACCGGCAGCACTTCTTCCAAAGGTCCCGGGAAGTCTTTGGGGTTTTCGACAGATTTTGCTTTTTCGCTTGTTCTCCTGCATCCGTTGACTTGTCCACTCGTCTGTTTTGAGGGTGGCAGGTTCTTGATGAAAAGGAACTGAAATTTGCATCCGATCTCCTGGCTGCTTCTTCAGCGTTGGATGCATTTGTGACTAAGTTCATAAATGACAACCCAAAGATAATCCCTGTTAGAGAGACAAGCATGGTCCCTCTCCAAATAGCGAGGTCAGCCTGCAGCACTCGGAGTTCAGTTCCTGCCTCTCCCTGCAGCAATGGGCTCGTCCTGGCTCCCCAGCCTGGCAGTGGCCGTCTCAGGATTCGTCAGCTACATCTGCTTCCACCTGGTACAAAACCTCACGGTTCCCCCTTCCCATCCGTCTTCCAGCCGGCGAGTCTCCAGGCCTCTTGCAACAGAGCGCCCCTCAACAGGGCCTGATGGCCGAAACCTTAAAATATCTGGCCTCAAGAGTTCCCGGGGATATTTCTGTCCCTCTTGTCTCTGAAACCTGCGTATGTTCCAGGATCCCCAGCTCGCCGTGCCTCCTGCCTCCCACAGGCAGACAGCACCGACACCGGTCACAACCGTGGCACCCCGGCTTTCCGACTCCCCGGCCACACTTCATTTCCTGCCCAAACTCGGCAGCTACAGCCAGGAGCCAGGCGGGCCTCGCCCTGGAGTTGGAAATTCCCCTTCCGCGGTGTCTATAGTTAGTCTTAATAAATAAATGACTTAGACTGTGCATTATATATCACTCAAATCCACGAGGACACAAATTATGTATAATACATCGGCTGTGTAATTTATTTATTAAGCAAAACGTGAGTTTTGCCTGCTTGCGTCGGGAGCCCCCGTTTGTCACATACAGCTAAATGATGTATCCTTATTAGTCCTACTCAATTAGCGAGTCATCCCTCCGCGCGCGGTACATTTGTTAATGGCGGCGCCGCCACACTGCGTCTACAATACCTGTGATTGCAGTGATTCATAACCGCTCTCAAAAACCGTGAACCTGATCGATTGACTGCTGCTGATTAAACGACGCCGACAGCGTGCCGCATACGTGGTCGGCGCGGTTAGGAGTTCCAGAAACAGCCTTGCTCAAAATCATTTAAATATCTAATGAAGCCGAGCCCACCCTAGATATAAAGAACTCATCAGAACACAAGAACGGAAAAATAGAGCAAGCATCGGGGGCAGGGGGAGGAGAGGGGCCATCTGTGGTGTCACACTCCCACAGCCTCGGCGGGGACAAAGCCATCGTCAGGAAAAGCAGTGGCAAGTCAGAGAGGGCAGGAGCGTGGGGCCCGTCTGCTCACGGCCACAGCCGAGCGGAGTCTCAGACGAGAGTGGGTTTCCATCAGGGCTGAGGCTGCATGGGGGCGGGGGCTCCTGAGACTGGAACGGGTTCACAGAGGCTGGGGAGAGGCAAGGCAGGGCAGGGGTGTGTCCCGCAGCTCGGAGCAGCGCCCTGTGGCTTCCAGCACACCCACGTGACCAACGGCAGCAGCCAGGAAAATATCCTTTCAAACAAAGATTAATTATCTGTGTGGCTCCAGCTAATTCTTTACTCCCCTGCAACGAATCCGCGTAGAGATCCCAGCGCCCGCATTCAAGGCAGGAGAGAGCAAGGCCGAGCAGAGAGAAGGCTCCAGAGCCAACCCTCTCTGCTAATTCAGGCTGCGGGAGTGAGCACATCGGGTATAAAGCAGGTGCCCAGCGAAGCTCCGTGATCTTATTAAGACCAGCCAGGAGGTGTTTATTTTCTTCCTTTGCAATTTTGAAATTAATTGAGAAGTGTAAGCGGAAGGTGCTTTTCTTTTTTGATTTTTTGATTGATTTCTTTTGGAAATCAATCTTCCTCAATTAGGCCACATCTCCAGAGTGCTTGGAGCGCAGACGATGGGGGGAAAAAAGGGGGAGTGGTCATTTGTGAAATTAGAGTGTGTGTGTCTTCTGTGGGTACTTGAACATATTTTTAATTTTCTTTTTATAAATATAGGACTGTGGGCAACGTCCCCATCATGGCTTTGCCCTAAAATATGGTTTTAAAATTAAGGTGAACATCAATTATTAGCGGCACAGATCTGAAAGTGACCACGAAGAGTCATGTTTTGTCTTTGCAAAAGCCACTTTCACTCTTTTTTTATTAAGATTTATTTATTTATTTGAAAGTCAGAGTTACACAGAGAGAGGGAAGTCAGAGAGAGAGAGAGGCCTTCCGTCTGCTGGTTCACTCCCCAGACGGCTGCAACAGCTGGAGCTGTGCCGATCTGGAACCAGCAGCCAGGAGCTTCCTCCGAGTCTCCCAGGCAGGTACGCGGGCCCAAGCACTTGGGTCAACTTCCACTTCTTTCCCAGGCCACAGCAGAGAGCTGGGTGGGAAGTGGAGCAGCCGAGACTCAAACCGGCGGCCACATAGGATGGCTGCACTGCAGGCAGTGGCTTTACTCACCACGCCACAGTGCCAGCCCCACCACTTTCCCCCTTAAGACTGAGAACTCCACAGAGGGCAGAGTGTGGAAAATGCAGATCCGCGAATTACTCAAGATCACGTAGTCACAGTCGGAACTGGAGTAGGCACGGCAGAGGTGGTTCCCAAAGTCTAGAACCCAACTCCAACTCTGTTGCTGTGGATTTGTTCTGAGAAGAGGAGCGTGGTGGGGACAAGAAGCGCAGAGTCACCACACAGACCCCGGGAGTCGGGTGAAAGCGGGCCAGAGGCGAGCAGCCTGCAGACTCGTTTATTTCAGTTGGTACAGCAGTTTATATAGCCAAGGCAGCCAATCCGGTCAAGGGGTGATCTATGCCCCAACCAATCACAGCCTGTTGCCAAGCAGGCTCCATTGCCAGGTGGGTTTCCAAGCCATTCCTGAGTAACTGACACTCGCTTGCCAGCGACCATCTTGGCATGGCCTTCTCATTCCACCACACAACTCTAACACATATCTATTTAAACACACTTAGTCTGATGATCT
Source organism: Lepus europaeus (assembly GCF_033115175.1). Classification (NCBI taxonomy): domain Eukaryota; kingdom Metazoa; phylum Chordata; class Mammalia; order Lagomorpha; family Leporidae; genus Lepus; species Lepus europaeus. The sequence goes on from NC_084835.1 coordinate 122,983,964, forward strand.
CCTGTATGCCAAACATCCCTCGCGAACTGGCTTTGAGGATTTTTATTCTCACATCCGAAAGCAATCCCAGGGCGTCCTGACAAGGAGCTAGGGGACCCTGGCCAGTCACTGGATCCTCAAAGTAGCTCCTGGCATGGCAAGAACCAGCCGCACTCGCCACCCAGAGAGGGGTCTGTGTGCCGCCTGCTCCTCTCGGCTGTGGCCGGCACGCACTGCAGTTACGAGACAACAAGCTCAGTGGACATGCCAATCCCCGCAGGGCCGGTTACAAGACAATGAGCTCAGTGGACGTGCCAGTCTCCATAGAGCTGGTTATGAGACAGCGAGCTCGGGGGATGTGCCAGTCCCTGCAGGGCCGGTGGAAGCATCCGGTTTCTCTTCCCCCTCATCGTTATGGCAGCAGGGATTAGAAAGGCCCAGCGTGCTCCTTTTCCTAATTTTCTGCATGGCTTTGGGCAAGGGACCGCTTCCTGCACCTCAGATTCCACGCTCCAAAGTCAACAACGTCGGCCTCCATCCTGACCCACCCTGCAGTCCCCGCCTCTCCTCTCCTCCACGGCCGCCCTGGGCCCCAGGTGTGCACATTGCCCATCTTCCTGCACTGCTCTGGCCACCAGCACTCAGCGGGCTGGCGTCCCCAAAGCTCTGAACTCAGGGAGCTCAACCCTCCACCCCTGGGCCACACGCAGCACCGGGAACCCTCGGGGCCCTCGTCCCCACCCCTCTTCCATGTGTCCTCATCACCCTTGTGACAGGGCCCCTGGGGCCTCGTTCTCAGTGTCCCCTTCTTGACCATCACCCTAGTACTTATGGGGGGTGACTGACCCAGCAGAACACACACGTGGCACATGGACGTCCTCTTAGGGGAGGGACTGCAGAAACCCAGGGTCACCTTTGCTCTCAGCCCCTTGTAAGGCCAAGACCTAGTGATGGAGGCTCTGTCTAGAAATTTCTACCTTATCGGTGATGTCACAGCCCAATTCCATTCTCATCACTACCTCTTTCTTTACAAAACTTGTAAAACAAACTTCCAAAATAAAACAGTATACGGAAAAAAAGTCTGAGTTCTATGTAACAAAGTCCCAAAGCAGCAGTGGCGACACAGGGGACGCTGTCGCTTCCCACGGAGCCGTCACGCAGACCTCCCGCGAGACGGCTTCGCAGTGAGATGCGCACGGAGGAATCCCCGGGAGGCTGCTCGGCTCTCCCGTGTGGGGAAAGCCCTCTCTTACTCCAGCTGCGGCTGTGCCGTGAGAAGGTGGCCACTCCCCCAAGCAGATCAGAGGCGACTCAGGCCCAGAGCTGCAGCTGGGCTCTGTAGCGACAAGGGCAGCGGGAGCCTCGCGGCCTGCTTCAAGTCGTGCACGGAAGTGGGCGAGCCCTGGGGAGCTCCAGTCTCAAGGTGAAGGGCAGGGAGCTGGAGCGGGACGCTCTTGCCACAGCACTGGGAGCTCGGACGCTGCCTGCAGCCCTCGTGGTAAGAGGAAGCGCAGCCCTCAGGTGGCAGCCCCGCCGCTCCGCAGCCGGAGCCCAGGCCAGCTGGAGGAGGGACTACAGGGAAAAGGCTAATGAAGTGATTCACATTTTGCATGCTGCTTTATTTATCTGAGGGGCAGGGAGACAGAAAGACAGAGGGCTCCCACCTACTGACTCGACTCCCCGGATGCCTGCAGCAGCCCCACCGGGCCGGGCTGAAGCCAGGAGCTCACCCCAGCTCCCTCCGGGGTGTGGCAAGCACCCAGTAGTTTGGGGCATCGGAGCTGCCTCCCGGGGTCTGCATCAGCAGGACGCTGGAGCCGGCATCCAGCCCAGGCACGCCAGAGTGGGACACGCTTGCCCCAGTCTCTTTCCTCTGTTGTCCATGTCTCGCTCTGGGAGTATCACTCTCCACTCGCAGTCATTTGCATTTGAGGACATTTTTGTTTAAAACAATGATTTCTCCCTAAAGACCATCAAGATCTTTGTACCTGGAGAAGAAAGCAATGTTTGGAGGTTGGGGGGAGGGGACAATAGGTGATGATAGGGTGGCTTTGAAGGGCAACGTCACTCAGCCGAAATATTGTGCACCACGTTTGACCTGTCACCTCTAAAGAGGCACAGCATCCCCATTTTATAAAAGAAAAATTGAAAAAATCGGATGGAACATAATTCATCGTAGTGGTTGGCAGAGCTATGCAGATCCCGGGTCTCGAGACTTGAGGCCGATGGTTTCTCACGGTGGGCGGGGACCCCACGCCCCCGTAACTGTGCCCCACCAGGCGTCTCACTGATGCTATGCCACACCATTGCCCAGGTCCCTGCCAACACTATGTCCGTGGTAACCTGTGTGCTACATAAGGCTTTCCACGAAGAAATGATACAGGAAAAATCTCAACCAGACGGGCAAGAGCAAGCAGGCGAGCGCTTGGAAATGGCTTCCGTGGTCTCGGCTGAGATGGAGAAAGCGGAGGGGAGGTGCCCCCGGGGGCCATCACGCCCCTTCTGCTCTTTGCAGCGGGATGCGACGATACAGCTTTATGTGTCAGAAATGGAAGACCGAGAGAGCAGATGGCAGCCATCAAAGAGGAGTGGGAATAGGAGCCAGGGCCCTTTGGAGTGGCGGCCGACACAGTGGCTGGCTGTCCCCGCCCTCCAAAACGCTTGCACCAACATCAGTTCAGCTTTTCATCCTTTTCCATGAACTTTCCCATGTCGCTTCAGAGCTGGGGTCGGTGGCAGATGGGGTGGATGGGACCAGCAGGGAAGGGGGGCATCCTGGTTCTCCAACTGCCACAGGTGCAACCTGGGCTCTCTCCTCGTGAGGACTTGCGGCGCGCGTTTGCTGCACCAGTGAGGAACCGCAGAGCTGTTAGGAGGATGGAAAGAGGCCTGGGAAGTAGGACAACAGGAGAGAGAGAACGGCACTTCTCCAAGCTCGCTCCTGCCACCAGCGGCGGGGGGACCAGATAGTGGTCCCCAAGGGGACATCACGCACAGGTCTGGAGACAGGGCTGAGAAGGCAACCTGGGGTCTGAAGCAGGCCGGGGGGTGGGGGGGGAGTCCCGGCTCGGCAGTCGCATCAGGAACCATGGCTCGCCCGCGCTCCGCTGTCTGGCCAGCAGAACCTGCTCCCGTGAGGCAAAGCTGCCCGGAGCCCAGCACCGCTGACAGGGCAGTGTCGGCTCAAGGCTGAGGGGCAGTGACAGTCATGAGGACCTTTCAACCAGAGCCTGGGGCATCTGCAGACGGTGTGAACCAGGCAAGCCCACAGCACCCGTGAAGGGAGAGGGCGTCTCGGCTGGCTCAGGGCAGCGAGCAGGAGGAAGCTCAGAGTGCGTCGGCCAGGTCCCAGGGCCGTGAAGGCCAGGAAGAGACCCGCGGACTAAACGCCAACTAGCACGAGAAAGGCCGGGCAGTGAAGGCCCATGGGGGGGGTAAGAGGCTCCAGCCCGCTCAAGGAAGATCGGCGAAGTAGGTGATGGAGGCAGGCCGCTGGCAACGTGGCCTGAGTACCGGGACCAAAAGGGAATTGCCAGGAGAGAAGAGGGAAATGGGAGGGAATAGAGTCGGGAAGCGCGAGCCAGGGGCAGCAGATAAGGGACCAGCGCCACGTCAGCGGGGTCCCACGGGAAGGGAGGGCTGGCCAGTCCTTGAGCTTCCCCTCTCAATGTGTCACCATGGTCACTCCGGCAGGTGGGAAAGGCAAAGGGGACCGAGGAAAGAGACATCGAGAACAGCCCCTGCTCGCTTCTCCAGGTCTCGGCTCGCGCACTGTTGTCTGAACTCGCTGGGACGCGAACAGCCTCCCTGGAAGACAGAGGGGAACCCACCTCCGGCCCCGGGTAGTGAGTGCTCCCTGAGCGCACTGGGGCTCCTGGTGGATGTCTTCAAAGCCCTCACCCTGAGACACCAGGGAAGGGGGGGAGGCCGGCCCAGCCCTCCCCAGGCGGTGAGCAGAAGGGAGACAGGGAGCAGGTCTCTGTGGGCGCAGCCGGGGCGGCTGACGGAGGAAGCACCGACAGCATGTAGCGGAACAGGTGGTGCCTGCGGCGGCAGTGCGGGAGAGAACAGAGAACGGGAGGCTGGCGGCAGGAAGGAGCCCCTGCAGGTGCACACACTACCCCTCGCTCCCCCTCGCTGCCCCTCGCCTCGAAGGCAGAGCCGAGAAGACCCTGGGAATCCCATCCCACAGCACCCACGCAGGGTCAGGGGAGCCACGGCAGACAAGAGAGGGTCCCACTGGGGCATGACGGTGAACCTGGCCACCCCACCCCCACAAGAGGCAGCATGGCGTCCCCTCCTCAGCAGACAGTCGTGCGAGATGGACACAGGCTAATCCAGGGCTCTGCTGCCCAGTCCCTCCAGGGGGACGTCTCCATGGACAGAGTCCACGACTCTCTGTTGGTGAGTTCAGAGCTGTGGGGTGTGGCTCTCTCACAAGTCAGATGAACGCTGATGGTCCAAGCAGCTGAAAACCACAGTAAAGAGGCCACAAGCAAAGTCAGGTCAGTCGGCTTCCACATTAGCATCACAGCAAGCAGGTACGCGCCAGGCAGACGGCCACGGACAGGGCCCTCAGCAGCAGGAGCTTCTGAACCTGAACCAAGTGCGTACAGCGGCATCGACATCGTCCTGGGCGTCAGCCGGTGGCACAGCAGCCACCGCACAGGTGCACCGCCCCCCCCCCCCCCAACGCACACGCCCGCAGAGAACACTCCAGCTAAGCACCGCAGCTTAGCACAGGGCGCGTGAGACCCGGGCCCACCCTGCGGGTTCACAGAAGCCCACGCGAGGATGCCCACAGGCTTGCATTTTACCAGCGTCGCTGTAGACAAGGAAGACGCCGGCGGCCGGCAGTGGCTGCAGGCTGACTCCTAAATCCGGTGCCTGCATCATCAGTTGAGCCCTTAGGATGACCCCAGAAATGGGGACCGGCAGAGCGCACCACGGTCCTGCAGCGGGCTGTGGCCGAGGAGAGGCAGTCCAACGCCCCTCCGGCTCCACGCCCAGGCCTGGACACTGCCTCGCACTGCTCCCATTCGAATGAGCTCCCCATCAGAACAAGGTCCAGGCCACGTGGTCTGGGAGACCTGGGATGGCCCAGTATTACGTGCTTGTCCCTGGCTTCCTCCGCCGTCTCCAGGCGCTGCAGACGGCCAGGGCCACAGAGGCAGCAGGGCCTGACAGAGACAGACGCCGTGGCCCTGACGGCCTCCCCTCCAGCCACAGCAGGCAAGGCCGCCCACCTGCGGAGGGGCTGGGCGCCCTCACTGGCCGTCAGCCTGAGGCCCAGGCCCCTGTGTGCAGGAGCGGGCGCGTGCCGGCTCTCACTCTCACTCTCAGTGCAGCTCTGACCACCAGGCACGCGTGGGGCAGCACCGCCCGCGCCCTCCTTCCCTTGTGCAAACATCTTGCTTCCTGGTTCTCCCCCGGCCTCTGCAGCATCTGGCCACGAGAAGCGGCTGTTTGGCATGGTGGAGAGCGTGCTCGGTTTCTCACTGAAAGGCAGAGACGCAGAGACCCCTCCCCGTCACTCCCCAAACAGCCACAGCAGCGGGGCGGAGCTGGGACAGGGACGGGGATCCCCGTGCCTCACGCGTGGCAGGAACTCAGCCGCCTCCGCTCCGCCTGCCTCCTCTCGCAGGCCTGGCAGCAGGGAGCTGGGACCCCGAGCAGGGAGGTCGCTGGAACCCAGGGACTCCCACATGGATGTGGGGGTGCCCAGCCATGGCTTAACCACTGTGCCAAACAATCTCCCCCAGAAACCGGTTCTGACTGGTTTCCTGCACTGCCAGGAGAGGGATCACCCCGTCCCCTCCAGTCCCCTCCAGTCCAGCGGCACAAGCCTGAGAGCTATTGGCAAGGCTGCAGGCCCCTTTTCCTGCGTTTTGTGCGAAGTCGCTCGCCATAAACAGAGTACGCTGTGGCCAGGGGAGAATTAAGAGGGAGGCACCCTGAGCAGAGAGCCTGGGAACCAGAGGGGTGGGCAGCCCCCCAGGCGGGGCCGGAAGGGGCCCCTGGGGGGAGACCCGGAAGTCGGGGGCCCCGAGCCTGCCCTCTCTGCCTGCCTGTTTCCCCCTTCCCGCCCTGGGTTCTGCCTTCCAAGAAGAGAGTGAGCAGGAAGGGGAGACGGCGCTGGCCTCCGCGGTGGTGGCCGTTGGCGTCCTCCGTGTCCTTCCCAGGCCCCGAGTCACACATCCCTCATCTTGTCACATTGAACTCCGGATGCTCCTGCCCTGGAGAACGCTCTGACTCGGGCGATTTTTCTTCATTCTCACTAACAATTTGGTAATGAAATATTGATTTTTAGTTAGATTCATATTGATGCTATTAGGTTTGCATTGATAAATCACGCGGGCCTCCTGTCTGGGAGGCTGGGGAGCGCTCCTGGAGCCCTGGAGATTACAATCAGCTCATTGATGTGTTAATTTGATGGATTTTTTCCTTCTCTTAGAAGGAGTGGGAGGGTAAAGAAGATTTTTCAGTTCAGCCCTTGTAAAGTTTTCTCTGTGAAGTCGGGGACAGGGATGTGGGTTCCCCGGGCACCCTGTCCTCAGCATAGTCCCCAGCCCACAGGAAGGCTCAGGGAGGGGTTGGGAGGAGGCGGCCCCCAGGGGTGAGCTTATAGGGCTATAGGGACATCACTGGGTCGAACCCTGGCCGTTCGAGGCCCTCCGGATAAAGCATCCCCATCTCCAGGGCGTCCCACGTGGGCAGCTTGTGCCCGGGAGGAGGAAGATACGGGGGGCTCCGAGCAACGGCTGGACCTGGGGCTCCCCCTCTCCTCTCCCCTGCAAAGTGGCACTTAGCGAGCCGGGTCCCCAGCATCCGCAGCCTCGCATTGATTGATGGCCCTGCACACATGCAATGCCTGTGATCAGGGACAATAGGGGGCAGCATCAAAGAATCAGACTCTGATTCCCCCCAGACCCGGCGCGTGGAGGGGGTGTGGCAAGCCCGGGGAAGGGCTCTGAAAACGCTTAGCTGGGCTGATTGGCTTTGTTTTCAGAGCTGAGCTTCTCCACATGCTGGCATCACGTTCCCCGCCTCGGAGAGCTTCGCCCAGCGTCCGCCTTCCCACGGCCACAGAAGGCAGCTTCACACCCACCAAGTCCAGTCCCCGAATGTCTGTGCTGCGTGTGCAGTGAGTGTGTGATAGGAAAGCAGACTTTCTGAAACCCAGCTGTGTGCGCGTGTGCACACACATGGCTGGGTCTGCACTGTACACACGTGGGCTGTGTCTGTGCTGCGTGTGCACACACATGGGCTGTGTCTGCACTGTCTGTGCACACATGTGGGTTGTGCTTGTCGCCCCACACACCACATCCCCACTCCGCGGGCTCCTGTCCATCTCTGCCCGCCTCCGCTGCTGGCACAGAAGCCCAACAAGCGCTGGACTCACGCCTCCCTGAGGCCAGGGCCAGCATCTGGTGCTGTGTCACCGCAGGGTGGAGGGGAGGGAGGGCACCTGCGAGACAGACGGAGGAAGCCCGGCCCCGTGAGGCCCGACCCGACCCCACGAGGCAGGCGCCTGTCGGTGCAGACTGGAGGGCGCGTGTGAGCGGACGTCCCTTTGCTGTGTGTAAACACCGCCTGTCCAACAAGGCCAGTGACGTCACGTGCAGCCAGTCCACACCACAGGCCAGAGGCAGGGGATCGGGCTCGGTGGGCGCCGTGCGCCTGCCGCTGTGTCACTTTCTAATGACGCACCTGCTGCACTCACACACTCCATTTCTTTTTCTAAACAAAGTTTTATTTATTTATGTAAAAGTCAGAGTTACACAGAGAGAAGGAGAGGCAGAGAGAGAGAGAGAGAGAGAGAGAGAGAGAGGTCTTCCATCTGCGGGTTCACTCCCCAGATGGCTGCAAAGGCCGGAGCTGTGGTAATCCAAAGCCAGGAGCCAGGAGCTCCTTCCAGGTTCCCATTTGAGTGCAGGGGCCCAAGGACTTGGGCCATCCTCTGCTGCTTTTCCAGGCCATAGCAGAGAGCTGGATCGGAAGTGGAGCAGCCGGGGCTCAAACCGGCACCCATATGGGATGCCGGCACTGCTTTACCCGCTACGCCACAGCGCCAGCCCCCAACACATTACATGTCTACGTCTTGTTCCTACAGGCGCTGGGAAGGCACGAAGCTATCTGCAAACACTGAGACAACAATACTCTTTTAACTGGGGAAGCGCGTCACCTCTCGTTTTGGTGTGTGCAAATGCCCTTGAGGTGACAGCACGAAGCACAGCGCCACCCTGTGCAGGAAGACCTGTCCTGCCCCCAACTCGCTCACCTGCCTCACAGGAAATCAAGCCCGCATTCGGGGCCTCTGCTCATTCGCAAGTTCTCTCCTGGAAGCAGGTCCACACCCAGTGCCCGCCCTGCCCCTGGCATGAGCCCAGCCGCACAGAACCCCCGCCACTTGCCACGCTTTGTCCTGTGTTTTAACTTGAACTTGCAGACATGTTCCAAAAAACGGCAGCAGGTGGATTTCTCATAAACAGCCCCGGACGTCTCTCGGGAAGCTGGGCAGAGGTTGGGCCAGGGCCGGGTGGGTGGGAAAGTCAGTGCTGCCGGGCCACTGTGCATCTCAGGGCAGTGTCTTAACCTCTCTGTACCCTCCTCAAGAATGGCATGAACACCATCGGAACACTCGCCTGCTCATGTTGTCTTGAAAGCCTTGATGGACAGAGGGTACCTGGACCAGGGACAGGTGCAGAGAGCCGCTCCATGTGTCAGCTGCTCATTTGGTTTGGCCAAGGTGGACCCTCTTCCTTATGGTTCTTCTTGGAGCAGCAACTCTGCGCCCTGGAGACCCGCTCCGCTCCTTCCTCTTTGCCGGTCTCCACCTCTGCTGGCCTGCTGTGGGCCCTGCCTGACCACCAGGCCACGGGGGAGTGCGCTGCCCTGGCCCCACAGTCAGGGCTCGGGGCAGCACTGCACAGTGTAACTGCGTGGGACCTCTCTGCCAGGCGTTGTGCCATGAGCAGGTGCAGACGGACAGACAGGGTCAGGCAGCGGGCAAAAGCCCGAGGGAGGAGACAGCAAGGCCCGTGGCTCCTTCCCAAGGTATGGCTGAGGGTGAGAGAATGGGCCCGGCCCCCAGCACGAGCTGGCGAGAGCGAGGGCCAGGGAAGCCCCCAGCCCACACACGGGCTGTGCCCCGCGGCCACAGACTCCCAGGGATGCCTGAAAGCTGGGGCCCACGGTCCCTGCTCACTCGCGGATCCAGGTAGCTCGACCACTTCTTAGTCGGCCACAGCCAACTCCTGCACATCGCCTCCAAGACGCGGGGCCCATTTCCACCTCTAGGGAGCCGCAAAGAAAACACAAATTGTTCTTTAAGCCCCAGGGCTGAACGGTAGTTTCCGAAATAACCGGCCCAACTTTCGGAACGTGATATTTCAAACTCCAGAAAGCTCTACCAAGGGCAGAGGACTTTTGCTCTCGGGGAGGGGAGCAGGTTTCCTCCTCCCCCTTGCTTTGGGCTCTCCCCACGCCTGCTGAAGTCTGTAACTAGGTGAGCACAGCAAAGCGCAGCCAACAGAACTTTTTAATTGGCACTCATCCCCAGGGGGCCTTCCTCTGAGGCTGCGGGCTCCCGGGCTGGGATCCCCCTCCCCGCTTCAGGCATCCTTTGCCACATTCCCAGTGGGGGCAGGTCACGGGAGAAGGACAATGGTGGGTCTGACTTCAAGGACTCACTGACAATGCCCTCTCTGGCAAAAATAACTGCTTTCACGGGGAACTGGCGCCCTTGCTGTGGGAGAGGGGTGCGGAGAGAGCATTCGAGGCGCGGGGGCCAGCCCGCTCCTCTCCTAAGAAAAGCCTCAGCTTAGCGCTGCTCTGCTGGCCGCCCTAATCAAAGGCCTTTGTGGCCTCGAGCAAGACGATGCCTGCTCCTGGGCGTCCACTGTAGGAGGCCGGGCGCACCTGCTAGGATGCCACAACAGCGCCTCCCCAGGGGAATCGTCTGGTAGGGACCCACGGTGTGAGGCTCCCTCCTTGGTCCCGGCCTCCTTTCCTTGTCTATGCCTTCCAGGGCCCAGGCAGCCCGGGGGCCCCGTGAGCAGCCGGGGGCAGCAGGCAGTTCTGCAGGCTGTGGAGAGAGCTCTCCACATCCTACCAGAGGGCAGGAAGCTGAGGGTGGTGGCGAGACTTGGGCCCCAGTCACTGTGGATCCCAGCGGCCCCAGGTCGGAGTCCTTGCACCATCGGTTTAGCCGCCAACGATGCAGTCAACCCTCTGTTTCTTTTTTTTTTTAAGATTTATTTATTTATTTGAAAGTCAGAGTTACACAGAGAGAGGAGAGGCAGAGAGAAAGAGAGAGAGAGAGAGGTCTTCCATCCGCTGGTTCAATCCCCAATTTTCCACAACGGCCGGAGCTGCGCCAATCCGAAGCCAGGAGCCAGGAGCTTCTTCTGGGTCTCCCACGCAGGTGCAGGGGCCCAAGGACTTGGGCCATCTTCTACTGCTTTCCCAGGCCAGAGCAGAGAACTGGATCAGAAGTGGAGCAGCCAGGTCTCCAATCAGTACCCATATGGGATGCTGGTGCTTCAGGCCAGAGCATTAACCCGCTGCGCCACAGCGCCGGCCCCTCAACCCTCTGGAAAGTTCTAAGAGTGGGCATTTGGAGGTCAGCGTGGTGCTACTATGTGCTGTGACCAATCCAAGGGAAAGAAAGAAAGAGGAGCCGAGCCCAGCGTCCTCCCAGAGCTCCCCTGTGGGGCAGCAGCAGCCCTGGGCGCCTCCCCATGGCCTGTGCGCCCTGCTTTGTGCCTGCTCGTTCCTCCTGCCCACTACCAAGCTGCGGCTGCTCCTCCGGACTGGGCCAAGGTCACTCTGTGTCCGACCTTCCTCCTCACTGGCCAGGGAAGGGTGTCACTACCCACCGGGCCCCCAGGGAGTGCGGAGGTGCCACGGCCTTCTCCACCCCCTCTCCTGCTGCGCCCGGCACTTCACTTCCTCGCCCATCAAAATCTCCAGCGCCCCACTGCCCACGTGGCCAGGGCCCAGGTCCCGCTTCACCCAGCAGCGCTGGCCTCGGGCACAGTGGACGTGTCTGGCCAGGCCGCCCTCCGTGGCTTCCCAGCCTCTGTCCTGTCTCCGACCCTCTCAGAACAGGGCTGTATTTGGGGGAGAAGGGGGTCGCTGGGGTGGCTCCTCCTGCACCGTAAGTTGTGTCTTCCTCAGAAGAGGAGCGTGGACCCCGGCCACACCCAGAGGGACAGCGGTGCCAGGAGACAGGACATCTCCATGTCCAGCAGAGAGGCCTCAGGGGGTTGGACCTGGCCAGCGCCTGTGTCCCGCACAGCAAGCAGCCTGCAGGGCTGAGAGAGAGCACGCTTCTCTGGCTGTGGCCACGGTTCCTGGGACGCGCCCAGCCCCCCAGCCCAGGGACAGCCGGGGAGCACCACACTCACAGGCAGAGCCAAGGCTTCCAAAAGGACACCCCGGCCTGGCCAGGCCGGAAGGCAGGCTTCGTGCCAGCCCTCCCGTCCTGCTGTCGCGAGGCAGACGATGCGTGCGGATCCAGGACATCTGTTCCTCCCAGCGAGAACGCTGCTGCCCTCCGTGGGTGCGCACTGTTTGGCTCATGAGCACCTGCGCCGTGACGTGGCTGCGCCGTGACGTGGCTGCGTCGTAAGTGCCATTTCTCATAATCAGCCGATCGTTAGATAACATTTTGCACTGTGCCGACTTCCCGATTTTATTTATTCATATGTTCTCTGGTTCACCACCTACCTATTTCTTAGAGAAGCCTGCAAAGTGTCTGGAGTTACATTCCTGACCTTTAAATGACCCTTGCCAACTCCTCAGTAGAAAAGTGGTCATAAAAATCGTTATGGATCAGTTTAACTAAAAGCCAAAAATCCTTTTTTTTTTTTTTTTTTTTTGGTTGCCCTAGCTACTGAGGACATATCAGAAATGACATATAGAAGTTGAAAATCATTCTCTATTACGGACATATCTCAAATACATGTGGCCGGGAATATTCCTTGTAATTGTTAAATTCATTTGATATTCCTGATAGATCGTTCTGTGCGTGAAAGTCACCCATCATTCTCCTTGGACTATTTGCCTTTTCGGGGAGCAGAGAGGGAGTTCCGCGGGTATCCGAGATCGCACGGCTCTGGGCCGGCTCAGAACTCACATGCATTTTCATTGCAAAGATTTCTTCACACCCAGAGCACATTAAGATTTGCTACTGGGGTCTTAAAGTACAGGAGGGAGATTGAATTTTTCTTCAAGGAAAATAAAGATAAATAATTATGACTCTTGGAGCTGGCCCTCCGACAAAACCCCCTTAAAGGCTCAATAGCAGCCGCTCCCTTCCCGAGCGAGCACACGGGGACAGGAAGCAATATTAACTAAGTGTCAAGGCAACCTGCAAATATTTTAAAAACCTAATACATCATCTCTGATTTGTTTGGCTGAGAGTGTAGGATCATACGGGCTTGGCTTCGAGTGTTATAAGCAACTAGAACAATGCAAAGAATCCAGCAGAATAGAAATTGCCCATTGGGAAACCACACGTCCCAGGCCGCAAATCATGCGCATTTCTAATTGCTGTTCTAGCTCAGCAGTGCTGGCGGAGCCCAGTGACGTCTGCCCTACTGTGCGTCGTCAGGCCGCGTCTGCTGCAGCTCCGTACGTGTGCATAAAGCTTCGTAAAGAACACCTGTGCTCTCTACACAGCGCACGAGTTCACAGTTTAAGCAGTTTGATTCTGACAAATTTTTATTACTGGTTACAGCGCAATTTGTCACGTCTCGTTCGTGGTTCGTGGCGGCTTCGCTTCCTCTCCTGCACTGGACAGACTTCTGCCCGAGCGACGGTCAGTCTCGTGTGTCCATGGGGTGGCCAGGCATCCGTCACCGCCCCCATGACCCCATGACCACACCAGCAATACTGCGCCCACGGTCCCATCCCCAAACATGCGTGCGCCACGCAGGGGCATACGAGACACGGTCCTGGGCTCCCGCCACACGTGCGGCTCCGCCTCGGGACGACCTGGCAGCCAGCGGCAGACTTCAGGCCTGTGGCCGGGAGAGGGGCCAGACACAGCTGGCCGCTGGACGCGGGTGTAGGGGGCGCGGTCACACAGGGCCACGGACAGGCCTGGAGGGAGGGCTGCAAGGCTCCTGTCACCCAAGAAGCCGTGAATTTGAGAACAGAGTTACCAAGGGCTGCCTTCGGGGTGCTTTGGAACTGAGAGATCGGTGTATTTCGACACAAAAAAACTGTGACGTCCGTCAACTTGTCTCCCGACGCCTGTCTTTCCGCGGACTTTGTGAACAGCCCTGTGTGACGGCAGAGAGAGGTGTTGCTTTTGAGTGTGGACAGAATGCCCGCGACAACAGAGCAGCCAACGCCTCATGGGATTGAAGGCGACGGGAGGGCCCAGGCTGCGCCACGGCCCCGGGCCTCGCATGGCTGGGGAGTGGCTCGGCCATGGGAGGGCCCAGGTCCGGTGGGGAGCAGGGTGAGGCGGGGGTCTCCCTGCGCAGGCCTCGGGGAACGGGCGCGCCTCCCTGCAGATGCTGAGCTCACATCTCCTACGCAGAACTTCTGCAGGGCCCGCTACGTCCCCTGCTCCCTGTAACAAAATACTTCTGCCTCTGCTGTCCCCCTTCCACGATCTGTCCCTGCTACTCTGCCTCTTCCAGACATAGGGAAACACGTACACGTGCCTTCTCACGGCCCAGGGAGAACTGTGAACACCCGAACAGGGCGTTTGCCTTCACTCTGCGTGGCTTTGGTAAATTCTTCAGTCGTTTTTCTGTCAAAGTGGGTCTCGTGGGCCGGCGTCGTGGTGTCACTGCCTGCGACACTGGCATCCTGTATCTGAGCAGTAGTTCGAGTCCCGGCTGCTCTGTTTCCAATCCAGCTTCCTGCTAATGCACCTGAGACATCAGCAGAAGATGGCCCACGTGCTTGGGCCCCTGCTCCCCGTTGGGGGAGACCCGGATGGAGTTTCAGGCTCCTGGCTTCAGCCTGGCCCAGCCCCAGCTGTTGCAGCCACGTGGGGGATGAAGCAATGGGGGGAAGATCTCTCTCCCCTGGCCCCTGTCTCCCTCTCTCTCTCTGTCACTCTGCCTTGCAAATAAATAAAAAATAAACCTTTTCCTAGGGGTCTCCCTGGCAAAGTGCCTCTCCAGTGAATGAGGTCCCACAGGTGCTGTCACGCTGCTGTGTGAGTGGCAGACCCCTCCCTCCAGCAAGACTTCGAGGGATGCGAGTCAGTCACTGCACTCTGGGACTTGTCGTGGGCAATGTTTGCTGCAAGAAGATGTTCTGGCCGGCGCTGCAGCTCACTAGGCTAATCCTCCGCCTGCAGCGCCGGCACCCCGGGTTCTAGTCCCGGTTGGGGCGCTGGGTTCTAGTCCTGGTTGCTCCTCTTCCAGTCCAGCTCTCTTCTGTGGCCCGGGAAGGCAGTGGAGGATGGCCCAATTGCTTGGGCCCTGCACCTGCATGGGAGACCAGGAGGAGGTACGTGGCTCCTGGCTTCGGATTGGTGCAGTGCCAGCCGTAGAGGCCATTTGGGGGGTGAACCAACGGAAGGAAGACCTTTCTCTCTCTCTCTCTCTCTCTCTCTCTGTCTAACTCTGCCTGTCAAAAGAAGAAGAAGAAGAAGAAGACATTTTAGAGGCCGGCGCTGTGGCATAGTGGGTAAAGCCACCACTCGCAAAGCCGGCATCCCATGGGGTGCTGATTCCAGTTCTGGCTGCTCTACTTCCCATCCAGCTCCCTGCCAGTGTGCCTGGAGCAGCAGTGGAAGACGGCCCCAGTGTCTGGCCCCTGCACCTGTGTGGGAGACCTGGAGGGAGCTCCCGGCCTCTGGCTTTGGATCAGCACAGCTCTCAGTGTCGTGGCCATTTGGGGGTGAACCAGAGGATGGAACATAACTCCCCTGCCCCTGTAACTCTGCCTTTCAAATAAATAAATAAATAAAACTTCAAAAGAAGGAGAAGACATTCTCTAAGTTCAGCAGATCAGACCAGGCCTCACGTCATGAAAGTAGACGCGAACTCCCATGAGCACTGAGAACTGGCCTTGTTTGGTTATGGAGCAACAATGCACGTGTGTGTGGGCATGAACACAGAGACGGACTGCAGTCAACGTTAGATTCCTGTAGCTGCTGAAATCTCACCGGCATTTGACTATCCTGCCTGCTGTGGTGGTATTTTTATCAATGCTACTGAAATATACTTCAGAATAAAATGGAGAACGAAGTAAGATTTTCCAAGCACTCTTTTATTTGAAGCTATGAGCAGAGCAAAAGTGATTTGTGCTCCCGTGTTCGTGGAAGAAGAATCAGTTACTAACAACTCCTACTGAGCCCCTCCCCGTGCCGAGCCCTGCTCTTTCTTTGACTACGTGGGATGCGTTATCTCACTAAATCCTTGTGAGACTAAGCTGTGGGAGTACTCGTGTTACTCCCGTGTCACCGTTGGTGGGACGAGGCACAGGGCCTCTGTAACTCCCCCAGGCGCACAGGCCAGGAAGGGGGGGGAAATGGGGTGAACCCAGGCCGTTGGGGCCCGTGTTCCGCAGCCTTGCTACCTCCATCAGAAATCAGCTGAGCCGATGCGGCACGGCCGTGAGCCCGTGCTAAGACCCTCACTTCCTTCATGACTTCAGATCAGGAACCTCAGGGTCGACTCTCTCTGCTTAAGCAATGTATGGTGTCTTACCCTGCAGAACTGCTGGATTCTCCCGGGAAAATAGATTCCAAAAGACCCACAAACAGCATGTGCACAGTCAGGATCCCGTGCTACGCCACTCCTCTCTGTTAAACAAATGCTTTGTTTCCACGGGCGTCTCTTTTATGAGAACTCTGGACGTGAGACGGTCAGAGGCTGCCGTCTCGGGCAGCAGGATTTGCCTGGCCAGGTTCTGTGTGGGCGCCGGAATAAGAGTGATCCTATTACACACGGTGGGCCGATGGATGGAGTGCGGTCCCAGGGGCTGGCGTTGGCACAAGTTGTTCACAGGACACCTGGATTGGCACCGATCTTCTGCTGGTGTGGCCGTGGCCTCAAACAAGAAGCCAGAGCACTCAGATCTCCTCGGGGTCGTCTAGAGGGTCCTTTAGGTAACCTGCACTGGGCACCAGCTAGGGTGTCGCTAAAAGGCCATGGACAGCATTTTCCTGGGTCAGATCTGCACACTCTGCCCTGGGTCAGCACCAAGGGACCGGAGGACAAAGCCATGGATGCAGATGCTTTGTGCCCACACGTGCCCAGTGTCTACCGGCCACCCGTCACACGCTGGAGTCCTTTATGCGCATTTCCTTCATATCCCCGCGAGGAAGCTGCCCCCAGCCTCTGGCAAATGTCCCTGCTCCTTCATCCACCGTCCACTGCCTCCTGGGAGCCTTGCGGAGGCCGGCAGCTGGCCCAGGGCCACACAGCGCCGCAGGAGCCCTTACCCACAAGCCAGGGCTGGCCCACATGTGGGCTCCCGGTCCTGGAGAGCCCAGGCCCACAGTCTCAGGCAGGCAGCAGAAGGCTTCCTCCCCTTAGCTTCCTAGAGCCTACGGAGGAGGCCTGGGTGAGTACCAGCAGGCAGGGTGCCTGCAGAGCAGCGAGAGACGGCTCGGCCACGTCCACCAGGCAGGCCTCCGGGTGAGCAGTCCTAGACTTTCCTGCCCACCGCGTGCTGGAGGCCACGCTCTCTCTGCACCTCGGGGTGGGACAAACAGAGCCCCTGTGGGGAGAGGGTTTGAACACCCACAAACTACCATGTTTCACAGGAACTTCTCAGCGACTCTGCCATCAAACCCACACCCCGCCCACTCGTCAGAGGCCAAGTTTGGGGTGGGGGTGGGTTTTGGCAGAAGCCCTCCGTGCTGGCCTCCCCACCCCGACCCCGCACCTGGGGACGTGCCCTCCCTCAGGCCTGGCCCCACCGTCACTAAGGAGAGGGGACAGAGCTTTCGACAGCCAACTGCACGTGGCTTCTGTGACTGCCGCCCACCCGTGCCCCGTTGGCTACAGCCGGAAACTAGCAGAGGCGAGCTACCTGGGGAGGCTGGAGCCAGTCCCTGCGGCGCTCTCGCCACAGTGGCTGCGAAGTTACAGCCCCTCGCTTCAAGAGGCAATGCAACAAGATCGGCCGCAACTCCGTGCAATAAATGCCCTTGGAAGAAAGGGGGCGACCGCGGCAGACCTGGGGAACGCAGGAAGGCTTCCTGGAGGAGGAGGCACGAAGAGGAAGTATGAAGATGGGAGGAGAAGGTTTTCCAAGAAGAAGACACCGGGCAGAGGTCAGGAGAGAGGACGCCTGTGTCCTGCTAATGACAGGATTTCAGCCGCTCACACCGACAGCAGTCCCGAGGCAGAGTTTCACCCATTACTGAGCCTTCGCCGATGTTTGCCAGGTCAGCGCAGCATTGAAAGTCACTGCCCACGGCCCCAAAGCATTCGGCTTTACCGCCAGAACAGGCGAAGGAGCTGTAGATCTGAAACCATTTATTTTTCCTTTGAATAAAAGTCTATTTTTAGCCTCCAGTGCAATGGAATCTATCACGCAGATTTTAAATTCCTCATTAAAAAAAAAAAACACTTAGGGTCGAGTGAGCTGGCAATTTCCTCCTCCTCTGACAACGTGACCGTGGACCCCACCAAAAGACAGCCGAAGCCCTGAACGCCCAGCTGTTGGGAAGCTGGTCAGCGCCCTCCAGTCCTCAACACACCCCACACAGCCCAGCCGAGGATGGCGTCCGCCCCAATCCCCCAGCGGAGCTGCCATCCAGGGCCCAGGACCACCAGAAGTGGACTTTCCCCGGCCCCGACTGCTCCGCCCTCCTCAGCGAGTGGCCAGCGCTGAGCTCACGCAGAGCACCCCGTGGCTGGCAGGGCAGGGGACAGAGTCCCACACGACTACCAGGACGGCTCCGCCCCTTGCCCTCCGGGCTGGGTTGGAGTCTTGGGCTGCTCCTCTCTAGTGTTCCAGGCTGTCTCAGAGGCCGTGGCTGCCTTCGGTCCCACACTCGAGCTCGCAGGCGTCAGAGGACAGCACCTGTGCCGTGTCGCCTCCTTTTTGTCTGGGGCTTTCCCAGCTTCGCTCAGGAACAGGAGTGGCCGACACTGACCAATGCCCAGGGGCTCTGCAGCCGGGACGTTGCTGTGACCCTGGCTCCGGCTGGGCACTCACATCTCCAGCACCACCCAACTTTGCCTGCTCAGTGCCGCCGTCCCTGGGCCCTGTGGTTACCACAGAAGCCAGGGGGATGCCTGGCCCCAGGGTCTCAGCGGCCACAGCACACCGGCTCTCCAAGGGCCTCCAAGGGGCTGTGGTCCGTGGAGGAGTCCCCTAGGGTCTTACCCTGGGTAACTCCACGTTCCAGAACATTCTCACATGTGCCCGCTGCACTGCCACCTGTGCTCACGGCCACTGGGCCCTCTGCTGGGGTGGGGGGGATGGTTGCCACATCTCAACCCTGTCCTCACCCCGTAACGAATGCCCTTGTGTGTGTGTGCCTGCCTTCTGGATTCCTCCCGCTGCTGTAACACGGCTTCTACCAAGGCACAACTCTGGGATGCAGCATCATTACTCTGCCCGCTGAGCCCAGCAGAGCCCAGTGAGAGACCAGGGAGGAAGCCGCGGCTGGACAGAGAGAGGCGATGCCAGGTTTGCCTCCCGACCCCAGGGAGGGCGGCGGCTGCTGTGCGCCTTCGATCCCTTTCCACTTCCAAGGGCTGCGTTCAAGTGCCTCTTTCAAACCAGAACACACGGTGGGACCCTGCAGACAGGAAGGCGGCTGGTGAATTCGCCAGGGCACCTTCTCCATGCGTGCCAGCGGCCGGCTCTGTGTGCCCGGCTCTGCCGGAAGCAGGTGCAGGACAGGAGCCTTCCAGTGTCTGTGAGAGTCTCCCTCCGTCCCATCCACCCGGGGAGTGGAAAGAGAATCCACTCCTGAGGTCAGGGGAGAATCCTGGCCTTGACCTGCGGAGCTGTGAGCGCCTGAGCGCTGTCCAAAGTGCGAGGGCCCCGGCACTGTCTCAGGGACATCTGGGACGCGGGCGACAAGCCCGGCCGGAGCTCCCTCCGCAGAACTCACTGGAGGGCGAACGTGGCCCAGGATGGTGCAAGGGGCTCAGAGGTGTGGACGGCCCGGGCTCTCCTGGGTCCCGCGGGGAGATCCCAGCTCAAAAGCCACGCAGGATCTGCAGCCGCCTTCCAGTCTCCCAGGGGAATGCAGACCCTGGCTTGGGAATGGGACAGCGTCGCCGTCACAGGAGGTAGAGCTGAGTCTTACAAAGAAACGTGTCCATGCGTGACGCACTGACTAGGGGTCACCTTCCGTGTCCCAGGGACAAAAGGGCTCCTTCCCTGAGAATGAACTAGACCAATAAGGAACAAAGGCAAGCCAGCGACAATCCCTGGCCTCAGCGACAGCAAATCAGAGCCCACGGGACAGATCCAGGGCTGGACTCTGCTCTGGACACTGTGCTAGGACAGGGAGGGGGGAGGGGCAGCCTCCAGCCACAGCGGGGGGGGGGGGGGGGGGGCGGGGTTAGCAAGGATGAGCGGGAGCCCACAGGCAGGGGCGGGGCCTTCCACCCTGCACTGGCAGCCACGTGCATCTCACCCCTCCACGCCCAACCTTGGTGGGTCCATGACCTCCAGGGGGCGCCACCTCCTTTCCCTTGGAGCCCCAGGGTGGAGGGATCCCTGCCAGGGACATCAGAAGCCAGCAGCTCTGCTGCACTGTGGCCCTGACTGGGATTGACTTTGGGCCCATCCAGGGGGTTCCAGAAAACACCCCCCCTCCGGCTTAGCCTCTGCTACATTCAATGTCTGACCTACTGGGGGCACCGGATCCCAGGTGAGCGGGAGCAGAGCCACGCCTGCACCAGCACTGGGCTGCATGTGCCCAAGTGGAGGGAGGGGTCTCCAGTCCCTACACAGGCACCACCTGTGCTGGAGGCCACCGTGCAGAATTCGGGGCCACTGCCTCACAGCAGGGGGAGCGCAGGCCGGGAGCCCACCTTTCAGGGCATCTCTAAGTGAAGACTGAAGTTGCCTGGACCCTGCACTGCAAGCCTTTGAATTTGTGCACAGCTGTGTTACAGAGAAGCGACTCCTAGCGTTTTATGTAATTTAATCGCGTTTATCTCTGCAAGCTTTGCGGGACCTAACGGCCTCGCGTGGACTGCAGGTTTCCACTGGGCGATCTGTACAGAAGCCATGAGCACTAACCACCCAACCGCTTCTGCTTTCCAAAAGCAAGACTGGACACTTTGCAAATAAAGGGCTAAAACCGCATCTGTGCATGGGGGCGGGGCCCAGGCATCTGTATTTTTTAAAACCTTCCAGGTGCTTCCAACGCGTAACCACATTTAAGAGCTGGTGTACTCCAGACACTGCACTGTGATGGATCAAACTGAGCCAAATAGTGTTGGAGAAACTGCAAATGCCAACTCGGGACTCTGCCATTCCTCAGCTCTGCTCTCTCCCTGCTGTGTGAGCCCATAGCTCCTGGGAGGCTCAGCGGCCAGTGCAGGTGCGAGCTGCCAAGCCTTTGCCCGCAGGGCTGATCAGAACAACGAGGCAAACACAGCAACGCTAGAGCCACGTGAAGTCCGGTGTGGCCTGCAGGGCCTCTCCCCGGGCCATCTCCCCTCCGCTCCGGAGACGCTGGCTCCAAACACACCAAGGGACTGGGAGGCCTCTTCAGGGATCTCACCCCAGAGGAGCGAGGTGCGGTCCCTCCAGCCTTCCCTGTGGCCCTTTCATCCCGACACCGTGGGGAGGCACAGCACACGGGGAGGCCAGCGTGGGCAAGACCCCAAGTCTCATCTTCCGCAGGGACGTGGCTGGCGGATGGGTGCCGTGTGGCATCGGCTCCTGAACAGCTCCGGCTGGCACGGCCATGAGGGAGAACAGGGCCTCCCAGAGTGACAGCTCTGCCATCCCCCTACAGGTACACCACTGAGAGGACTCCCTGGCCCAGGTCCCACAGTGACCCTGCTCTGCCCCGGTCCCTCCCAACGGTTGCCTTCAGAAGCTTGGGGAGGGTGAGCCAGCTCCGTGGTCTCGGTAGGCCTCTCAGCCCCCCTCCCTACCTCCTGTCCAGCACCTCTGTCTCGGAGCTGTGAGGATCTGAGGAGCGCGTGGGTGTCAGGTCCACAGGCAGGCGCTACAGCGGCAGCGGGAATGTTTTCCACGGAACCTTCTCCACACGTGTCGTGCTGGCCGGACACGGTTTCTCACTGCTGTATTCGTTGTGCCCTCCCTGCAGCTGACATGGAGGGGCTCATGAAATCTCATTGTGTTGAACGGACGCTGAATTTTTAATGAACTCTAGAGATTATTGCTTTAAGTAATATACCATTTTCCCAAGAGACTTTCCCAACTAGCTTGATAGCTGCCTTAACAACTTTTGTAAGTTTTCGTGTAAGAAAAATGTTAATGCTAGACGACAAAAGGTCAGTGCACATGCCCTGAGCGTCCCACACTCGGCTGGGACCCCCAGGGTGGGACTGGTGTGGAGAGCGCTCAGCGGGCGGGACCCTGACTTTGGAAAGCCCGAGAGGACAACGGTCGGACACAGAAGAAAACAAAGGAATGCCTGAAATCGAGATGTCAGGAAACTGAAGCTGGACAGAACAGAGAAGGGAGAAGAGGGCGTCTGCTACCTGGGGAACAAACAGGGCCTGGAGAATAAACTGGCACTCCCTGCCCACGTCCCTCGCCCGCGGACGGATGTGTGGACAATAAACATTCCGGAAACACACCCCCACGTGGCTTGGTGAGGAGGTCCTGAATCCTGGCCGGTGTAGACCGAAGTGATTTAAGCTTCACCTCGCTGCTGTAAATGGCCGCTTCGTTGGCTGTGTAAGGTCATGTGACTTTGCTAGATTTACTGTCGTATCAAAGACAACAGTCAAAATTTAGTAGTAAGATTCCTGGGGCGAGGTTTAAAATGTTAAAATGTCAGCCTTGTGCCTTGAAATATAGTCCATTCCCTTACAATGCGGGTTTCCATCATGCACGTTGGATAGAATTGATCTAATAATTAGAGAACACAGTCTGAATGACTGCAGACCCTCATTGATTAGGAAGGACCCCAGCTAGTGTCCGGCAGAGGAGACGAGGCTGGTCTCCACACAGGGCGCTGCCGGCCCTTTATCTGAGAGGCTGGAGAAGCCCTGAGCTGCTCGGCTTAGGAAAGGCTTGTGTCACTCTGGGGGATGGCAGGGGCAGGGAGAAGAGAAAGAGACTTCCGAACTGCTGGTTCACTCCCCAGATGACTGAAACAGCTGGGGTGGGCTGACGCCAGAGAGAGCTGGAAACAACCCAGGCCTCTCACAAGGGAGGGAACCCCATTCCAGGGTCATCAACGTTGCCTCCCGGTGTGCACATCGGCCAGGAGCTGAGTCCGGAGTCACACTCGGATGTAGGCACCCATATCCCATACGGGAGCTGGCTCATGTCCCAGCTGCTCCTCTTCCAATGAGCGTTTTTTTGTTGTTGTGTTTTTTTTTTTTTTTTTTGACAGGCAGAGTTAGAGAGAGAGAGAGAGAGAAATGTCTTCCTTCCACTGGTTCACCCCCTAAATGGCTGCACCAATCCAAAGCCAGGAGCCAGGTGCTTCTCCTGGTCTCCCATGCAGGTGCAGGGCCCAAGGACTTGGGCCGTCCTCCACTGCCGTCCCAGGCCACAGCAGAGAGCTGGACTGGAAAAGGAGCAACCGGGACAGAATCTGGCGCCCTGACCGGGACTAGAACCCGGGGTGCCGGCGCCGCAGACGGAGGATTAGCCAAGCGAACCATGGCGCCGGCCCTCCAATGTGCATCTTAACAGCGAGGCCAACCTGCACCTCCAAGCCTCAGCCCTGTGTCCAGAGTCAGAGGGTGAGAGGTCTAAACCACAAGCGTGCAGGAGTGAGGGAACTCAGCAAACTGGCTCTGTGCAACGGCTTTACTGAGAATCCACTGTACAGCTTCACTGATATTTGTGTTTTATAGTTTAACTCTTATAACGATGGAGTGGCCATAAAGTGCTTTAATTGAAATTCCTGCAGATAAAGTTTATTCTGCAGGAAGTTCAATAAAACGACTGTTTTTGTTGTTTGGGGCGGGGGTGGGCTTGGGGAATGTTTGAGGTTTGAAATTCCATTGTGCAAAGACTCCTTTCCCAATAGAAATAAATGTTTTATGTAGGCTTTTATAGGGTTTTCAAAGCGATCGGCTGCAAAAGCAGAAATATTTAAAATAACACATTTTACTGCTTCTGATTGAGTCTGATTCCATGGGACAAACATTTCCCACAGAAACGTGGGTTTCTGGGCTTTCAAAGCTCTCAGCCACAGCATCTATTTCCGGTCGTTGGTCTGCAGCAGGCAAAACGTTCGTGGGCAGGGCCTCCCTGTGCCCCCACGGCGAGCCATGTGGTCTCACAGGCGTCCGGAAGGCGTGCCGGGGACTTGAGCACCAAGTCTGAGTGAGACCAGGCCAGGTCCCTTCATGCATGGGGCGCCCCCAGCCTCCCAGGGCAGCGCTAAGAAAGGATCGCAAGCCTCCAGTGCGCGTGTTGGAAAAGAGCCAATAGGGATGGCTGTCCGTGGGCAGGGGAAATGGCCAATTCCTGCCTCATCCCTCCACCTGGGGACCGCAGGACCTGCTCTCCGATTGGTCTCCCCTCCTGCCACCCAGTCCCCTCGCTCCTCAAACTCTGGGGGCTGCTGCCTCCCCTCCCATAGGGTGCCCAGCTGCCGCCCCACACAGAAACGTGCCCCGGGATGGTCGCTGGTGGCAGCCGGGTGGAGCTCCTCCTCCGTTCTCTATTTCTGGGTAAAGAACAGATTCTAGAGCGTTCAGACAAGAAGGAAGCAAAGGTGTCTCTCGTTGGCCGGAGGCCGTGCAAACTCAGGACGGAAGTACACAGCACAGTGCTTGCTGCTCCTGGGGGGAATCGACACTGGATCGCTTGGGAAATGGGAGAACCGTGCAACCCAGAGGTATGAGACCATCTCAGTATCTCTGCTCTCTGCTCCCTTTCTGCGATTGTGGTGCGTGTAAGCTACCCGGGGTCAGTGAGTGTTTTGGAACCCGCTGTGTGCTTACCCGGGCTTCTTTGGAGGACGTAGGTTGGCCATCACTTATTCAAAGTTCTGCATGTATGATAGACCGAAATGAAGGATTAAGAGCTCCGGCCTCTGTCTGGCACAGTGATTAAGCCACCGCTTGGAGTGCCTCCACCCCACATCCCAGGCCCAGCTCCACCCCTGAGTCCAGCGCCCTGCTGATAGCACTTGGGAGGCAAGAGGTGATGGTTCACGTAGTTGGATCCCTGAAACCCACATGGGACACCCAGATTGAGTTTCCAGCTCTTTCGTGGCTTTGGCCAATCCAGCCCTGGCCTGGCACTTTGGTGTGAATCAGCATATGGGAGCGCTCCGTCTCTCCCTGAAAAACAGATGTGTGTCTCTGTGTCTCTGTGTGTATGAGAGCATTATTGACTTGGTAATGACTAAGTAAGCCATTTTCCCAGTCCTGCCACTTACTCACTTTTTGAAAAGATTTATTTATTTTGGGGCCAGTGCTGTGGCGTTGTAGGCTAAGCCTCTGCCTATAGCATTGGCATCCCATACGGGCACTGGTTCATGTCCCAGCTGCTCCTCTTCCAATCCAGCTTTCTTCTTACAGCATGGGAAAGCAGTAGAAGATGGCCCAAGTCCCTGGGCCCCTGCACCTGCATGGGAGACCTGGAGGAAGCTCCTGGCTCCTGGCTCCGGCCGTTGCAGCCATCTGGAGAGTGAACCAGTGGATGGAAGACCTTTCTCTCTGTCTCTCCTTCTCTGTGTCTGTTACTCTACCTCGCAAATAAATAAATATAACCTTTTAAAGCAAGTATTTGTTTATTTACTTATTTGAAAGTTAGAGTTACAGAGAGAGAAGGAGAAACAGAGACAAAGAGATCTTCCATCTGCTGGTTCACTCCCCAGATGGCTGCCACAGCCCACACTGAACCAGGGCAAAGCCAGGAGCCAGGAGCTTCACGCAGGTCTCCTATGTGGGTGGCAGGGGTCCCGACACCTGGACCAACTTCCACTGCTTTTCCCAGGCCGTGAGCAGGGAGCTGGGTGGGAAGTGGAGCAGGTGGGGCAGGAACCAGTCCCCATACAGGATGCCGGTGCTGCCGTCTGTGGTTTTACCCTCTACGCTGCTCCCCAGCTCCCTCACCCACCTTTCAGTTTACAGAAGGCCATTGAAGTATTCTGCTCATCACTTTGATCAACTGTAAAACACGAAATACACAACTGCCCTGGATGGTTAGGACACAATCGCCCTGGATGGTTAGGGCACAACTGCCCTGGAGGGTTAGGACACAACTGCTCTGGATGGTTAGGACACAACTGCCCTGGGTGGTTAGGACACAACTGCCCTGGATGGTTAGGACACAATCGCCCTGGATGGTTAGGGCACAACTGCCCTGGAGGGTTAGGACACAACTGCCCTGGAGGGTTAGGACACAACTGCCCTGGAGGGTTAGGACACAACTGCCCTGGGTGGTTAGGACACAACTGCCCTGGGTGGTTAGGACACAACTGCCCTGGATGGTTAGGACACAACTGCCCTGGAGGGTTAGGACACAACTGCCCTGGATGGTTAGGACACAACTGCCCTGGAGGGTTAGGACACGACTGCCCTGGAGGGTTAGGACACAATCGCCCTGGATGGTTAGGGTACCAGGAGATCCTCAGTGTGATCCTTTACAGAGCAGCTCTCCACAAACAGTCCCGCTTCCAGTAGCCGTCACCACGGAGCACTGCGTGGAAAAAGCATGCCGTGTGCTCGCACAGGGCCTGGTGCGAGTCCTGCGCACGCGGCAGGTGCTTCACCCACCGCCCCCTTCCCGGGCCCTGCGTCCATGCAGCGCTACGTAGATCACGCGCGTGGACACACGGCACTTACATCCCGGCCAAAGGACTGAGAGAGTGATGTGAACTCTTCCCCGTGGTCGGAGTTTGGTGCAAGGACCAGTTGTGAACGTGCGTCTGGCCTTCCGCGATGTCCCTTGGAGAACAAGGGGACGGACGCAGGGGCCCCCGTGTGGCTGAAGTCACCAGTGCTGCAGGGCACCCCGTGCAAACCAGCAGGGCGACAGTGAGAAACCCAGGCACAGGGGACATGATCTTATCCGCACGTCAACTTATCAGATCACTGGGGGAGGAGGAGAAAAAGCGGCGGTGGGAACTAAAGTCCACCCCCTCTCCTCCTGTCCTGCCTATGCAGAGATGGAAGTGTAGACACTAAGTCGATGGGCCGCAGTGTTTGGGAAACGCTGACATAAACCTGGGCCTTTCTGGGCTGCCTTCACTCCGGGCTGTGTTCATCCACGGAGGCGGCACTCGCAGCAACACACTCACCAACAAGACGAGTGGAAGAGCGTGGATTCCAGGTCCACGGACGCAGGGTCCACGGGCAGGCAAGGCTCTCCAAGCCATAGGCCATGCACACTCCATTCCTGCTCTCGGCTGCTCCGGGGGACGACCTTCCTGGCAGAATCGCGGCATTCCTGCAGGTAACAGCCACGCAGCAGTAGCGGGCAGGCGCTGTCTGGGCGGTCTCTGTAGAGGAACCCGGTTATTCCTCCCCACTCTTTCCAAGCAGCTCTTCTTCACCCATTTTGGAGATGTGTAAGCTGAGGCCATGGGGAGCACTTCCCCAAGGCTCCTCTCTTCCATACAGCAGAGCTGGGGTTGGGCATAGGCAGCTGGACGCTGGTACCTGGGCTGTGGCCGCTCCCTGATGCTCCGTCAAGCACCCATCACTTGCAGCATTTGCTCAATGTCCAGCAAATGTGTGCGAGTCCAGAGCTCTGCCTCCAGTTGGTGCTGGGGGCTCCCGGACCCCTCACTCTCCCAGGCTCATACGTAAGCTGATAAAGTCAGTTAGCAGCTTCTCAGCTAAGTGACCACCCTGACAATGAGGAAAGGCGGGGGGCAGGTACGAGAGCAGGTCAGACGCAGGCATCTTGCTGTAGCTGGTCACCGGCTAAGGCTCCAGAAAGTTCCAGAGAAAAGGGTGAAGGTGTTGAGGAAGGCACTCAAGTGGACACCGAGTTTGAGGACTGAAGTGACACAGACTGTCTGCCGATGTGGTGTTAACGGGGCTGAGGAAAGAGGGGCTCTGATCCCAGGGGTGTTAGCATGAGTCCTGCCCAGTCCACGTGGAGCGCCCAGGGCAGGCTGCAGGCTGGGGGCTGGTGAGGGAGGCGCAGTGCAGAAGTGAGAGCAGTTGGTCCTTGGCAGTTCTGTACCCCCCTCCCCACCGTCTACAAAGCAGCGCTGGTGGAATGGAGCAACCGAGGGCTTGAAGCCTGCATCCCTGTTAGAGCTGTGAGGGCTCCACGTAGACCTTCCTGTCTCAGGTTCCCAGCCTTGTCCAGCACTACCCGGCTGCTGGACACCTCCCAGACAACTTCTCCCCACCACACAAGCTCCACGAAGAGACAGCGAGTCGGCTGTGTTCCCATCAGGAGCCAGGGCTGTGCCCGCCGGAGGGGCCAGCCGAGGGCTGCTCCAGCTCCTAAGCCACGCCCAGGATGGGGGCTCTGGGAGTGGCAGTCGCTACCTCACAAGTGATCAGCCCTGATGAGCAGCTCCCGGCAGGTGCCGTGCTGTGCAGGGTGCTGTGCACCTGGAAGTTAGCATCTCAGGGAGTCCACAGCCTGGGGACGACCCACATGGGACACGAAGAAGCAAGCTTCCTTCCATCCATGCTGGAAGGACCCAACTGTGACCAGGAAGTCTGGGAGGCAGGAGGCAGCACAGGTCCCAGGGGGAGAGGAACTGGCAACAAAGACTGCGTGTGGGAGAGAAGTGACCATCCCGAGGTGCCTGGATGGGAAAATGGTGCCTAAGGTCCCCCAAAAATGCAGCTGATGAGGGCAAGCTCACGTAGAACCAAGGCACGGGGCAGCTTTCCCATGGGCGCCTGCAATCTGAGAACAGGCGGGCCGAGCGCGATGGCAGAGACGGCAGAACCTGCCTGCAGTCCGGACCTGACCCTGGCCCCTGAGCCGAGGCCCCAGTGCTCCTGCGTCCCTCTCCAAGAGGACAGGTGGGATGGACAGCACAGCCAGCGGCGGGGCGGAGAGCTCGTGGTGGGGAGGACCCGAGCGCACCAAGAACCTGGACAGCCCAGCGGCCATCCCAGAGTGTCACCAGACAACGCCCCGGACGCCCGGCCCTCGGGAACAGAGAGAGCTGCGAGTTCTCACTTTAAAGACCTTTTTATCTCATTTTCTGGGCTGGAAATATTATCCACTGCATTTATTTTTGGTTTAGATAAAGTTTCAAACTTTGAGTTCTAAATGGAGAGAGTGTGAACGGGCTAACCAGAAAGCACTATGGGAACTGTTCCCTATTTGCTGTTTCTCCGAATCTCTGTTCACCCACAACACCCGGAAGCTCTTCTTCCGTACTGCACTGGCCTCATTAGCACTCCACCACCAGGCCGCGCGAGCGAAGCAGGCTGTGCGTGCCTGTGTCTCCAGCCCACAGGTGAAGGTTAGGCTGTGTACCGAGCCTTACAGAATATGGTTCAAGTGCTCTCATCACAGCGAGCACTGCCTTCCTCCGCCTGTGGGCCCACTACTGTGTCAGAGTTTTCTCTGAGTGTGCGTGTGTGTGTGTGTGTGCGTACATGCGGCCTGGTATCAGTCCTGTGGGGTCGGCACGTTTCAGCCACACGTGTCATTGTGGCTTGGAGACGTTAGGTGGCTGTTGTGCCATTCGGAGCTGACAGAGACAATTTGAGCCCACACCTGCTCGGCTTCAGATCCCCTGTTCTCGTTCCATAAAGCAAGAGGGAGTAGTGTGACCCCGAGGGGGTGAGGTGGGACATGTAAGTCTGATTCACACTCAAGATAAAGCAGGGGAACCTCCAGAAAGAGTTCCTGCCCGTGCCAGGAAACGGAATAAGACCTGGAGTACCGCCGAAGGCGACCAGCCCTGATCCAGGCTGGGCTGGGCCCACACAGTGGTCACTGTCTCCGTGCACCTGCTGCGGCTGTGGGTAGTGAATCACACATCATTTATTCCTAAATACAGACTTAGTTCCCAATAACCAGTGTTTTCCTCCTTCTAATGAGACCAAATGTAAAAAAAAAAAAGTCCCTTCAGGGACAAAAAGGAGCTATGTATGCGCATGTGCACACAGAAGCGACAAAGGAGTGTTCTTCTCAGCCTTCAAGGTCTAACTGACAGACACGAACGGTATGTGTAAGATCCAGGATGTGGAGAGATGGCCACAGTGGAGTCAGTTAGCACACCCATCACCTCCACGTCTCCAGTTTTACCGTGGAAAAGCTGCTGTTTGGTTCAGCAGTTAAGGTGCTGGCTGGGACGCCCACAGCCCCTGCTGTTCGTGTGGAATATCACATTTGTTAATCTGTGTGTGTTGATGCACCCTTCATCCCAGAGACAAATCTCACTCAGTCACGTCATATAACCTTTAAATGTTTTTGTTGAGTTTGGCTTGCTAGCATTGTGTAAGACTTTTTGCGTTTAAGTTCTTCAGAGAAGTTGGCCTGCCGTGCTCTGTTCCTCTAGTGTGCCTACCTGTGCCTCCCTGGCTTTGGTGGGAGGCCTCTCAATGGGTTTGGAGATGTTCCCTGCTCTCCACTGCCTTGCAGGAGCCTGAGGCGTACTCACAGTCACACTCGACAGAACTCACCTGTGGAGCCCTCGGGCCTGGGTTTTCCTTTGTCAGAGGTTTTGGTCACTGGTGCGTTCTCACTGTTCTTCATGGAACAGATGAAGTAGGTTGTGTCTAGAACTCACGCATTCCTTCCAGGTTACCAAGCCGGTTGATATGCGGTGGCCTGGTAGTCTCTTCTGACCCCTGCACTTCTGTGATACGCAGCCGTGACTGACCTTCCATGTGTGACTCATCGGAGTCCATTCTCTTCTTCCCTGACTCATCGAGTTAAAAGTTCATCGATTTTACTTACCTTCCCAAAAATATAACTCTGAGTTTTAGTAATGTTTATCCCGTTTTCTACTCTGTGTATTTCTGCTCTGATAGTTGTTTCTTTCTTTCTGCTGACCACGAGCCTAGTTTGTTCTTCTAGATCCTTGAGATGTGAAGTCGGCTACTTGGGATCTATCTTTTCTCGTGTCGATTGTTACAAACCTCCCTCCTCAGATGACTTTCACTGTGTTCCTTAAATTTCTTCTCTCCTAGGCAGGACATTGTTCTGATTTTTCTTCCTTCAGCCACTGTTTGTCTTTTCGTGGGATTTCCTCCGTGCCCATTTATAGTAATTATTGCTAGGAAAGGACTTGAGGACGGCTCGTTGCCGTTTTGCTCATTTTTTACAGTTTTGTAGCTGCTGTGTTCCTTCCCTCTTCTACGACTGCTCCTCTTGTCATGTCGATTTTTTTATGGTGGTAGGCTTTGATTCCTTTCTCTCTCTGTAGCTACTAGAAGCTTTTCCTTTGCGGTTTCCATAAGGTTTACACAAACCATCTTATATTTGTAACAGTCTATGTTAAGCTGATAACGATTTATCTCAATCACACACAAAAACACTACATTTTTTACCCCCTTACCTATATTTTTCCACTTACAATGTGTTATGCTACGAACATCAGCCTTCAAATCTTTTTATGTTGTATGTCGATTAGCAAGTATTTTAGTGATAATTTTTAATACTTTTCTCTTTTAAATTTCATAGTAGAGATAAATACAGTTTTAGAGTATTCTGAATTTGACAATTCTTTTCAATTCTATTTTTCCATGAAATTTCTTTAAAATTTATTTTTGTTTATTTGAAAGGCAGAGCAACAGAGAAAGTGGGAGAGAAAGCAAGAAAGATTTGGGCTGGTGCCGCGGCTCACTAGGCTAATCCTCCACCTTGCGGCGCCAGCACACCGGGTTCTAGTCCCGGTCGGGGCACCGATCCTGTCCCGGTTGCCCCTCTTCCAGGCCAGCTCTCTGCTGTGGCCAGAGAGTGCAGTGGAGGATGGCCCAAGTTCTTGCGCCCTGCACCCCATGGGAGACCAGGAGAAGCACCTGGCTCCTGCCATCGGATCAGCGCGGTGCGCCGGCCGCAGCGCGCTACTGCGGCGGCCATTGGAGGGTGAACCAACGGCAAAAAGGAAGACCTTTCTCTCTGTCTCTCTCTCACTGTCCACTCTGCCTGACAGAAAAAAAAATAACAGAAAGCAAGAAAGATCTTCCATTCACTGGTTCATTCCTCAGATGATCACAATGCCCCAGGCTGTACCAAGCCAAAGCCAACAGACTGGAACACCATCCAGGGCTCCCACGTGGGTAGAAGGATCCTAAGCACCTGCACCATCTTCCATTGCGTTCCCAGGTGCATTAGCAGGGACTGAAAGTGGAGCAGCTGGAACTCGAACGGGTGTTCCTACGGGATACCAGCCTCACTGCACTGTGACAGCTCCGTGAACCTCCACGAACTTTCTGAAGTACCTTTGTACCACCCCACTCACTCCTCACCTAAAATATGTCTGCTGGAAAATCCACAGATTGCCTTACAGGACTTCTCTTGTATATAATAAGGCATTCTTGTTGCTTTTAAAACCCCTCTGTTTTTGACATTTAACAATTTGATTAGAACGTGTCTGAAATTAATCTTTAAATTGATCTTGTCCTGGGTCCTCTGAACTCCCATGAATCTGGATGTCCAAATGCTGGGCAATATTTAGAAAAACGTTAGCTAACGTTTTAAAGATAAGTTTTCCACCTCCCTTCTTTTCCTCCTTTCTCCTTCTGTGGTGTTCATCACATAGGCCTTGTGTGCTTGTTTCCTCTTTCAGCCTTATTCTTCTTGTTCCCAAACTCACTCATTTCTAATGACCCCGTCCTCAGCTCCACTGATACTGTTCTTCTGCTTGACCAAGTTGGCTTTTGAGGCTCCCTACTGAAGTTTTCATTTCTGTCCTTGTACTCTTCAGCTCCAGGATTTCTGTTTGGTTCTTTATTATGGCTTCTATCTTGTTATTATGATATTATGATTGTAACTTTTGTCCGTGTATTATTTTCATTATTTCACTTGGTTCTCTTTGTCCTGTTGAATTTTGTCAGGCTTCTTTAAAGTAATTACTTAAATTATGTTTATTTATTTTTATTGGACACTCAAAGCATCAGAGACTGAGATAGACAGATAGCTTCCATCTGCTGGTTCATTCCCCAAAAAACAAACAGCAAAGGCTGGGCCAGGCTGAAGCCAGAAACTCAGAACTGCATCTGAACGTCCCCTGTGGGTGGCAGAGAATTAACCTCCTGAGTGGCCACTGCAGCCCCAGCACGTGCACTGACAGGAAGTTGGAATCAGGGGCACAGCCTGGACACTCCAACCTGGAAGCAGGTGTCCGAACAGTGATTTAGCAACTTTCCCTAGTGCCTACCCAACGTTCATTTTGAATTCTTTGTCAAGCAGCTCGTAGACCTTCCATTACTTCAGGCTGATTATTTGAGCTTTATTAGTTTGGTGCGCAGGTGGCGTGTGGACCTGATTACTCATGATCCGTGTAGGCTTGCACTGCTGTCTTTGCATCTGAAGGAGGCTCTTCCAGTCTTAGACTGATTTTAAAGATCAGGTGCCTGTGTTGATTATATTGCCTTTAGGATGCAGTAACAGGGTTTGGAGGCAGGAACCCAGGGTGGGCGGGCCTGTTACAGGGGCTTGTGCTGGCGTGGATTCTGTTTGGTCCCTGAAAGGCCTAGGATCACAGGGCTGCTGTTGAGCCAACAATCAGCTTCGGGGTCCACTGTTGGGTCCACTGTTGTGTCCACACAGCAGAACTGTTGCGATGGGTGTGGCTCCTCTGCTCCTCACAAAGGCTCCCGTTGACTCGCTGGCTAGGAAGGACTAACCCCAGACTACAGCTGGAACCACGTCTTGTGGTAACTTCAGGACCTGCAGTTCAACCAAAGCTGGCATGAGCACAAACAAGTCTTCTGGTGCTGATGAGTGAGCAAAACTGCTCCAAAACTGAGGCTGAGACGGGCTGGAACTGAACCACAGGGGCATCTCTGGAGCCATGGTCAGGCCAAGAGCAGCTGGCCTGCCTCCAGGTAGACACGTCTCTGGTGGAGGCCCTGTGAACACAGCCTCCAGGTAGACACATGTCTCTGGTGGAGGCCCTGTGTACACAGCCTCCAGGTAGACACATGTCTCTGGTGAAGGCCCTGTGAACACAGCCTCCAGGTAGACACATGTCTCTGGTGGAGGCCCTGTGTACACAGCCTCCAGGTACACAGGCCTGCCTCCTGCCCCTGGTGGAGGCCCTGTATACACCGCCTCCAGGTAGACACATGTCTCTGGTGGAGGCCCTGTGAACACAGCCTCCAGGTAGACACATGTCTCTGGTGGAGGCCCTGTGAACACAGCCTCCAGGTAGACACATGTCTCCGGTGGAGGCCCTGTGTACACAGCCTCCAGGTACACAGGCCTGCCTCCTGTCTCTGGTGGAGGCCCTGTGAACACAGCCTCCAGGTAGACACACTCTCTGGTGGAGGCCCTGTGTACACAGCCTCCAGGTAGACACATGTCTCTGGTGGAGGCCCTGTGAACACAGCCTCCAGGTACACAGGCCTGCCTCCTGCCTCTGGTGGAGGCCCTGTGTACACAGCCTCCAGGTACACAGGCCTGCCTCCTGCCTCTGGTGGAAGCCCTGTGTACACAGCCTCCAGGTAGACACATGTCTCTGGTGGAGGCCCTGTGAACACAGCCTCCAGGTACACAGGCCTGCCTCCTGCCTCTGGTGGAGGCCCTGTGAACACAGCCTCCAGGTACACAGGCCTGCCTCCTGCCTCTGGTGGAGGCCCTGTGTACACAGCCTCCAGGTACACAGGCCTGCCTCCTGCCTCTGGTGGAGGCCCTGTGTACACAGCCTCCAGGTAGACACATGTCTCTGGTGGAGGCCCTGTGTACACAGCCTCCAGGTACACAGGCCTGCCTCCTGCCTCTGGTGGAGCCCCTGTGTACACAGGACTCCTCTGGGTCCACAGCTGGGAGAGCCTGGACCAAATCTGTGGGCCAATTCAGAGTCCACAGCAAGGGACCAAAGTCAGCCGACCTACGACCCCAAGGTGTGCGAGGATGTGACTGTCCAAGGTTGCTGACGGATGGTGGCAGGACCCACGCCCAGTGGGACTGTAACTGAGTCCACAGTGGGACGGGATGGTTTCTGGGCCTGGGTACTGTGCTAGGTTGGCGCACCTGCCACTTGGCCACAGATGTCCTATCTCCGCACAGCCCTCGCTGGTCTCGCGCTCCTCCAGGATGTCACAGCCTCCTTCCTGGATCACAGAGCTCCACACGCTTGTCTGTGAACGGCTGCCAGATCTATCCTGTCACCTTGCTGATGTCATTGTCCCTGACAGAGCGTTCCCCAAGAGGACACTTAAAGATTTGTCAGAAAAATAAGCAAAGGATGAACACAAAATTCAGCAGAAAACTGTATGGCAATGCTATATGTGGGGCCGGCGCTGTGGTGCGGTGGATTAATGCCCTGGCCTGGGGCACTGGCATGCCATGTGGGTGCCAGTTCTAGTCTCAGCTGCTCCTCTTCCAATCCAGCTCTCTGCTATGGCCTGGGAGGACAGTGGAGGATGGCCCAAGTCCTTGGGCCCCTGCATCCATGTGGGAGACCTGGAGGAAGCTCCTAGCTCCTGGCTCCTGGCTTCGGATCATTGCAGCTCCGGCCAGAGCGGCCATCTGGGGAGTGAACCATAGGATGGAAGACCTTTCTTTCTCTCTCTGCCTCTCCTCTCTCTGTGTAGCTCTGACTTTCAAATAAATAAATAAACCTTTAAAAAATGCTATATGTAAATAATCTTAAACTTGTAGAAAATTGCTCCTTAATAATTAGAGAAGGGAAAAGTAATTAAATACCGCCTTTCATGATATACAACAGGGCTATGAGAGAATTTTAATTACCTGCCACATATTTCTGTGTTTCAGAGTTCCTACAAGACTGTATGTTATTGACATCATGGGGGGACGATCTTACTTTAGAAGTGATGGCACTGCAGGTGCTGTAAGACAGACTTCAGAAAGCACTGTAGACCAGGACATTTTTGTGCGTCCCTGTGTCCAGGTGAGAGAACAGGTGAGCCGCATTCCTCGATGTGGCACCTGAACCCACAGTGCTCCTCCGTGGGTCAGCCCCCGAACCTCGGAAATCTCCAGAATCAAAACTGGGACAAATTCTCCAGCTCTGTGTCCTCAGCACAGCTCTCCACCAGGCTCCCCCAGGGGCTTAACCGAAAATCCCCTAAAGCAACTACGATCAGAGCCAAGGTCACAAAATCCAAGAGGTGCTCGGCCTGCCTTCTCTCCTGGGCACCCCGTTTCTCCCTGGACCTGTGCCCCGGCTGAGGCCAGAGCCCAAGCAGGAGTCCCTGGCTTCACCCCGAATCTCCTGGCTCTTGTGAGCTGGATTCAGATGTTGCCGCTTTCTACGGGGGATATCATTTGATACAACTGAAGGAATTCTGAAGGCTGCCTTCAGGGGAGAAACTGAAAAAGAGAGGCAGTGGGGGAGAGATGGAATCTACCCTGTATTTGACACAACCTGTATCGTCATCGGCCCAGCCACCCCCAAATCCCATGAATGATGGCAACAGCCCTGTGCCCGCGTCAAAGCTTTGAGAGCGTTTTCTGAGAAACTCGGCCTCGACCAGCATTGCGTCTTAGAGCAGATTGTGTGGCAACAGTGCGAGGCTCCCCTGATCCAGTGACAACTGTGACTGCGAGCGCATTTCCCCAGGGCCAGGACTCCCCAGACCAGCCTGCATTTCTTCCCTAGAAGAGCCAGCGTGCTAAACCCAGGAACTTGTCCAGGGGTTAAACCTTCCTTAATTCGAACACGTGCAAGTGTCGTGATGTGTGCAATGCTGTATTTACAGCTTTTAAAATATGACCGAATCACTTTGTGACCAGTGGTACGTATCTGTATCCTACTCAAAATAAAATCGAGTTTTTATTCTGTTTAGCTTGAAACAATTTATTAAAAAGGAATAAAAAAGAGGAAAGGAGGGAGTGGAGGTAGAGAAGAGCAGGAACGGGAAAGGGAGACCGAGAGAGCCTGGGGTCCCCTCCCGCCCCCGCCAGCTCCTCCCAGGCCAAGGGCCTCTCTTCCCACCCTGTCCTCCTCTGTCCTCCCACTGCCAACAAGATCATGAGAAAGACTCAGATATAAAAATAAGGAATGGACCTCTCTATTAAATTCAAGCTCCTCTTCACAAAAAATTATGAACAGAGTTTCCAGTTTATCAAATAAATTACCAGCAATTTTTCAAAGACAATCTCTGAAACTTGCCTTAAAATAAACTCTTAGAAGTATTATGGGAATGATATATATGAAGATTTTTAAGGCTGTTATCTATTGGTACATTTCCCTTCAGAAATATTACCCCTATCTGCAGCCCCAACATTGCATTTCACCATTGCCAATACCAATATTAATTTAACTTTGAGCCCTAAGGCCATCATGTTCAGAGACACTATGTATATGTATTTTTAAAGAAAATCATTGTCCTTTCTTAAGATTTGAATTCCATATGATTTAGTTTAATCTCACATATCTTCCAGGAGAATTAATTCCCAGCGTTAGGATGTGTAGCGGTATCAGAATGATCCGCTCGGATGAAGGACGGCCTGAGCTAGCCCAGGGAGGCGGCGCCTGGAAGAGACCTGAGCAGCTTCGTGGACTTCACCTTCACGAGCTTCTTGTGGGACCGTTTTCATAAAGGGTATTTGAAGAACAGCACATAATCCTGGCATTCTTGAAAATGGTATACTATGTAATTAGTTACATACACTTACCCTTCAACACATCTTGGCTTAAGTATTCCTACATTCCAAAATCATTCTCTTCCGTGTCTTAGCAAGGCACCCACGTGGGCCAGGTTTAGCTGTTAGTTATGATTTTTTGCTGTTGTGTAGTGGGTGTGTCTCTTCTGCTTTGGACTCCCCATCGTGGCAACGACACAGGATTCACAGTCCTGGGTCATCAAGGTCTACCCTCCTGGGGCTATCTCTGAGCTCCCTCGGTACGTCTGTGGCCAAATCTGAGCTCTCTACCTGGAGTTCTTAACTTCAAGAAAATCATAAGAAACATTTCGAAGGTCCTTAGAGTTCAGATGCCTAATACTGGCTTGACCGTTTGATATCCGACACCCACTACATGCGATGTTTTCAGTGCTGGCCACCCTGGCTAATGGGACAGTGACAGTTCCCTTGCCTTGTCTCTTGACTCTTGATAATCTCCTTCATTTTTTAAAGATGTATTTGTTTATTTGAGAGAGTTAAGAGACAGAGAGAGGGAGAGACAGAGAGAGGTCTTCCATCCACTGGCTCGCTCCCCAAATGGCCGCATCGGGCAGAGCTGGGCTGATCTGAAGCCAGGAGCCAGGAGCTTCTTCTGGGTCTCCCACATGGATGCAGGGGCCCAC
This sequence comes from Lepus europaeus, assembly GCF_033115175.1. Taxonomy (NCBI): domain Eukaryota; kingdom Metazoa; phylum Chordata; class Mammalia; order Lagomorpha; family Leporidae; genus Lepus; species Lepus europaeus. Next base: position 123,021,388 of record NC_084835.1, read on the forward strand.
ATCTCCTTCATTTCTAATCCACCTTCTTCATCATGACTATGCCAATTGAAATCACACAGAAATATTCTCTGAACTTACGGTTTTTTTTTAAAAAGTCCTCAGAAACCTAGAAACACATGGGAACCTCCTCATCTTGATAAAGAATATGTCAAAATTAGATAGATATCATATTTGCTGATGAAAGACTCATTGGCATTCTCCCAGGGTCAAGAACAAGGTGAAGATACCTACTCGTTCCCTTACGCAACGTATCATTAGAAATCCTTACAAGAGCAACACGTAAGAAAAAGACACAAAAACCTGGAGATCAGAAGGGATGGAACAAAATCGTCCCTATTTAAGAATTAATTGCTTTCCCCATACACACTCACAAAGAATCAACAAGAAAACTCCTGGAGCTAAAAGGTAATTTCAGGAAGTTTGTAGAATACAAGTTCAGCATACACACACAAGTGAAAATTTGAAATGTTAACAATGAACATTTGGAAGTGAAAATTCAAAGCATAACATCAATTTCAATCAACCCCAAGAAAATGAAATATGTAGGTATGAACTTAATACATATAGGATCTGTGTACTGAAAGTTTCAGTGCACACATAAAGAAATCACAGATGACCTTAGCATACATAATAGAAGATTTAACATAATAGATGTCTGTTTCCCCCAAATTAACTATAGGTTAAGTACAATTATTATCAAAATCCCAGCAAGGTGTTGTGTAGGCATAGACAAATTTATTCTAAAATTAATATGGAAAGATACAGGCTCTAAAATAGCAGAAACGATCTTGCAAAAAAATAAAGGGAAATTAGTTAACCCGGTACTAAGACTTATGGTGCAGGTACAGTAATCAAGGACTGTGGTATTCATCAATCAATGAAATAAAATAGACAATGCATAACTACTTATGCACAAATGTGCCCACTGATTTTTTTTGACAAAAATACAACCAATGCAATGAAAGAAGAATAGCCCTTTCAAGAAGTTGTGTTGAACAGTTGGACACGCACAGGTCCGAAACTAAAGCTCAATCTAAACCGGATGTGAAGTGAAACTCCCTCAAAAATAAACATGGACTTAAAAGTAAAGCATAAAACTCTAGGTCTTTTGTAAAAAGGTAGACATTTTCAGAATTTACGTGTAGGAGAGTTCTTGAACTTGCCCAAAGCTCAGTCCATTAGAGGGAACACTGACAAATTGGACCTGCTCAAAATTTTACAAACTTTACTCTGTAGAAGATCCCATTTGGAGGAGGGAAAGACAGTTTGCAGTTTGAGAGTAAATATTTGCCAGTCACATACCTACCCCGTCTAGTACCCAGACCATGTAGAGTTTTCAAAACTCAGCCAAAGAGTTTGCAAAGCAGCAAACAATCCGACCAGAACACGGGCAGTCACAAGTAGATGGGGACTCACAGGTGGAACGAGGCTCAACCTCACGAGCCACGGAGGAAACGCAACTTAAAACCACATAGCTACCCCCATCCCTGATCAGCAACGGCAGAGATCAAAACAGACTGGAAACACCAAAATTCCAGCAAATTCTGGCCCGGATGCACAGGAACCGAACGCCTCATACGTTCCTCACTGCTGGAAGGAACGGAAAACGGTGTAGACTCTGGAAACCCCTCATGGTTTCTAAAACACCTGACATACAAGGGCCCTGGGACCCAGCAGCGTTCAGCCCGGGGGAATGAGAAGTCGCTCACAGGAGTCCCCATGACAGCTCTGTGCACAGTAGCTAAAGCAGCAGAGACGTTGTCCAACAAGCCAACCACAGGACAGCCACGCCACGCAGCTCTACTCAGCCACAAAAACAATGCACGGCTTAGATGCATTTCAGGAAGTTTCTGTTGAGAGGAAAAGCCAGTCGAGGAGATGCAGGTTCTGTTTGTATACCAGCCCTAAAAATGACAAATTACAGAAATGGAGAGCTGGGTAGTGCTTGCTAAGGGTTAGGGCTGAGCCAGCACTGTGGCTCAGCAGGTTAGACACCCATACTGGCACTGGTTCACGTCCTGGCTGCTCCACTTCCTATCCAGCTCCCTGCTAACGCACCTGGGAAAGCTGTGGAGCATGGCTCAAGTCTTTGGGCCCCTGCACCCACATGGGAGACCCAGAAGACGCTCCTGGCTCCTGGCTTCAGATCGGCACAGCTCCGGCCTTTGCGGCCAATTGGGGAGTGAACCAGAGGATAGAAGACCTCTCTGTGTGTGTCTCTACCTCTCTCTGTAACTCTGCCTTTCAAATAAATAAAAAATAAATCTTAAAAATAAAACAGTAGGGCTTAGGGTGGGGTGGCAGTGACATAGAAACTTATGGTGACAGACTGATCTACATTCACCCGTGGAGATGGATGCACGCAACTGCACGTGTTAATGACATCACAGGAAGCTCAACACACCCATGCTCACAAACGCGCACAAGTGCAACAGGGAATCTGATGAAGGCGTGTGGAGGGCAGGAATATCGACTTCTGGCTATGCTATTGGGCTGTCGCTTTGCAAGATCTTACCACGGGAGGAACTGCACTACACAGTCAGAGGATTTCACTGCACCATTTCTTACAACTGGATACCGACCGTTATTATAAGAGAAAGGGTTTGATTTGTCGAAAAGGCCATTTCAAAAGGGGAGACAGGGAGAGAAAAATGAAGAAGGTGGCAATAGGGTTGGGGAAGAGACGCTTTCAAGTAATAGGACGTGGTGGGTTGTGAGTTCTTCATTGATTGGGACGTGCGAATTCAAGGGGTGAGAGCCGAGGACAGGGCAGGTGTCTGCTGGTGCCACCGAGCACGGGCCAGCGGCAGAGCTGGAGGCGGAGGGACGAGTCCAGTCGGCAGCTGCGGGACAGCAGTGGGAACCCCAGTGCTGGGGCCATTTCTGCGTCCACAGGCATGGCAGAGTCAGCAAAGGTGGCACGCAGTCTCCCCTCGCTTCCCAGGGCCCTTCCAATCAACCACCCAGAGTCAACTCCACCCCAACGCCCGTGCAGTCGGCCCACGTCTGCCCAGCCATGGGTCCACCCTCCGTTCTACCACCGTCTGTAGGCAGACGGCTTCAGAGGGCTCCTGGGCGTCCCCCGATCTTCAGATCCAACCCCTTCCAATCCATTACCCAGAAAGCAACGAGAGTGAGCTTCCTGGGCGGTGGATTCCATCTTTTTCTCCCCATCAGCATTGGCGGGAGACCCAGAAGTGCTGGGGCTTAGTCCACCCGTACAGGATGGACTGGGTCCGAGGAAAGGTAAGTGCGCTGCTCGCCCGTTCCCCAGCCTCCCGATCCCGGAGACAATCAGACGCAGCGGGGAGCCAAGTCTAGCAAGGACTCATTTACTTCCTGAGAAACAGAACCTTTTATAGCACAAAACTGCAGAGTCATTGGGGCAGGGCTAAGGACCAACCAATCACTTAAAAAATCACCTTACGGGGGGATTTCTATAGGACTAGCCATATGTCTATACACTTGTTACTAGTTTTGTTACCTCCCCTGATGTTGCGCAGCCAATTAGTTTTAGTGGTAAACAACTTTGGATTCCGCCCACCTTACTTCCTTTGGGCACCATCATGTAACTAATTTCCCCACACAGAAGTTCTTAGGGTAACCTACAAGGAAAGTGCTCAGCGCAGCCCCTCCCCTGCACTGTCTCTCTCTTCCCCTTCCTCCCAAGGCCCTGGGTCTTGTAGGGGGTTCCCCTCTGCACCCTGTGCACCCGGGTGCAGCATTAACCCTGACACTGTGAGAGCCAAAGTGTCCCCGAAGGCTCCACCTGCCAGAGCCCCCTCGGGGGTCCAGTTCCTCGAAGGCCCTGCAGGCCCTTGGCCAGGGAAAACTCCACCAGCGGGGCTCTGCCTCCTAAAACGTAGGCTCTGTGGAGAAAACGTGTGGCTGGAAAAACGAGGGGGGTGTCGCCTCATTCACCCCACCCAGCGGGACCCTGGAGGACCACCCAGCAGTCCCTGCCACCACGCCCCCTGCGGCCCTCTGCTTCCTGTCTATCCTGCAAGCTCCCCCACACGCCTCCGGCAAAGGGCATTCCCGGGAAGTTGGCGAGAAGTCGCTGCTGCTGCTGCCCGGAGAACCCTCTCTGGCACGCAGCCTCGTCACCCAGCCCTGGCCGAGATTCCCTGGGGGTGAGGCTGCTGGGTGCCAACAGTCAGGCAATGGCCCTCACTGGCCACTTGGGTTTGGGGTAAGCAGCGAGTTGAGCACTGATGGTGAGCTGTAGGGGAGAGGACAGAAGTAAGGCAGAAGATAGAGGGCCTGGAAGGTCTAATCCAGGGAGGAACGATGCTGCAGGGTGGGGGAGGACAGGACACACGTGCAAAAGCCGGAGAGGGCTGCTCAAGGGACGGTGGCCCTGGGGACAGGCAGAGGTGGAGGTGAGCACCGTGGGAGAGGCGGACTCATGGTGGACGGGGGCCGCACTGCAGGTGTCCACAACTCCTTCCCTGTGAGCAGTCATGTGTCAGAGGAGCTCACCCCAGGGAGGCTGTTTCCCAACAAGGGTTAAAGCGAAGGGGGAGCAGTGACCCACACTGTTATTGGAGAGGCAGAGAGAAGCTGCCTAGCGTCCCCGCACGCTGGGCGGAGACACCAGGCCGGGCCCCTCCCTCGGGGGGACTGTGCCGTTCTCCCCAGCAAACCTCACAGGCCCAGGCCTGGCGCTGCATGGTCTACAGGAGGTCCCGGTCCCAGCACCGGAGAAACCTCTCCTGACTCCCTCCGGGTCTGCAAGAGCTTCCGGGCACCTGGGTGCTGGCTAGAGCGTGGCCAGGTCCCCACGAGGTTGCATTTCCACTTCTACACAACCCTCTTCTCGCCCAGTGTTTCTGGTCTTCTAACACAGCACATCCGTTGTCCTAGGAGCAGAAAAGATTCCAAAATTCATGTTCTCCGTAATTCAGACCCAAGTGGGCACCACGGCAGGCTCGGGTGCCGGGGCCAACTCGCCGGCCACGCTGCCTCCCGCGGTGATCCATCAACATTACGAGCCGCAGTCACAACATTTCTCTCTTTGGCATAAAGTCTGGAATGCAGAGGGGCTGTTAGCACAGAGAAAGATGGACCAATGAGATATTGAGACCTGAATATGTGCTTTGTTAGAAATGAAAATGGAAATATGATTCCAGGGGAAAAAGGACTTGGTGGCGACATGGTCACACACTCCTTTCAAAACATGAAAAATAAATTCACCCTCAAGAAAAAGAAGAAAAATGGATCTGACAGATTCATTCTCTCGTATCTTGAGGTTTCTCCTCTGAGCCTATGCATCAAGGATCAGACTGAACAAGGAAGGCCACGCCGTCAGGAAAGATAGCCCGGGCTCATTGTTCCCACACGCACCCTCGCCTCGCCAGGCACTGCCTTCCCCTCACATGTGATTAAGTGGCTTGTCCCCGAAATGAAAAAAGTCAGCTCCCGGCCCAAACGCAAATAGATGACACACTCCACACCACGGCCCGGCCCCATGCTCACTCCCAATTTGAATTTTCAAGCGTCCGATTGCATTTCTAATCCAGGAGTGGCAAGACCCCTGCACCACGGTCGTTCATTAATTCAAACTGTTTCATGTGGTCTTCGCCGGAGTGCAGCACGCTGCCCACCACAAGCAGCAGGTCCCGCCCAGCCTCTGAGGCCACAGCCCAGGAAAGAGGGGACGCACACAAGGCCCCAGCGGGCTTCCACCGCACCCCACTCTCCTTCAGCCTCAACACGCAGCCGCAGTAGCTGGCACCTGTCTGTCCACCAGGCGGAGTGTTCAGGAACCTGCGGGTGGATGTGGACGGTCGGAGCCCGGGACAGAGCAGGTCCTCAGCGCCTGCTGAATGCTTGCTGGAACTCGTGCACACCGCAGTGCCCTCCAATGTCACGGGCAGCCCCACCGCCAGATTCTCACACGTGCCCGTAACCCTGACAGCGTCGCCAAACGTGCGAATGCAGTCTGTCCTTCTGTCGCGGGATCAAGTTTGGAAATGACCAAGTCCAGCAAGGACCTTTCCCTGACGTCTGAACTGATTTATATCAATCTTCATAATTCCACTATGCTGTTAGCGAATTGCTTTCCTGGAAAATTTTTAAATCGCTTGAAGTCACCGCTGTGTCAGAACGTGCAAAAGGCAAGATTTAAAGAGCCAATCACACACCAGACGTGGACAAGCGGAGTTCCACAGTTCTCGCCTTCAGCGATGCTCACCTCCAACGGGATGTGATCTGAAACGTTGCCCACGCAGGCACCAGTTTAAAGAAAGCTGCCCGTGGCGCGGTATCACCGCAGTAAGCCTACCGCAGGCGCCGGCACCTGCTTCCTCTTGCTGGTGGAGGGGAGCACATTCCATCCGTAAGAGGCCAGTGGGGCTCGATCGCTTCTGGTTAAAATGCTTCGGTCCTGGGTGCGTTGTTGAGAGTTTGTCTTGCAGTCTGCCTGAGCACAGAGAGGCTGTGAGGTTTCTCCGATGGGAGATCCCAGCCTCCTTCCTGCGCTCGGAAACCCAGTGCCAGGTTCACCTGCGAACCCGAGATGGGCAGGTGACCACCTGAGCAGCGGTGACACTTGGGCCCTCGAATCATGACATCGCAGTCGCCTTCTTTCTTCCAAGGTACTCACATTTGCTGACTACCTCTGCCATGAAAACAGACCCCCCCACACACACACACACACACACCGTGTGGAAGTTAGGGAGAGCGCGTGGCTGACTGCGCAGGGCTGAGAGGAAGCACCTCTGGCTCCATCCCAAGCTGCTGTTACCTGCCCGCGTAGGTCCCGCACGCTCCAGACGGTCTCCCGGCCGCAAGGGAGACACCCAGGAGCAAAATGAAATTACTCGGGACTGCAGCTGCAACAATCTGTGATGTGCCACGTTTCTAAATTAGTGCGCAACCTTAAAAAAAAAAAAAATTTCAAAAGAGATCAGGGTAAAGGCAAAATAGTGCCTGGCGAACACTGGGTGCTGGGTGAGCCCGGCCACCAGGCCGCTCCGCGGGTCGCCCTCCTTCGCGCATCCCGAGAAAACCCTCTGTGTCTTTCGCGCTGGGCCACAGGGCCGCGGCCTGCGAGCCATCCACATCTGTTTTCCATGTTTATTAGAAGCCGCTCGCCTACAGCCCCGCGGGGACTTCCTGCAGAACTTGCATTTTTGCTGCGCAGAACTATTTTCTTCCCCTCTGCTTCCAACAGTCCCTTCCCCTCCGCTGCCCCCACCTCCCCTCTCTAATTTAACAGAGAAAACGCATGTTAATTTCAGCTCCGCCTCTGCTGGGTCACTGTCAGGTCAGCAGATTAGAGACCGCCACAGCAGAGAGAAGCTGGCGCCTCCAACGGCACGGCAGGGTGACCCAGCCATCCATCACACCCATGGCAGCGCAGCGCTTGAACAATGACAGTCATCTGTCAGGAGCGGGAGGTGGCGCCTCATTAACACACACCTCACCTGCCCTGAGCTACACCTGCTTATAATAATATCGATCACCCCCTGCACAGTGTTGCTTTTTCTCTGCTCCCTGTTTCTCCCCTGCCTCGCCCAAGAGTTCGCAGGCCGGCGCCTGGAGAGGGGTGGTTGGGTCAGGACAAAGGGAGGGATGACATCACCAGGGGAAAGCCAGGTCCCTGCGTGCGTGCGCTTCCTGTCCAAAAGGGATCGATCAGGTCGCAGAGCACCCTGACTATGCAGATGAAGGTGGGCGGAGCCTGAGCCCAGCTGTGCCCCTGGGGACACCAGGGCCGCCACCCCCCACCACGCCCATCCTTCAGGAGGGGGGTCCTCCTGGACAGACACAGTCCCCGGCCAAGGCTCAGCTCTCGCCCGATTCCTGTGCCGCAGTGTGACACAAAGCCACCCCAAACCTTCGTTAACGTCAGATTACTCTCAGAGGATCTCCAATTAGACTCACAGCAGACTTCTCATCAGAAACCCTACCAGCTAGAAGGGAATGGCGAGACATAGCCCAGGTACTAAGAGAGAGAAACTGCCAGCCCAGAATATTATATCCTGCAAAGCTCTCATTTGTGAATGAAGGTGAAATTAAGACTTTTCATAGCAAACAGAAACTGAAAGAATTTGTTGCCACTCATCCTGCCCTGCAAAAGATGCTTAAAGATGTGTTACACACAGAAACACAGAAACATGGTCACCAATATGAAAGAAGGTAAAGGAAGGAAACCTCACAGCAAAAGATCACAGGAAGCTCAATTTCTCGTTCTACGAGATTTGAAATCCACCACTACGCCTCTCCACTGAGCACGGGACGGGTCCCTGTTTGCCGTGTCTGCCGCAGCCCCCGCAAGCTCCACCCAGACACAGGCTACCCCGCACCAGCGTGTCTGGTTGTTGACAGACACTGGTTGTTAACGACACTCCCTGGATGCTCGCTGCCCAGGGCGTCGTGTGACACAGCCTTCTAGCCCGGGGAACCCCGGGGTCCGGGGGTGTGTGGGGCCCTGTCACGGCATTTCCCAATGGGCCCAGACGCGACACCCAGGCTGCCATCCAGCAGGGTGCGACGCCTCCACTGTATACAGGGTGGTGGAAACACACACGTACGTGCACAACCCGCACACAGACGCATATCAGCCGTTTCGGCTCTTGAGAAAAGAAATTAGTAAGACAGGCTGGCTCAGGCTGGCTCAGGTTGGGGAAGTGACTCAAGACCACTGAAGCTCGACGGGAACTTCCGGTCACAACGCCGAAGCCAGGAGCAGTGAGGGACCGTGCTGGAACCGCGGTGGGTGTGGGGCTCCAAGCTCCCAGCTTGTGGGGGCCTGGTCTGGGGCAGGAGCGAGTGATGACAGCACATGTGGCAGCAAAGTTGCCTGGGCTCAGGAGCAGACTCGTGCCCCACGGTCAGAGGCCATAGACAGTTCCTCGGGGGTCTCGCCGGCCGCCCAGGGAGCAGCCCCTCCTCCCATCTCACCGCCGACAGGAGGCGGCATGCAGGGATGCGGGTCCTTATGGGTGACTACAAAATCCAGAAAGCCTGGAACCTGAACTACGCTCTCAGCTCCACCTGCAGCAAAACCCGACCTCACCCTGACTCACAAGAGCCGGCTGCTTTGCAGGTCTTGTCTGTGCCACTCAGAGTGACGGCCCCCACATGGGACTGCCAAGGTCATGTGTTTGCGGGGTGTCATCCCAGGGCCTGGACCAGGCCCCGAGGGACACGCCCTCATCCTGACCTCAGACCAGCACCGAGCCTGCCTCTCCTGGTCTGGACATCTGTGGACACCCTGTCCACACACCTCCCTGCAGCACCAAGTCCAACACCCCGAGACCACCCTGCACGCGTGGCGTGGCAGTCTCTGGCCACCCATCACGCACTGGCGTCCCTTCTTTTCTAGATAACCAATGTCCTGGTTAAGGATGCAGCCACCAGGGGCACAACGATCGTGCAAACTCTGAAGAAACCAAACCTCCCTCGTCCGTGGATTCACCGCTGTAGATGCCGCCGGCACCTGGTGTGGCCGCAGGGTGGACGGGCAACAGCACCCCCAGAGGAAGGGCAGGAGATGGGACGGGCATTATCACAGTTGCTCTGAGGGGAAAACATAAATAAAAATAAATAAATAAAATAAAATACTGGCCTTACCCAATTCTAATTCCCGAGAACTTAATCTGTATCACTCGGGATTAAAATATTGATTTCCCACTAGGCCACCGGAAAACAAGAGGGGGATCTGATAAAACCAAACTCCACTCTGGCGGCTGGCGCCTCCCGGCGCTCCTCGGCGCCCTCCCTGCCTCCTGCCTTCGGGCTCCCAGAAATTCCTCTCCCAGCTTCCCCGGTCAGATCGGCCGCCTGGCGTCCGAGGCAGACTTTTCCCAGCCCCGGGGGACATGATCCTGATCCATGACGCCGTTCTTTCCGTGCGATTTCTTTATCAGACGTGGAGAAGCCACACACAACGCGTAATTGTTTTTTTAGTACGTTTGCCTCTCCTTGGCTGTCTCCTTCTCTCTCTGCTTCCCTCCCCCCGATCTGTGTCTCCCGTCCGGGCTCTCCCTCTCTCGCCTTAACTGCCCACCCTTTCCAAAGGCTTGCCTGCGAGAGAAGCTGCCGTCTATTGGCCTGTCAGACGTCCTGGCTGGAAGGCTGCTGGGTTTATAGAAGAGACAAACATTTCAGGCATGCCATTCTGGGGTAATGAAGCATGGCGACAGAATATACCTGTGCAACATTTGATAAAGATGGGCTGACACGCCAGTCCAAATAGGTTCTTTTGTGTGTCTGCACGTGTCTGCCATCATCGCTTTCATCTGCGAACAGGAAGGCGCAGGAACAGCCACGGCTGGCAGCCACCAGGAGGAGGAGAGCAGCTCACACAATTAAACGTCATTTACCTCTGGCCTTGATTTCACTCCCGCTACCCTTAATTTATTGTATGTTTTCTCCCGTCCATTGCAAAAAAGCAGTGGCTCCATTTTTCTTTCTTTCTCTTGCTATCTAATTCCTCTTACGGGGCACTGCAGAAGACAATCGGCAAAATCCCTGGGCGTTCAGCATTGGATCTTAAGTTAAAATGCATCTTCGCGGGGTTTTTTTATGGCTTTTATTGTTGTTTGATTAATGTAAAGCAAAATTAAACCCTACAGTTACACAAGGTGCATCACCAGAGAGGCAACAGTGCACCCTGCTTCAGCTTCAGTACTATTGCTTCATCTTCAGAGACAGAGACGGACACAGCGACAGAGACAGACAGAGCCACAGAGACAGACACAGCGACAGAGACAGACAGAGCCACAGAGACAGACACAGCGACAGAGACGGACAGAGCCACAGAGACGGACACAGCGACAGAGATGGACAGAGCCACAGAGACGGACACAGCGACAGAGACAGACAGAGCCAGAGACAGACACAGCGACAGAGACAGACAGAGCCACAGAGACAGACACAGCGACAGAGACAGACAGAGCCACAGAGACGGACACAGCGACAGAGACGGACACAGCGAGGGACAGACACAGCGACAGAGACAGAGCCACAGAGACAGACACAGCGACAGAGACAGAGCCACAGAGACAGACACAGCGACAGAGACAGACAGAGCCACAGAGACAGACACAGTGACAGAGACAGAGCCACAGAGACAGACACAGCGACAGAGACAGACAGAGCCACAGAGATGGACACAGCGAGAGAGAGCCACAGAGACGGACACAGCGACAGAGACAGACAGAGCCACAGAGATGGACACAGCGACAGAGACAGAGCCACAGAGACGGACACAGCGACAGAGACGGACAGAGCCAGAGACGGACACAGGGACAGAGACAGACAGAGCCACAGAGACGGACACAGCGACAGAGACGGACACAGCGAGGGACAGACACAGCGACAGAGACAGAGCCACAGAGACAGACACAGCGACAGAGACAGAGCCACAGAGACAGACACAGCGACAGAGACAGACAGAGCCACAGAGACAGACACAGTGACAGAGACAGAGCCACAGAGACAGACACAGCGACAGAGACAGACAGAGCCACAGAGATGGACACAGCGAGAGAGAGCCACAGAGACGGACACAGCGACAGAGACAGACAGAGCCACAGAGACGGACACAGCGACAGAGACAGAGCCACAGAGACGGACACAGCGACAGAGACGGACAGAGCCAGAGACGGACACAGCGACAGAGACAGACAGAGCCAGAGACGGACACAGAGACAGAGACAGAGCCAGAGACGGACACAGCGACAGAGACGGACAGAGCCACAGAGACAGACACAGCAACAGAGACGGACAGAGCCACAGAGACAGACACAGCGACAGAGACGGACAGAGCGAGAGACAGACACAGCGACAGAGACAGAGCCACAGAGACGGACACAGCGACAGAGACGGACAGAGCCTGAGATGGACACAGCGACAGAGACGGACACAGCGACAGAGACAGACAGAGCCAGAGATGGACACAGCGACAGAGACAGAGCCACAGAGACGGACACAGCGACAGAGACACAGAGACGGACACAGCGACAGAGACACAGAGACGGACACAGCGACAGAGACGGACAGAGCCACAGAGACGGACACAGCGACAGAGACAGAGCCACAGAGACGGACACAGCGACAGAGACAGACAGAGCCACAGAGACGGACACAGCAACAGAGACGGACAGAGCCAGAGATGGACACAGCGACAGAGACGGACACAGCGACATAGACAGACAGAGCCACAGAGACGGACACAGTGACAGAGACAGACAGAGCCACAGAGACAGACACAGCGACAGAGACGGACAGAGCCAGAGACGGACACAGTAACAGAGACAGACAGAGCCACAGAGACAGAGCCACATAGCGGAGGAGAAAGGGACCGGGGAGCAGCCCGAGAGACGCTGGGCGCTGCGGAGACGTCAGGTGTGACCGGAGAACCGTTTCTGCTCGCTCACTGGGCTGCGTTTCTTGAGCTCCTCTCTGCTTTTTTCGGGGCAGTGCTGGTGGCCCCACAGGGCTGTCACCCAGCCCCAGTGTGCACCTGCAGGACCCAGGGCCAGCTACAAAGGCGGGCAGGGCGCGATGGCCACTGCGTCCGCGTGTCTTCTGCAGAAAGAGCCGACACAGGGCCCGGTTCTTGATTGTTTTCTTCTCCCGCGGAGGGCGGCAGCACTTTGAGCACAGGGGCGGCCGCAATGCACGGCTGTTGCTGGGTTCACCCATGACCACCGCCCTTCGTTACGCTGCGCTCAGACACAGACACTGCGCTACGCGCTCACTCCGGCAGGAGCCAGGCCACTCTAAACCACAGCCTCCAAGTCCAATGAACAGGCGTGTGGGGTCCACGGTAAAGGTCAAGTGTTTCCCTGCCACTTGTTACCCACGAAGTCTTAGCGTGTGGAGTCTTCAGAAACTGCTTATTACTAAATACCTACGCATGGACTTCTAGCAGGTTTTGCACCAAAACAAACTTTTCTTTAAGTTCCACTTTTCCACGAACTTTTTGAACTGGCCTCGTCTGTGTGCGTGTCTGCTTCCTTCAAAAGTTAGAAGATTCTAGACCAGCCCTCGCTGGAGAGAGAGGAAATCAAATGGACAAGGACTACTCACACACTTCACAAAAGGCACACTGCTGCCCACGGGTACACGTCTTTGTTCACATTTTTTGAAGCAGTTCAGAGATAAAGTTTGCAAACTCGAGACACAGTACAGAGTAAAGTTGTGTTAAAGCTTGAAAAGCTATGATAAAAGGGAAAAGGGCAATAACCCCACAAGCGGGGAATGCGTATGGCCTCACAGTGTTCTGAGTTTCATGAAATTCCCAGTTATTTAAGGCTTCTGTCTTGTCAAAGCCATTACGTCTACCTCATTCTTTTAATTTGCAAAGTAATGGTGAAAAGATCCCTGGAGACTGACAGGAGTGAGAGCCGTCTAATGGAAGTCATTCCCTGAGCGGACGGTGGCTCTGTGGGTAATGGGAAACGCACTGCTGACAGGAGGAGATGCATTTGGGGAGAAACTGCATACACTTATCACAAAATCAGCCTGCTGCCTAACCCCACAGAAACAATGGAGCGAACAGGAACTCCGAAGGTGAAGCACGGGGTCTGCTACTTCCTCTTGTTGCAAGCTTCCATCCGATTTATTGCCGCCTCGTGTGAAGACTATTGATTCTGAGAAAGGCAAGCAGTCCTGGAAGCAGCTTCAGAATCCAGACACAGGACCCCTCTCCCCCGTTCACACCCTGCACGGCTTCGGCCAGCCCCGATCCCTAGTCACCGCTCCACAGCTTGTCTCTCCTAGGTGGTCTTTTGAGCTCAGCTCCTCTTGCTTGGAGCAACCCCAGGATGGTCACCCGTGTGGTACGTGCCCACGGTCCCTCTTTGTCTGAGCAGCCTCCCGCTGTGCGGGCACTCCAGAGTTGATTGATGGGTGTGTGGGTCACTTCTTGATGGAGGCAACAGTGGACGAAGCAGCCCTGGAAACCATGTGCACTCGCTGGTCAAGGGCAGCTCCCCGCGACACAGGGCAGGAAAGGGTTTTGTTCAGACAGGCAACTTCACGTCCCTTGGACAAGCACTTTAAAAATGCGATTTGGGGCCGTATGATTCTAGCAAGCGCAAGAAGCTACTTGACTGGACGTGGTAAGTACATGCTCCGCTTTAGAGAAAACTGGAAGCAGTCTCCCCAGTCCTGCGCCAGTTAGCACCCCGACAGCGAGAGGAGAGTTCCAGTCGCTCCACCAACTCAGATCTCTGTTTCTGTCTGCTTCCTGGGTGATTTCAGCAGGGCGCCCTGGGCTCTCCTCTGGTTTCAGCGCGCGCTGCCCCGGTGGGGATGCTGCGCCCTGTGCCGTGCCTGCCCTGTGTGGCCATGGTGGCTGCAAGCCCTTGGCCCGTGTGTCTGAGTGGCTTCCCTGAGCAGTCAGTTCTCCATGCTCTTCTCAACGCCAGGCTTGTGCCACAGGCCTTTGCCTCCGGCTCACAGCTCATCTTGTCTCTCTCTCTCTCTCTCTTTTTTTTTTTTTTTTTTTGACAGATAGACAGTGACAGAGAGAGACAAAGAGAAAGGTCTTCCTTCCGTTGGTTCACCCCCCAAATGGCCACTACAGCCAGCGCTGCACCGATCCAAAGCCAGGAGCCAGGTGCTTCCTACTGGTCTCCCACACAGGTGCAGGGGCCCAAGCACTTGGGCCATCCTCCACTACCTTCCCAGGCCACAGCAAAGAGCTGGACTGGAAGAGGAGCAGCTGGGACCAGAACCTGGCGCCCATATGGGATGCCGGCGCCACAGGCGGAGGATTAACCAAGTGAACCACGGCGCCGGCCCCTCATCTTGTCTTAATAGTGTCTTCCTAAAAGCAGAAGTTGCTAATTTCCATGAAGTCTAATTTATCCGTGTTTGTCATAACTCACTTTTATAGAGATATTTTAGTGCTTCAATTAATTAGAAAGACTTACTTACCAATTATAACAAGCTCCTCAAATAAACAAGCGTAACTGGTCGTGAGAACCCATCGACGTGACGCCCTCTCTTCCTTGTCGTGAACTCGGGGAGCCCCGAGGGAGCCCCGGGGGAACACGCCCTGTCCGGATCCAGCCCAGTAACAGGGCCCTGAGAGGAACAGGGGGAGGAGGCTGCTCCTCACCCGACTCGCCCCTGTGTGGGGTTTGGTGACTTCCCACGGAAAACGACCAAGCTCAATTTACGCTTTCTTGTTCCTCCGTTCCTGACGGGGGTCCTTTAGCGGACTTGGAAAGCAAATTTTGCCGAGTTATTAAAACACCTGTACGAACGAACAGTAAACTTGGACACGTCGCTCATGGATCCACAGGGGCCTCCAGACTCGCGCTGTGGCTTTTCCGGAGGGGGCACACCCCCTCCCCCTGACTGGAGTGCTGCGGCCCTCCCGAGCCCCGGGGTGGGGAGACCCCAGCCTCCGGCTAGCCTTTCCCTGCAGGCGTCCCCTGCGTCCTGGGCTCCTCACTTGCCCACCCCGCCTTCCGTCGCCCGCTGTAAGAGCTCTCAGCCTGCTCGCTCAGGCTCCGCCCGCTGTGGTTTCCTCGTGTCCCGGCATCTCCTTTCCATCCCCGACAGCACGCGTCTAGGAGGATGCCTTCCTCTCGCTACAGGAGATAAACTGGGTTTGCTTCGAGCCCTGAGCTGGTCTGCGTTTTTGGCGCTTGCAGAGAGGCCGGCTTGGCCACACGCGCCGCTGCAGCTCCGTCTGCACTCGGGAACAATCTCTCTCTGGCTTCTCTTCCGGTCCTGGGAGCTCACTTGTTCTCTGCCGCCAGGCAGGGCTCCAGGCAGGCACCTGACGCGGATGCTCCCATCAGTCCACCCCCTCGCTGCTGGTCAGCACAGGACCCAAAGCAACTCCATGGGTCCCAGAGAAAACCCTGCCCTGGCCTCTCCGACCTCCACCAAGCGCAACAAAAAGCCAAGCATTCAGGAAGCCACGCTTCACCTGTCCGAGCAAAGGTGAAGACATCCCACCCAGGGCTGTGGAGCTGGGCCAGCCCAGGCCCACGGCCAAAAGTTCATCGGAGAGGACTTTGCCACCTGGGGCCCGGGAAGACTGAGCACAGCCACCCTGGAGAGACGGGCTGGGGGACAACTGGAGACATTGAGAGTGATTGGCCAAAATGATTTGGAAATCTCCAGACCAAGGACCATTAATCTGAAAATGGCTCCGAGTCTACTTGATTTCAGTAGACAGAGAAGACTCGTCCTGAAATGGATAGTGACAGCCGAGCGCAGAGATAACAGACTGGCAACGACAGGATGCCACTTCCTAAACAGACAGCAAACAGCCTTCCCGAGCCGGGCTTGGAGAGGTTTGCTGAGGACCGAGCCCCTCCGCGGCCCTCTGTGACCTCCCGGGGGGGTGACCAGGGAAGGTGCAGCCCACCGAGGCCGGCCAGGGGGAGGCAGGTGGGCTGGGGGAGCCTCGGTACACAAGAGCTGGTGGACCCTGCATGGACACGAGAGCAGCAGCCCCACCGGGCCATTCTTCCCCCCCTCTCTTCCCTCAATGAAAAGAAACCTGCAGGTGCGGAGGGGCCGTGGGGCGAACAGAGAGGAAGGGAAGTGAGGAAGGAAAGAACAATGCAGGGACCCCACCGAGAAAAGAAGTTGCATGTGTGTGTGTGTGAGCGTGCACACCTGCACACGTGTTGTCAGCTGCTGGTGCACCGACTGTCATTAGAAGGACAATGGGACAAGGTCGTGGTCAAACACTCCTCTGAATCACCCTTAAGCAGACAGAGGAGTCGGGACTGATTTATGAATGTATTTCCACAATTTACTTGAAAATTTGTAACGTCGGTGCAGCCTGGCAAAAAAAAAGAAAAAAAAAAAAAAAAAAAAGGTGAGGCACTGTGAAGGAAAGCCCTGCTCCACTTTATTGTAAAATTATCCCATGCTACCTGCTCTAATCCCCCGAAAACAAATTAAATCCTCACTAAGCTGACTTTAAATCAATAGTTTCATTTAAGAATAGTGTGACTTAATAAAAATAAAAAACTAACTGGTCCAGCCAATTTAAGAGGGAAATAAATCATTGCCCAAAGAAAAATAGCAGATTTGACTTGTATATGGGCCCCGGCTCGGCCTGGGGGAGAGGCTACGGCTAAACCCACCCTGGCCAGGGAGGCTGCTCCTCCACCCCACTCACACCTGCCCGCAAGCCCCGAGAACGAGGAGGCCAGGCGCCCCCACGACGGGAAGCAGCCCCTCGACCTGCATAGCGAAAAATCCTCACTAAGGCCCAGAAGACGACGCAACTGCAGGAGTACGGCCATTCCCGCACGTTCCTTAAAAAGTCTCCGTGGTGGGCAGATGCGGGGTGCACCCCGCCAGCCACAAGAGGCCTAGTGGGCAGGCGTCCGGCCTGGAGCTGAGCACAGCTGTGTCCCACCTGCGAGGGCCTGGGTTTGAGTCCCGGCTCCAGTTTCCTGGGAGGCAGCCGTGATGGCTCGAGTCCCTTGGTCCCTGCCAAAGACCCGGACTGGTTCCCACCCCCGGCTTCGGTGTGAGCGTGTGGGGGAGGGCGGCAGCCACCCACAGATGGGAGCCAGAGCTCTCTCTCTGCCTCGCAAATAAATACTTTTTTAAAAAGGAAGCACAGTTGTCATTTTATGAAAAAGAAAGTCATCCAGCAAAACAGATTAGAGGTCTTTGCAAGTGAGACTCTCTCCTACCCCAGCGCTCAATCAGGATTTTATCCCATTTACAGATTTCCCCTTTATTAATCATATAAATTAGAAAAAGGCTGATGACCCGATGCCTGCCCACGTAATTTATTATTATGTATTGGGGATACATAAACATTAAAGTGAGTGCCTTCGGAGCATAACACATCAATACCACCCGTGTCACTGGTGCCGCTGGATCATTTCAACGTTTTCATAATTACCAACGGCGATTCTAGTTACTTGCTGATGTCCATTGCCAGCCGGGCACTTTTATTTATTATCGTGACATGAATAAACCAGAAGGATTTGTTACCTTCCCAGTGAAAGATTCGACTCCAAGAAGCCAGGCGGTCCCTCGTTCCTGCCCACCGGCCCTCTGTTGGGCACTAAATTAAATTTGCTTTTGGTCAGAAAAATACCCAGAGAAATGAGCGTATGAAGCCAGTACGGTTTGGTGGGAAAGCTCTGGCTCGGATCCAGGCTGCAAAGGTTCAAGTCTTGCTCCCATGTTTATAACCCTGTGGCATCTCATTATTTGACCGCCAGGCCTCAGTCCGCCATCCATGACATGGGGACCATGCTACCTGCACAGCTGGTGGAGTTGGTGGAGGCTCCGAGCAGGCAATGGAGAGCCCTTTGCAAGGTTACCACAGAGGTCAGGAGCGTCTGGGCCTCCTCTCTGTCCAAAGAATCGACACAGAGAACAGCGGCTTCCTGTGGCATTCAGGCCCTCTGTCCCATGCAGGGGACAGTGGCCCTGGGTGGGAAGTCCTGCACGCTCCGGCAACAGGGTCCTGTGCTTGGACAGCAGAGGGGGCACTGCAGGCGTCCCCATAAGGTGCGTGTCCCTGGGCTGGGGGGGAGGGGGAGCCAAGGTCTCCAAGTGCCTGCACGGAATTTCTCAGGAACGTGGGCAGCTGTGGAGACGAATTCAGGGTGTTGCACAGATCCGACTCGGCGCTGACAGCTGCAGGCTCCCAGGTGTCCGCTCCTGTCTGTGGGGAACCAGGGGCGTCTGCGGTTCTGCAAGGCCATGTCGCCGCGTCACAGCCCACTCGAGTGACCACTTCCGCTGTCAGGAAACAATCCCGCAGCCTCCCCTTGGGGGGCTGTTTGAAATCCACTGGTGGGTGGCTCCGCCCCTCTTCCCGCAGGCCAGGACGTCCTGACACGGCCATCACCTCCCCGGCCAGTGGAAGGCTCCTGCTTCCTCCAGGGGCGGGGCTTTAGGGGAGACTGAGCACTGGACAAGGGGTGAGAGCAAGAGACACCCAGGGTGGCTCCACAGGGCAGCAGCTCAGGGAAGTCACCCCAGCTCCAGGGCTTCCAGAAAACAAGGCAGAGGCGGGTGGAGAACCCAGCCAACGTCTGCAGTGCAGGGGACAGGGAACACCCCCACCACATCCCTGCAGGGCTGCCCTGCGCCCTCCGCCGTGGCCAGCGGGCACTCAGCAGAGGAGTCCGCAGCCCGGCTCCGAGGGGCGGCCACAGGCAGCCAGCACCGCCCCGCGGCGCCCTCTCCAGCGTGGTGGGCCAGTGCCTCGGCCATGCGTCTGTCTGGGCTGCATACGCTCCTTGCGAAGTCATTTTAAAAGCCTCAGGATGCACTACATAAAAACCAAACGATTAAAATATTTTATGAAACACAAACAACAGCAGAAACTCATAAAAACAGCATCTGGGCTCGCACGTCTCCTCCAGGGCCCTGGGAATGGCTGGGGTTGCTGGAGCGT
Organism: Lepus europaeus; assembly: GCF_033115175.1. Classification (NCBI taxonomy): domain Eukaryota; kingdom Metazoa; phylum Chordata; class Mammalia; order Lagomorpha; family Leporidae; genus Lepus; species Lepus europaeus. Next base: position 123,040,757 of record NC_084835.1, read on the forward strand.
GAGCTCTGGGACTCAGTCTGCCTGGGTCTGCAGGCCCGGCCTCCCAGCGCATCAGCTGCTGCCCCAGGGGCACGTCCCCGGGGACCCTGCCCAGCCCAGACGCTCTGAGCCCGCCCCACGTGCAAGGACTCTCCTTGATCTCCCTCTGAAGCCGAAGCCACGAGGCCTCGGGTGGTTCGTCCCAGAGCTTTCAGAGAATCCCTGGCCAGCTGCTCTGCTGCACGTGGGAGGCGTCCAGGGGGCAGTCGACTGGCACAGGTGCCCAAAGGGAACAGAGGAGAGGCAGCACCGGGGGCATCTGGCAGGTGGACCGTGGCGCCCTCTGGCTGTGTCCAGCCGCAACACCGATGTCAGTCCTGTCCATTTGTGCACAGCCAGGCCCAACTGTGGGGCAGGGGCAGCTCCAGCAGGGGCTGCCTGTCTCAGACACGTGTGGGGCTGCTGTCCTGGGTCAGCCCCTGTGGCATGTGCTGTCCCCTTGGGGGTGTCAGGGCCTCACCTCGGGGACACGAGACTCCATCGGTGTCTCAGAGGGGGCGCTGGGACAGGAGCATTTGGAAGGACCTCAGGGTCCCTGGCACAGCCACAATCAGAGGCAGAACGCCCAACATCCCACCCTGGGAGTCAGGCAGAGCCCACCCAGGCCTGACGGCCGCAGGCTCCACCCTGCAGGCAGCAGCCACGTTGGGCCGGTGCAAGGCGTCTCTGTGCCCGAGTTTCCCATCTGCCAAGAGGAAGCAGAACCACTTCCTGCCGTGCTTATGGTAAGGAGTGATTCCAATCACCCTCCTCGGAGCCCACGCTTGGCAAGAGTCCACATATGTTCAGTCACCACTTTTCTTCCACTTTAAGGCTACGATTTATTAAGCATTCCCTGGTATTCTGAGATTCGATATTCTCTCTTCACAGAAAGACATAACCATCCCTGTTTTACACACTGGGGTGTAGAGGCCCCGGAGAGGCCCCCCAAGTTCTGAGGGTGAGCCATGGCTGGGGCAGGCTCAGATCCGTACCCGCCTGTGCCCGCACCCCATCACCTGCCCACTTGCGAGGGTCCTCACGCACAGCGAGCCCAGCCGGCCGGCTCTCACTGTCTGGGCTGGGGTTCCGCAGAGAGATGGTTCTCTCACTTCTCAGGAAGGCAGGCGGCCCTGGTGCACGCGGCCTCTCCTCCCCTCTCTACAGCAGGGATGCCACCATTTTTAGCATTTTCTCTTCAAACAAAATTGTCTGCAAAACTTCATCACCCAGGGGGCGGGGAGAGAGTTGCCTTCAGCGGAGGGCACGGGGCAGGTGGTGGTGGCTCAGGTCCTGGCCAGCTCAGCTTTCTCCCCCTCCAGGCTGAGCCACAGGGATCATGGGAATTTTCCAAGTCATTCACGTCAAGGGGGCCGCTAACGATTCCACCCAACGTCGCTCAGGGCAGGGGCGTACGGTCCCAGTGCTGCGTGGAACTCCACAAGTCCCCGCACGGTCCACGGAGCCCGCACGAGGTGGATTCTCAGGGCAAAGTGCTGAGAAGCATAGCGCATTTCCCGCGTGCTGGCGAGGACCCGACCCACAGCGCCGGAGGAAGGCAGGAAAAGGCTGGCAAGAGCTGGGCCTGGAACCGGGGCTGGAACGGCTCCTGGATGCTGGGGAGAGCTTCCGGAGAGAGCGAGCCGCACCAGGCCTGCCAGGGACAGACCCCGGCCTTCCTGGCTTTGGGTCCCGAGGAATGCGCCAGCCTTCAGAAGCCGTGCGTGAGCTGTAGGTGTGCACAGGAGAGAGTGGCGGGGGGAGACCTGGTGCTGGAACCCCAGCCCGCGTCGCCCTGGCCTGCAGCCGCCCCCACAGCTCCCCTCCTGTGTGCTGTCTGCTGATGACCACGTGGAGGCAGGACAGAGGCCCCTGTGCAGGTCAGCAGCCTCTGAGATGTCTGTGGAGGGATGCGCTTGCGGTCACTCCAGCTCCAGTCCCAGGAAGGCCCCTCTTCAATCCACCACTGACAGCCCCTCCCAGGAGAAGGGGAAAGGGCTGCACAAACCCAAGTGGAAAGGCCCCAAAAGCAAACATCAGCCGTTTCTCAAAGTGCCTGGCCTTGACATCGCGCCACCAAAACCCTAACCCAGCCCGCACTCGGCAAAGGGGGCGTTCGGGAATCTGATCTGTGGGCAAATGACGCCCGCTCTCTCCTGCTGGTCGGGAAAAGGGTGTGGCAATCCTGGCCCGGATGGGTGCCCTCACGCTCCGTGGTGGCCACCACACCCCGTCTGCGTTTCTGGAAACCTCACCACAAAGGACGCCTTCCATTTCCAGCTGGACCAGGAGATGGAAGGAAGTGGGCACAGTTGCCATCCAAGCATCAGGGAGTGAACCGTCACAAAGATAAGGACTAGGGTCGGGGTCCTAAGCCCCTCAAGTCACCTGACCCACCTGTGCCCCTCCCCCCGCCCACCATGAGCGCCTTAAGGGTGACAGTGTTTGGGAACAGGATAAGGTGTTCTCAGGGTCTGTGCTGCACAACGGTGACCTGGGTGCTTGGTGTGTGACACGTGACCACACGGCTGTTACACTGTCACACGGGTTCCTCCAACAAGGAGGAAGAGATAACGACCCTGTCCTACTGGTGATCATTTTTTACTTTTTTCTCACCTAATGGACACCCAAGAACATGTTCTTTAGACACAGAAAAGTGTCATAGAGACCTTGGGATGATTGTTGCTGTAACTTACGCCCAGGTCTGGGAGCCCGTGTTGTCCCAGGCACTGGACGGCACCGTGTGTGGCCACAGAGCACCACACAACAAGGAAGCTGTCAAAGGCCTTTAGGAAAAAGTTCTGAGACAAAGGAAGCAATGGCAGCACAGAAGGCAAGGAAGACGAGAGGATGGCTGGGGGCACGAGGGACTTTGGTTCAGCACGGGACAGCTCTCGCTGCGGCCACGGCCACCCCAGACCTCCCGGTCACAGACACAGCCTGCGCCCAGGACCACCAGAGGGGTGGCGGGAGAGGAGTGGCTGGGAGGCGGCTGCTTCCTGAACCAACACGGTATCTATCCTAGGAGTCAATGACATTTAGCTTCTGGAACCTTCTGAGCTTCCAAATGATATCTCACAATGGCATGATGGGTGACAAAATACTGCAGCAACACAAGAGTACATGGAGACGCCCAGATGATCAAAGTCTGAGAATCCATGGACAATTTTGAAATAATTATCATCATTATGCATACTCTGTCTATGTCCAAAACTTTTTAAAGGGAACTTACAATTGAAAAATATGAAATTTTTTTACAAACAAGGACTTAAGAGGAACAGGAGGGGCCGGTGCCATAACTCACTTGGTTAATCCTCCGCCTGAGGTGCCGACATCCCATATGGGCACCGGTTCTGGTCCGGCTGCTCCTCTTCCAGTCCAGCTCTCTGCTGTGGCCCAAGTGCTTGGGCCCCTGCACCTGTGTGGGAGACCAGGAGGAAGCACCTGGATCCTGGCTTCAGATCGGTGCAGCCTGCCGGCCGTAGTGGCCATTTGTGGGGTGAACCAACAGAGGGAAGACCTTTCTCTCTGTCTCTCTCACTGTCTGTAACTCTGTCAAAAAAAAAAAAAAAAAGGAACAGGAGTAGTGGCACCACAGGAAAACCACCACTTGGCACAGCTGCATCGTATATCAAGGTGCCTGGGATGGAGACCCACCTCCGCTTCAGATCCAGCTTCCTGTGAATAGGCACTAGGGAGGCAGCAGATGGCCCAAGGACCTGGATTCCTGCACTTGCTGGCGCCCTGATGGAGCTCCTGGATCCTGGCTTTGGCCTGGCTCGGCGCCAGCCGTTACAAACATTGGTGAATGAACCATCAGTTAGATGACTTCTCTTGGGGGCTGGCACTGCGGCATAGCAGGTAGAGCCACCGCCTGCAGTGCCGGCAGCCCATATGGGTGTTGGTTCAAGTCCCAGCTGCTCCACTTTCAATCCAGCTCTCTGCCATGGCCTGGGAAAGCAGCAGAAGATGGCCCAGGTCCATGGGCCCCTGCACCCATGTGGGAGACCCAGAAGAAGCTCCTGGTTCCTGGCTTCAGATCAGCACAGCTCTGGCCATTGCAGCCAATTGGGGAGTGAACCAGCAGATGGAAGATCTCTCTCTCTCTCTCTCTGCCTCTCCTTCTCTCTCTGTGTAACTCTGACTTTCAAATAAATAAATAAACCTTAAAAAAAAGAAGACATCTCTTTTTCCCTCTCTCTCCTCTTTCAAATAAAAATAAGTAAATAAACCTTAAAAATATATTTATGGAAGAAGTCACAGAACTAAAAATATAAAATGAATCCATAATTATATCAGCAGGCAGAAATTAGACCCTCTCCATAACTGAGCTCTGCACTCGGCTCTGAACTTCTTGGCAGTCAAGTCAAATGGTGACACCTAAGGACTTTTCAGTTCTCAAGGAAAACAAAATTTCACCCCATGTAAAGTTCCACTTAATTTATGAAGCGGGCTATAAACAAAAGACACGGAGTCACGTGATTAGGAATATTTAACAAGATTTTTACATACAGAAAAATGCTGATTACCTGACCAGCTCCTTAAGATAAAATCAAAGGCCAAATTTTACTTGTTTTTGTAAATTCCAAAATTAGTAATGTTATTAAAAATATTACACTGCAGAGAGTGAGTTATATTTTTTTCTCTAAGACAGAATTTTAAGTTTTAATTCATTAAAGATATTCTTGGGGCAGCAGGTTAAGCTGCTGCCTGTGACACTGGCATCCCAATCAGAGAACTGGCTGAGTCCTGGCTGCTCCATTTCTGATCCAGGTTTCTGCTGATGCACCTGGGAAAACAGTAGAAGATGCCCAAGTCCTTGGGCCCCTGCACCCCTGTGGGAGACCTGGATGGAATTCTAGGCTCCTGGCGTTAGCCTTGCCCAGCCCTGGCTGTTGTGGGCATCTGGGGAGTGAACTATAGACTAGAAGATATCTCTCCCTCCCTCTGTCTCACCTTCTCTCCCTGTAACACTGCCTTTCAAATAAATAATAAATAATAAATATACTCTCATCCAGTCTTTGCTTCTCAGTGAGCTCAGAAAGTTAGAAACGAGTGTTACTAAACCCTTGTACCTTTCTCTCAAGTATCAACTACCTGTAGACATGACCAGAAAAGGTGTTCTCCATGACATGCTATAGTCAAACTCTCAACAGGAAAACATAAAGAAAATACCCTACAATGTGCAGAAGAGAAATGACAGATTATCTCTTTTTTATTTTTATTTATTTCACAGAGTTAGACAGTGAGAGAGAGAAACAGAGAGAAAGGTCTTCCTTCCGTTGGTTCACCAGCCCCCCCCAAATGGCCGCTACAGCCAGAGCTATGCCAATCCAAAGCCAGGAGCCAGGTGCTCTTCCTGGTCTCCCACATGGGTGCAGGCACTCAAGCACTTGGGCCATCCTCCACTGCCCTCTCAGACCACAGCAGAGAGCTGGACTGGAAGAGGAGCAAATGGAACTAGAACCCGGTGCCCATATGGGATGCCGGTGCTGCAGGTGGAGGATTAACCAAGTGAGCCACAGCACTGGCCCCAGAGAAATGACAGATTATCTTCAAAGGATCTCCAATTATATTGACAGCTGATTTCTTATCAGAAGACACATAGGCTAGGGGAGAATGGAGAGACATATAGTCGAAGCCCCAAAAAACAAAAAAAAAAAAAAAAAAAAAAAACCTGTCAGCCCAGAATACTGTACCCAGCAAAGCCCTCATTTACAAATTAAGGTGAAATAAAGGGCTTCCAAAATGAACAAAAATCAAAATAATTGTCCATCATTTGTCCAGCCTCACAAATGATACTTAAGGATATGCTACACACAGAAACGCTCATCATCATGAAAGAACGTGAAGGCAGAAAACCTCCCAGTAAAAGCATGAAAGAAATCCAAAGCAAACAACAGGAATATTTATGGGAAAATGGAAGGAGCATTACTTATCAATCGTAACCTTGAATGTAAATGGCTAAAATTCTCCAATTGAAAGATGCAGACTGGGTGAATGGATTATAAAACAAGACCCATCTATTTGCTGCCTACAAGAAACACACCTCACCAACAAACACACAGAGAGACTAAAAGTGAAACCATGGAGAAAGATTTTCCATGCTAACAGAAAGCAAAAAGAAGCAGAGGTAGCCATTCTAATATCAGACATAATAAACTTTCACATAGAACTACTAAGAAAGATAAATAAGAACACTATGTAATGATTAAGGGATCAGTTTAACAGGAAGATATGTCTATAGTAAATGTTTATGTACCCAATTCTCAGGCACTCAGCTATGTAAAACAAATGTTAATGGATCTAAAGGGAGAAACAGGCTCCAGTACAATAACAATGGGGGACTTCGACATCCACTTTCACAACATCAATGGACAGATCATCTAGACAAAAAACCGGCAAAGAAGCAACACAGCTAATCCACACTATGCACCAAATGGACAGAACAGGCATCTACGGAACGTGTCATCCCACAGCTGCAGAATGTACATTCTTTTCATTAGTGCCTGGAATTTTCCCTAGAACAGACCATATGCTAGGCCATAAAGCAACCATCAACAAATTCAAAAAAATTGAAATCATATCATGTACTTTTTCTTTCTTTTTTTTTTTTTTTTTTTTTTTTTGACAGAGTGGATAGTGAGAAAGAGAGAGACAGAGAGAAAGGTCTTCCTTTTTGCCGTTGGTTCACCCTCCAATGGCCACTGTGACCGGTGCATCTTGCTGATCCAAAGCCAGGAGCCAGGTGTTTCTCCTGGTCTCCCATGCGGGTGCAGGGCCCAAGCACTTGGGCCATCCTCCACTGCACTCCCGGGCCATAGCAGAGAGCTGGCCTGGAAGAGGGGCAACCGGGATAGAATCCGGCGCCCCAACCGGGACTAGAACCCGGTGTGCCGGAACTGCAAGGCGGAGGATTAGCCTGTTAAGCCACGGCGCCGGCCTTCATGTACTTTTTCTGACCACAATGTAATGAAGCTGGAAATTACCAACTTAAGAAACGCTAGAAAATATGCAAACACAGAAACTGAGCAACATGCTTCTGAATGGACAGTGGGCACAGGAGAAATCAAAAGAGAAATCATAAAATTACTAGAAATGAATGAAGATGACAGCACAACATATCAAAACTTACGGGGTACAGCAACAGCAGTGTTGAGGGACGTTTATGGGGCCGGCACCATGGCTCACTTGGTTAATCCTCCTCCTGCGGTGCCGGCATCCCATATGGATGCCGGGTTCTAGTCCTGGTTGCTCCTCTTCCAGTCCAGCTCTCTGCTGTGGCCCGGGGGGGCAGTGGAGGATGGCCCCAAGTGCTTGGGCCCTGCACCTGCATGGGAGAACAGGAGAAACACCTGGCTCCTGGCTTCAAATCAGTGCAGCCCCAACTGTAGCAGCCATTTGGGGAGTGAACCAAAGGAAGGAAGACCTTTCTCTCTGTCTCTCTCTCTCACTGTCTATAACTCTACCTGTCAAATAAATTTTAAAAAAGAGGAACTTTTACAGCAATTAGTGCCTACATTAAAAATTGGCAAGGCATCAAATAGATAATCTAAAAATGCATTTCAAGGATCCAGCAAAACAAGAAAAAAAATTAATAGGAGGAAAGAAATTATAAAAATTAGAGAAGAAATAAACAACATTGCAAACAAAAAACAATACGAAAGATGAACAAAATGAAGAGCCTGACAAAACTGAGTTTCTTGCAGACTCTGGCCGGTGGGAGTCAGTCCAGGAAGCAGGTGCAGGCAGCCCTGTGCACAGGACTCTGTGCCAACGGAAACAGCCCCTCCCAACCCCTGCACTGGAAAAGCAGCCCATGCCGCAGACCCAGACCACCGCATGGCCCACTTAGGTGGCGTAAGTGGTAAATTTTATGTTGTTTTCTGATGGTTTATGTATTTTACCACAATGAAAAACAAGCTGAGAAGAGGTAGCAACCTGCAAAAAGTGTGGAAACTTGGAATCCAAAAAGGAACACAAATTCATGTTAAGGTTTTACCAACTCTGGCTCAGTTTTGATGGGTTTGCTCTGAAATTTTCTAAAGGAGTTTATGATCCCTTTTGAATTAGTGACTTGAGTGTTGCGAGTGTAGGGTTTGGGTTCCTCTCTGTGAAGACGGCACAGACTGCGGAAGGGAGGTTGCACAGTTGGGCTCTTGGTCTCACAGGGTCACCTGCACAGAGAGCATGGCTCTTGGAGCTCACCACAGAGACCATCAAATATATACAGGCATATAAAAATCATATCTTATATATTCTCAATGTGCATCTAAAATATTATCATAACCTTATATATGCATAAATCAAACCTGATTTACCTAATCCTGACCCATAATTCTGCTCACCTTCCTCAAGGGAATATACACAAATTGGTTGAGACCCAGTGTTTGACATGCCCATCACTAATCTGAAAAGCATTTCAATAAAGAAAAAATTCATAGCAGATGTGGTGTCTCTTCTTGGTAACACTTTGAGACAAGTGTTCTCAGTACAGGGTAAACAAATTTGCATCGGTACATTTTCCAAAACTGTGTAGTCAGGATGTACCACCCATCAGCGCTCTGCCCCATGTCCTGCCAACACCACGTCCACAGAGCCTGGCTGTGCGCGCTCCTCCTTACGTCCTCCGCCTGCGTCACTCTGCATGGCAGGTTACTACCTTCCAAACTCACGTTTCCTCCTTTGTTCTTACCCAACTCAACTCCCCCACTGTCCTCTGTTCAGGCTGAAGGGAGGGTTCAGCTGAGGACGAGGGAGGGAACCGGCGGCTCTCCTCCTGCTTGCCGGCTCCAAAGGTCCAATCCCTCGGGGAGGGGAAGGGGTGATAAAAAGCCAAGAGAGACTGCGCACCGAGAGGAGAGATGGGCTTCTCCCTACAACCGTCCTCCCCACTCACCCTCCAACCAAGCACAATGCACCAGCCAGGGCAGAGAATAAAGACAAGAGCCCAGCGGCTGGCGGTTCCCTGGGTGGGGGTGAGACCTGAGCAAGTTTGGAAGGCCCAGGCTCCCATGCCCAAGGGAGGCCACCCACACGCGAGCCAGGCCCACAGCCCAGGAGGAGCCCACGGAAATGCCTGCATCTGGAACATGACAGAGGCACGGAGGCGGGTCTCTGTGCACCACCAATGACATGGACATGGCACCAGCCACCACCGGGGGTGCCGGCTGAGCAAGGGGCACGTCCAGCTCCCCTGGGAGCAAGGTGAAGGCCAGTTGGGAAAAAGCTCTTCCTGGCTCCTCAGTGGGCAGGGAGCAGTGAGGACCCAACCCCCCTCAGTGCCTGGCCAGACAGCAGTGGGCATCCCAGGACTTTTACTAAGCTCCTGCCACCCCCAGAGAAAGGGGGACTTTAACAGGAAATGGAATCAGCTATTAAAACTAAAGATCCGGCCATTCCCCCCCGTGGGCACTGAGTCCTGCCTCTCGCAGAGGCTGAGGGTGTCACTCACGGTGAGAGTGCCCAGAGCTCCTCGTGCCGGACGGAACAACCCCAGAGCAAAGCGCTGGGGGCACCTGCGGGGCTCAGAGGCCAGATGTCCTGCTCCTCAGCCTGCAGCCTCCCCTCCCACGTCCACTCGCTTGTTCTCTGTGAGCGCTGTGGTCAATGCGACAGGCAGACAGGCAGCCCCAGGGGCAGGGGTCGCACTGCGTCAGAGCAGCGGCTGCCCCGGGGCCCTCTTTCCACTCCCCTCTGCTCGAGCCCCTTCACAAGCAGCCTAAGTGACCACTAGGGCGGCACTGGAGACCCACGCCATGTCCCCTGAGAGGCCGCTGGGGAAGCCAAACCCTGTGAGCTCCTGAGCCAAGAATTCTCTCCCCACCCCTGACACACCAGGCTGTCACCGCTGGGGTGCGCGTGAGCAGTGATCCACAGTAGGGGGACGTGGACATCGGAGCGGGCCTGATCTCCTCGTCCCTGTGCTGGACCCCTCTGAGGAGGACCAGCGGAATCCCCAGGACAGTTGGGGCAGCCACCCGGAGCTGCAGGGATTCGCTGTTTTGTCGGTGGTGTTTTCTCTTCAGCCGCCCGCTGCGTTCCTGACCTGCACTGGCCGGCAGCAGGCGAAGGCCTTCTCCTTCCGTGAGCTTGTGGGTCTCAGATGCTCCGCCTTCCTGCCTGCTCCACTGCCCCTCCTTCCGTCCATCCCCACGGCTGCCTGAGTAGCCAGCAGCCCCGCTCGGAGCCCAGCAATAACTCCAGCCCCGCTGAATCTGACCTGCTGGGCCACTCTTGTCCTGTCCCCATCCTCTCCTGATGGAAGCCCGAGCACTGACAGAGTCCCTACTCCAACCGCACCGACCAGGACCCCGAACTCCCACAGAGCCACGGAGACCACGTGCGGGCTGACCTCAGCCTGCGTCTGGCTCTCCGGGGACAAGGCCGGGGAACCCTAGGATAACCTGGGTTTTCCTGGGATAGAAACACAGCTTGGGGCAGGCGTTTGGCAAAGCCGCTAAGACACCACTTGGGAAGCCAGCATCCTGTATTGCGGTGCCTGGGTTACGTCCCAACTCTGTTTCTGGCTCCAGCTTCCTGCTGAGACAGACCCTGGGAGGCCGCAGGTGATGGGAGCCCCAGATGGAGTTCCTGGCTCCTGACTTCAGTCTGGCCCAGCCCTGGTTGTTGGAGGCATTGAGGGAGTGAGCCAGAAGATAGGCGCTCAGCCTCTCTCTCTCTCTCTCTCTCTCTCTCGATGGACGCTCTCAGAGGTCCTGGGACAGTAAGTCCTCTGGCAGAGTGAGCACGTGCAGAGGAACCCAGAGCCGAGGGAGTTGGAGCTGGACAGTTCCGGGTCCTGTGGGCCTCTCCTGGGCGCTGGGGAGGTTTAGAGGCATCTGGGACTTCCAGCCGCTGGACAAAAACAGCGCCCCCTAGTGTGACAACTAAGGATCCCACAGACATTCCCAGGTGCAAGGCCTCCCTCACCTCCACCCCAGACTGGAGCCCCCACCTGTCATTTGAAGAACAAAGTAGCAGATGCTGGCACTGCTGCGCGTACGTACTTGTGAAGGGGACGCTAAAGACACCCCTTCCTCCTAGAGGGAACCCAGAGATCCCGACAGCTCCCAGAGTCCCTCAGCCTCCTGCACGGGACGCGGCCCAGGGTGCTGGAACCCTGCCGCCCTGCCTGTGACCACTGCCTTGCCCTCCTCGGGGGACAGAGCCTCCAACGTCCGCGGGACACCCAGGCAGGCTGCCTGCTGGTCACGGGACGCTGTGGCACCCGCGTTTAAAATGAAATACACGTAGACATCCGAGCCTGGGGTTATTTCCCTCTAGTCTTGATGGCCTCTCTCATTTTAAGATAATTTACAAGAATCCTGCAGTTAGAGTAGGCACAAGGCTGTTTCCCCCTGCACCCGTCCACAGAGCTACTTATCAAATGCCCAAACAGATCACCATAAATTCCGGCCTTCCGGGTGGGTACGGAGCGTCCTGGCCCCGTGGGACTCTCGAAGGGTCCCTTGGTGAGAGGGCAACCTGCCAGGCGCCTGCCCTCACCGCTCGCTTTGTCTCTCCCTGGCCACCCTTTATCCTCAGCTACACATCGTGTTTTATAAAAGGCAGCACAGGACTTCACAGAATTTCATTTTAAAGAACGCGTTTTTGAATTTTAAAAAGAAGGAGGAGGGGGAAAGAGGAGCAGAGAAAAGAAAAAGGTTTCCTTGATAACTTCAGGCTCCTTGGCTCAGGGTATTGGCCGGCTTCCCACCCGGCTCCCCTCCTGACAACCGGTGCTTCCAGAGCGCGGCTGAAACACGGGGGGGGGGGGGGGGGGGGGGCCCTCCCCGACTGCTGAACACACGGGGGGGCTCCCCGACTGCTGAACACACGGGGGGGCTCCCTGACTGCTGAACACACGGGGGGGGCTCCCCGACTGCTGAACACACACAGAGGGCCGTGCTGTGCGCAGATGGGCCGTGGCCACTCTCTCCGCGGGTGCTGCCCACGGCCTCCGCAGAGCCCGCTCTCCCGGGTAGGCCTTTGTGCTGGCTTGGGCTTGCCGGTGGCCCAGTCCCCATCCCCCGGCCTCTCTCTTCCTCTGCAGAACAGCCTTGTCCCCACGCCCTGCACAGTCACGTGAATCAGCGCTGTGGGCGCCGCTGCCCCCCACCATTAACTCCTGAAGCCCCGTCAACTGTACCCTAAGCTTCTGCCCGGCAGATGGCAAGGCCCCCAGTGTGTCACTTTTTTCACCCTGGAGAACCCACGCAGTGTGTGGCCTGCGGAAGCCTCCTGGAGGGGAGATCCTCCTCCAACAGACACTGCTGGACCTGGACTCCACCCACCTCTGTGCTCCCCGGCTCCTGGACGGTTCCAGCTGGGCAGGCGCCTGGGTCAGTGGGCAGCGCTGAAGGTGCTGGTTAAACACACACGGAAGGCGAGTGTGTGCTCTGGCCTCGCTGCCACGGGAGCACAGTCTGCCCGAGGCCAAGCACCCGCACGGAGCTCTGCCTGCGTTGTCGCCCATGATCCCGGCCTTGTCGCCATATTTTTTTCCTTAAACTGGCACGTGGGTGACAATCTGCTCCGCTGATGGTCGCACCAGAGTTCTAAACACAGCAGTCTCTGTGCACCTTCTTGTAAGTGGGAGTCTCACAATCCCAGGCCCCAACTCAGGGCCGTGACACAACCACAACCACAATGCCAAAGGACGCGCGTAACGAGGGAAACATTTGTACAGTGTTCACTCCAGCCAAATACCACCCTGCCCCACAGGGAATGGAGTGTGGATGCCACCATCACGGAGTTGTAAGAGGGTTCCCAGTCCTACAGGGTTGTCAAGGAGGGCCAAGGGGCTGGCGCTGTGGCATAGCGGGTAAAGCTGCTGTCTCCAGTGCCGGCATCCCATATAGGCTCCGGTTCGAGTCCCAGCTGCTCCACTTCTGATCCAGCTCTCTGCTATGGCCTGGGAAAGCAGTAGAAGATGATCCAGGTCCTTGGGCCCCTGCACCCATGTGGGAGACCCGGAAGAAGCTCCTGGCTCCTGGCTTCAGATCAGCCCAGCTCTGCCCAATACAGCCAGATGGGGAGGGAACCAGCTGATGGAAGACTTCTCTCTCTGTCTCTTGCTGCCTCTCCTTCTCTCTGTGTAAAACTCTTTCAAATAAATATCTTTAAAAAATAAAATAAAAATAAAAAGGAGGACCAAACAGGAGCCCCACCCCACCCACCCCAGGGTAACAAGTCCTCCTCTCCCCACCGTGATGGCGTCAGAACAACCTCCTAGAAGCTGGGGTTTTCACCATGACATAGCCAGAGCAAGGGCATTGCACGGTGACGCAGTGGAGACCGTGTGGGGAGCAGCGACAAGGGCCCCCCCCAGGTGGAATCTGAACTCCCGACCACCACTCAGCTGCAAAGAGGGAGCGAAACCCTGGAAACACGTGAAGGGTGTCTCTGCAAACATTAGAAGAAATAAGGACTCACCAAAGGAAAATGTAAGAACTCAAACTAACGGAAGGAAGAAATTGGGTGGGTAGAAAACAGGACGGGAAACAGAGGGAGACGTTAATGAACTTGCGCAGAGAAGAATCAACAACAGAGAGAGCAGAGCAGAGACCAAACACGGGGACTGCTGCTGCGGCTACCGTCCACCACCCGCACCCCCAGTCAGGGACTGCTGCTGCGGCTACCGTCCACCACCCGCACCCCCAGTCTGGGAGGACGGGCGGAAGCAAGCAGACTGCAAAAAGCACTCGAAGATCCTGGACAGAAACACCGAGGCTCGGAACCTGCCGATTCCAGAAGCAGAGAAGATGTCTAAACAATGGAAACCCAAGGAAAACCAAAATGAGACACACTCAGTCAAGGTCTGGGAGGTAAAGCAAACAAACCAGGAGGATACGAGCAGCGAGAGTGACAGGACTTGTCACACACATCGGGAAATCCTGATTGCTGATAAGAAAGCAAGAAGCCCTTGGCCGGCGCCGCAGCTCACTAGGCTAATCCTCTGCCTGCGGTGCCGGCACCCCGGGTTCTAGTCCTGGTTGGGTCACCGGTTCTGTCCCAGTTGCTCCTCTTCCAGACCAGTTCTCTGCTGTGGCCAGGGAGTGCAGTGGAGGATGGCCCAAGTACTTGGGCCCTGCACCCCATGGGAGACCAGGAGAAGCACCTGGCTCCTGGCTTTGGATTGGCGCAGCGCGCCGGCCGTAGCAGCCATTTGGGGGTGAACCAACGGAAGGAAGACCTTTCTCTCTGTCTCCCTCACTGTCTAACTCTGCCTGTCAAAAAAAAAAAAAAAAAGGCAAGAAGCCCAGAAGGCCGGCCTCCACATCTACATCTTCCAGGTTCTGAAAGGACAGAACCGTCAGCCCACAGTCCCTCCTGTGGGAACGGAGAGAAGCCGTCTTCAGATGAAAGACAGCTAGAGAGCTTGGTGCCAGCAGCCTACGCGAAGAAAAGATGGAACAAAGTTCTCTACTCTGTGCAGAAAGAAAAAACTTAAGTGATCGCATCCTGGAACAAGAAGAAGTAAGAAAGAACAGTTACAGGTGCAGCCGTATGAATAGGTACAGGGGTCTTCCTTCTTGGAGCTGTCTAAATTGCATCTCAGTATTAGAACAAAAAGAGTGATCGTGAATAGCGCGGTTCACATGCATTGAGAGAAAATACTTAGTATGAGTGCAGAAGGGAGAGGGGGAAGGGAGAAGTCACTCAGCTGGTAATGTCACCCAGTGAACACAAAGTCACGTACGTAAGATACCACAGCAACCGCGAGGAAAGCTATGTGAGGAAACAGAGACCCCCCCAGGGAAGAAAAATGGAGTTCGAACAATGCCCCCATTACCCATGAGACGCAGAACACAGCACAGAAGTAAAGGAGAGACGACAGTCAGGAAACGGAGTCGCGTCACAGACGGCGCCACCTCAGCCGTGACTGCGCCGGTGCGAATGCGCTCAGGAAACCGCCAGTCTGAGATCCCTGCTTCTGTGACACCAGGGATGGCCCTGGAGCTGTGAAATGGGCGAGACCTCAGAAGGCTGGCACGGTGTTTCCACGCGGGTCTAACGCAGTCAAGCCCGTAGAAGCAGGGAGCGGAATGGCCACGGTGTTGCAGAGGGGAAACGGGAGGTGAGAGTCAGAGGGGCAACGTTTCGTTGTGCAGGATAAGTAAGTTCTGGAATCTGCCGAACAGCGCAGTCCCTACAGCTGACAGTGCTCTGCTGCCTCCTTGGAACTGGCCAGGGGACGGGCACCCGGCCAGGTGCCCACTGCCAATCAATAACGACGAGAACAGAGGAGACGGAGGAAGTCTGGGGAGGCCACGGGTGGGTCTGTGGCTTTGATGTGATGATGGCTTCACAGATAGATACTTATCTTCCATGTCACACATTAGATATGCACAGCTTTTTACATGTCAAACACATCTCAATAAAGTGGCTTCAAAAATTGCTGAGCTTTGGGGCCAGCACTGTGGTGTAGTGGGTAAAGCTGCCACCTGCAGTGCCAGCATCCGTATGGGCACTGGTTCGAGTCCCAGCTGCTCCACTTCCAATCCAGCTCTCTGCTATGGCCTGGGGAAGCAGTGGAGGATGGCCCAAGTGCTCAGGCCCCTGCACCCATGTGGGAGACCCAGAAGAAGCTCCTGGCTCCTGGCTCCAGACCAGCCCAGCTCAAGCCGCTGCTGCCATTTGGGGAGTGAACCAGCAGATGGGAGACCTCTCTCTGTCTCTCTCTCTCTCTCTCTCTCTTACTGTCTGTAACTCTTCCTGTCAAATAAATAAATAAAATCTTTTTTAAAAATACATTAAACTGAATGAAAATGAAAATACATTCAAACATGTAGATAGGTTTAAAGCAATGAGATAAGAAAAACGTAAATCACTAAATGCTTATGTTGGAAAACAGGAAACTCACTAAATCAGTAGTCTAGGTGCTAATGTTAAGAAACTAGAAAACCAAGCAGCAAAGGACCTTATAGTAAGAAGAATAAAGATGAGCAAAAATGAGTGAAATTAAACACAGAAAAACAATAGGGAGAACTCAATGAAACAAAGAGGTAGTTCTTTGAGAAGATGAATAAAAATGATAAACTTCTAACATAACTGATATGTCAAAGATTCTCCCTATTAAAGTATTAAGCTGCTAAATAGAACATGGATATCATAGCAGACCCTCCCTGCAGACATTAAAACAATAATGAGGAGCACCCCTCTCCGCTCCACAGGTAAAAATGACAGCCCAGAGGAAGTGAAACAATTTCCCAAAAGTGCAAAGCACCCCAGCCCATCCAATAGGAGATAAATCATGTGAGCAGCCCCACAAGTGTCAGGGAGATGGAGTGTCCCGTGTCCTGAAAAGGCTGCCTCCAGCCCAGGTGGTTCCGCTAGAGAGTTCTGCCGAACGGGACGGAAGCAGCAACACACCACTGCACAGTGTCTTCCAGACGTAGCAGACAGACACCCCTCAGTCCATCCTGTGAGGTCAGCAGGGCCTTGACACCAGAACCAGGCCAGGCAGTGCGAGAACGAGAAGTACAGGCCAACGTCACGCAGGAGGACGAAGCTCGTTAACAGTGTGTGAGCGAAGGGAGTCCAGAGGACCAAAAGGCTTTCACTTAAATATGTATGCATATGAGAGAGAGAGAGAGAGAGAGAGAGAGAGAGAGAGGTTCAGATGTGAGGCTGACCATGTCAGATTATCCCGGGGATGCTAGCCTAGGTCAGCATTTGAAATCAGTGTTACTGCTCCGGGCTGTTTACATCCGTCTAGCTCCTCTCCTGTAGCCCAACACCCCCTGACCGTATTTGGAGTTGATTCCTTTGGGCAGTTACTGGGGGATGAGAGCAGAGGCCCCGGGGAGCTCAACAGTGTTGCAGTGGGTTCGTTTCTGAGAGGAGCAGCGTGGTGGGGGCAAGAGGCGCGGAGTCACCACACAGACCCCGGGAGTCGGGTGAAAGCAGGCTTGAGGCGAGCAGCCGGCAGACTCGTTTATTACAGTTGGTACAAAAGCTTATATAGCCAAGACCAGCCAATCTGAACAAGGGGCGGTCTATGCCCCAACCAATCACAGCCTGTTGCCAGGCAGTTTCCAAAGCCATCCAATCACAGCCTGTTGCCAGTCAGGCTCTTGTTGCTAGGCAGTTTCTGAAACCATCCAATCACGGCCTGCTGTCAGTCAGGCTCTGTTGTCATGTGGTTTCCTCTGTTGTCATGTGGTTTCCGAAGCCATCCAATCACAGCCTGTTGCCAGGCAGTTTCTGTTGTCAGCGGCCATCTTAGCATGACCTTTTCACCTCAGTGGCCATCTTGGCATGAACTTTTCACCTCAGCAGCCATCTTGGCATGACCTTTTCACCTCATTCCACCACACACGAGGCCACCTATGGACCAGAAAGCAAGCCCTGACCACACGCCGACTGTGCCGGCACCGTGGCACTGGCCTTTCCAGGCCTCAGAACCGGGACACACACACTTCTGCTCTTCACGAGAGGCCTAGTCTGCGGTCCTTCGTCGTGGTAGCCCAAATGGGCCAAGACAGTAATTCACTATCTTAACAGGCGAAAGAAGAGAGATCGCACATCAACTGATGCAGAAGAAACAGGTGAGCACAGGCTCGCAACAGGAAGGCCTGGACAGCAGCAGACATGGCCAAGTGCTTGTGCTGTCGCCACCCACGTGGGAGACCCACACGAAGTTTCTGGCTCCTCGCTTCAGCCTGGCCCAGCCGAGGAGTGAACCAGTGGATGGGTGAATTCTCCCTCTCTCTCTCTCTCTCTCTCTCTCTCTCTCTCTCTCTCTCTTGACAGGCAGAGTGGACAGTGAGAGAGAGAGACAGAGAGAAAGGTCTTCCTTTTGCCGTTGGTTCACACTCCAATGGCCGCCGTGGCTGGCGTGCTGCGGCCGGCGCACTGCGCTGATCCAAAGCCAGGAGCCAGGTGCTTCTCCTGGTCTCCCATGGGGTGCAGGGCCCAAGCACTTGGGCCATCCTCCACTGCACTCCCGGGCCACAGTAGAGAGCTGGCCTGGAAGAGGGGCAACCGGGACAGAATCCGGCGCCCTGACCGGGACTAGAACCCGGTGTGCCGGCGCTGCTAGAAGGAGGATTAGCCTATTGAGCCGCGGTGCCGGCCTCTCTCTCTCTTTGTCTCTCTCTGTCACCCTGTCTTCTAAATCATTTTTTTTAAAAAAACAGTCAGCAAGAGTACTTGCAAATATGCAAAAGATTAGAATTCATCTGGAAAGGCACAGGCCCTAGAAGAACTAAAACAATGAAGCAAACTGGAGGAGTCCCACCAAAGGACACCAGGAGCCACGCTATGGCTTACTAATCACGACTGCGTGGTGTTGACACAGAGCAGACACACAGAGCAGCAAAACGGGGCACAGAACCCAGAGTCACCTGGGAGCACGGTTAGCTGCCTTCTGACACAGCGCAACAGCAATGGCAAGATAAAGACTCATCTGTTCAACAAAGATGCAGGGGAAATCGCCTATCTGTAGGCAAAAGTGAACGGCAACCTAACACCACATCTTCCACAAAAAATCAGATCAAATTAGAACAGACTTCAAAGCAAGTGTAAAACCATCAAATATCCAGGAGAAATAGTCTTGGGAGCTAAGGTTTCACCAGGAGTTCTGAGACAAGGCACCCATAAAAGAAGCATGGCAATACGTTGAACTTGAACAAGTTGAGAACTCTATCTGCAAAAGATCCTGGTAAAGGGATAAAAAAGCAAAGCTGTAAACAGGGTGAAAATATTTGCAAGAATATCCAACAAGGAACCCATACCTAGCATATACAGATGTTCCTTAGCTTACAATATACCAAAAGAAGTCACTGGTTTAAAATACCATGACTCAAAAATGCGCTTAATAGGCCTAACCTATCAAACGCTGTAGCTTAGCCCCGCCTACCTAAACACGCACAAAGCACTCACATCAGCCCACAGCTGAGCGAGCTGATCTCAGGGTCAGGTGCCGACCG
Source organism: Lepus europaeus (assembly GCF_033115175.1). Classification (NCBI taxonomy): domain Eukaryota; kingdom Metazoa; phylum Chordata; class Mammalia; order Lagomorpha; family Leporidae; genus Lepus; species Lepus europaeus. The sequence continues at coordinate 123,059,713 of NC_084835.1, forward strand.
TCACCTGTGATTGGCTGCGTCCAGCACACTGCTGGGCACAGAGTCAGTGGACTCCCTGGCGTCCGTGTGGCCACGCTCACGGCCACTCTCCAGCTCCCCCGGACTGTGGGCACCAAAGGTGGCCCAGGAGACCAAACCTCAAAGCCTGAGGAGCGGCCTCTGTTGGACGTGTATTGTTTTTGCACCCTTGTAAAGTAGAAAACCTAAGTCAAACCACCTTAAGTCAGGGAATGTCCGCATGAAGGATTCTCAAAACTCAACACCAGAAAAAAAAATAATTCAAGCAGAAAAAAATAATTCAAGCAAACACATCAGATGCTTGCCACCAAATCGTATACATAGATGGCACCTGAGCACGTGAGGAGACTTTCGGCATCACTAGCCAATAAAAAATGCAAATCGAGACCACAGTGAGGTATCCCTACGTCCTATCCCAACAGCTAAATAAACACCAGTGGCGACATCAAAGGCTGGCGAGATCCGGGAGAACGGGCTCTCTCCTCCACTGTAAATTGGTCCGATCGCTTTAGGAAATAGTCCAGCAGTATTTTAAACACGAGGCTCACACGAGCCGCCTTGTCTCAGAGACACGGAAGCTGCATGTGCACAGCTCCGTCCACGCATGTGTTCACAGCAGCTTCATCCTCACCAGCCAAGAGCAGGAAGCAACCGAAATGCCCTCAGTGGAGGCGCGAACTGCGGGACGGCCGCCCCCGGGGAGCGCTCAGAGGTGAAAAAACACAAGCCCATTCTCCAAGGCTTCAGGGGAGGGAGCACACCCCAACTTCCGAAGGCCAGCACGCGAGACCATTGCCACAACACACAAAGATGGCAAAACCGTGGCGGTGGAAAAGAGATCAGGGGTTTCCAGGAAGACAGACAGGAAGAGGCGAGGGGAGGACAGCTCTGCAAGGGGAATCTCAGAGGTGAGGGACCCACTCTGGGTCTGGGCTATGGAGGCGGCTTTCTGAATCCAATGTGGGGGAAAGAGACAAACATCTGACACACACACAGGATGCAATGACAGACTCGACATACACACATCATGTGCCACTGACACACACGTGAAAAACCCAGACCAGACACACCTGCGTGAGGAAAGGACACTAGACCAGTTCCTGGCCCGGCAGGAGGCGAGCACGGGAGCAGCTGAGTGAAGGGGGCAACGGCCCCTCTGTGCTGTCTTTTGTTTTGTTTTTTTGTTGTTGTTTGGGGGTTTTTTTGTTTGCTTGTTTGTTCTTTTTTTTTAATTTTTATTTAAAAGGCAGAGTTACAGAGAGGCAGAGGGAGAGAGAGAGAGAGAGGTCTTCCATCTGCTGGTTCACTTCCCAGATGGCCGCAATGGCCAGTACTGTGCCAATTTGAAGCCAGGAGCCAGGAGCTTCTTTCAAGGTCTCCCATGTGGGTGCAGGGGCCCAAGGACTTGGGCCATCTTCTACTGATTTCCCAGGCTACAGCAGAGAGCTGGATCGGAAGTGGAGCAGCTGGGACTCGAACCGGCGCCCATATGGGATGCCGGCACTGCAGGTGGCGGCTTTTCCTGCTAGGCCACATCGCCAGCTCCTCTGTGCTGTCTTTACAGCCTCCTGCGAATGCGATTCAAAACAACAGAACTGTTCAGCTCCTGCAGCTGTTAGTGAGGAAAGCAGCACAGCCCTGCGGCCCAAACACTCACCGGCCGTGGGAGCCGACAGCGAGGACCTGCATCCCTTCTGCCCCTTGTCCACGCCCCGTGATGGCCACACTCAGCATGCTCTGCCACTGTGTTCCAGAAGACAGTGCACACGCAAGATGCACCTTCGTTCGCACACACAAAGGGGGCGTGTTACACTTTAGGTTCCAGAGCCTGCTTTTGTCTTCCTCCTAAGCTTCCCTTTTATTCAGCTGTGTAAGAAAAGCCCAATGTCGGCCGGCGCCGCGGCTCACTAGGCTAATCCTCCACCTGCGGCGCCGGCACCCCGGGTTCTAGTCCCAGTCGGGGCGCCGGATTCTGTCCCAGTTGCCCCTCTTCCAGGCCAGCTCTCTGCTATGGCCCGGGAGTGCAGTGGAGGATGGCCCAAGTGCTTGGGCCCTGCACCCGCATGGGAGACCAGGAGAAGCACCTGGCTCCTGGCTTCGGATCAGCACAGTGCGCAGGCCGCAGCGCTGGCCACAGCGGCCATTGGGGGGGGGTGAACCAACAGAAAAGGAAGACCTTTCTCTCTCTCTCTCTCTCTCTCTCTCTCTCACTGTCCACTCTGCCTGTCAAAGAAAAAAAAAGAAAAGCCCAACTTCACCAGGCTCTTCCCAGGGGCACGAGGGCTGCTCCCGGACTGGTTCTACGTTTTGGTTGGTTCTCTTCTACTGCTGCAAACACAGCAGTGAATAAGCATGGACATGGACATCGCACACCTTTGCCCCCCACATGGCACGACACACCACTTCATGGGACCACACCAACATTGGGTTTTACCTGATGCTAAGGATTTGCCATTACGCTGTTTGAAGCAGTGTCCTCGGCCTGTGACGTCAGCGACGCCACCTGCCTCCCTGGCCCCCATGGTGTCCCGGAACCCTGTGTTCTGCTGGCACCAGCCGCTGGCCTCTCCGGGCCCAGGCCTCATTCCTCTCCACCTAAGACCCTTAGAGCTCTGGCTTCAACTTCCAAGAATTCAAAGGCCATTTGGATGCAGGCAGGTCTCAGATGGTACCTGGAGCCCAGCATGCTCATCCAAGCCCAGACCTACCCAGCTCGGCGCCGTGAGGATGGCTAAAGCCCTTCAGCCCACGTACACCGAAGCCTCGGGTCCCCTTCCACAGGCCCGCACCCCCAGCACCCGGTGAACGCCTCTGCACGGTGGCCCGGGAACCCCGAGCTGCATCCCCCGTCCCGACCTGAGCCACGGCATCCGCCTAAACACAACCTGCAAAGCCTTCTACAGGCCTTGCCTCCTGCTTCACCCACTCCCCACCCAGCGTGAAAGTCAGCTTTGTAAGACACACGAGCACACGGGGTCACAGCACCACTCCACTCAAAATCCCACCAGGTTCCTCACTACGCCGCGCGCCCCACCCCGCGGCTTTCTCCGGCCCTCTCTTAGTCCCCACGGCGGCCGTAACAAAACGGCACAGACTGGGTGGCTTCAACAGCAGTGCCGCCCCTGTCTTTCAGAGGTGAAGGCCAGGAGGTTCCACACCGAGGCCGTGCCCCCTCCGCGGCTCGTGGGAAGACACCTTCCCGCCTCCTCCACCTCCGGTGTGGCTGCGAGCCCTGAGGCTCCCTGGCTGGCAGGTGCATCCCCACAGCCCGGCTTCCTCATCACGTGGCCGTCTCCCGTGGAGCCTCTGGGTCTATGCCCAACGGCCTCTCACGAGGTCACCAGGCATGGGATTAGATCTCTCCAGTGCCCAGGATGACCTCAGCTTGACTGGATTACACGGCAGAGATCCTGCAACTGCTACAGGTGCCCTGGGCACCCCGCAGCCCTACCCTGGAAGGGCGCCTGCCCTCCTCCCGTTCTCCACGTGGCTGCTCCTTCTCCTCTTCTTGCCACCCCCTGACAGCCTCAGCCTAGGCCTCTTGCTGGTCCCTGTCATGGAAACCACGGTGCCCTACCAGGATCTGCGTTTCTCTGCCGCTGCCTCTGTGTCCAGCGGCACCCACAGAACAGGGAAACGTGGTGAGCTCGGGGCCCAGCAGGGCAGCCGGCAGCACCCGCGGCCCCTGAGCCCCCAGGAAGTGGGGGAGCGGGACAGAGAGCTGATGTTTGCACGCTGATTCTGTTCGCGTGCTGCGGATTTCCATCTCGGTGGCCAGGCGTGACCAGCGGCTCCTGCATAGTGGACACTGACATGCAGGGCCTCCGCACGGGGTCTGCGGAATGGCAGGGGCCACGGCCCCCAGCACAGAGTTAGACACACAGTTCTGGTCCGCTGAGCTACGCCGATGCAGGGCCGTGCCACCTCACTTCTATCCGCTCCCCGGGCGCTGCAGGAGCGAATCTCCCCATGCACGCATTGACCACGGGAGCTGCTGCTCTCCTGCTCAGCTCCTCCTCGCTGCGGGCTTTCCAGTGCAGCAGAAACTTAGCCTGTGATTAGCAGACGGGAGGGAAAGAGTTGGTCCATCCCCTCCATGCGGAAGTTTTAAATTTGCACATGGTCAGCTGTGCCACCCTGTTCTTTATGGTTTCTGAGTAGAAAGGCTTCCAGTTTAACGACAGATGGAGAACTTTACTTCTCACCCCAACAGCTTTCAGAAGAAAAGAAATCTCATCCAGAGGTTGGCATTCCTACTGGCACCCTAACGTTCCTTTTCCAGAAGAGATGAACTCCCCACAGACCAAACGGCCAGCAACAACTCCCAGAAGAGAGACCAGGAAGCTTTTGCATATGGAGAAAAATTCCTTACCCACTGGGCTGCAATGTCACTGCGGGCTGCCAGGCTGGATTTCTGACTAGGATGGAGCTTTCTCTTCAGAAACCTGGGCACAGGTACCGTCGCTGCAGGTGTGGCCTGAAGTAGGCGCCCACGGCCGGCTGCTCACGTTGCAAGGCCCTACCCCGGGGACAGCCTGGCATCGTTGGGGGCAAGGCACGCCCTGAGCCTCGCTCCTCTGTTTTGAGATCTCTTCAGGGGAGGAAGACTCTTACCACAGCCTCGAGGTCCTGCCCAAACACACGCACTAGAACAGCCAACCCAGTGCGCCAGCAAGGTGCAGAGAAAGGGCCCTGGACAGAGGACAGCCTGGGGGTGCCTCCCTCTGGGCCCCCGAGCACCCCTACAGCTGGAGCCGAGCTCTGGTGGTGGGGGGCTCACATCCTCTGCAAAGCCCAGGTGCCTTGTGTGGCTCAGCCACTGGGCTTCAAATGAGTGACTTTTCACTGTGGTTTAATAAGATGTCCTCCCACTGTGACACCTGATAGGCACTGCCCATGCTAGTGGATGATCCACAATCTGAACAATTCGTTGTTGACCATAACAAAACTCTGTCAGTTTCAGAAGGACAATTTCTACTCATGCTAAACTGCAGACAGACAAATACAGACACCCTCTTGATGAAAAGAAATAAGGAAGTACTTGATGCACGCTCGTGGCTCGTGGAGTCTGACCCACACCTAACGCTCTTCTAACGCAGCTTCTCCAAGGGAAAAGAGTGAGGCGCATGAGGGGCTTCCAGGCCCCCAGCTGACAGCTTCCCCCCCCGGGTTTCCCTCCCCTACAGGTCCACCCGGCCTGCCTACACTCTTACATGGGATTTCTGAATTTAGATTTCATCACATCAGAATGAAAAAATCAGATTCTGTTACCAAAAAAAGTGAATTAGGAAAATGTTTCTGGCTTGCAAAGTCTCCACTTCTTAAAAAGAAACGCCATGACCAGGGCTGTAAACATTGCAATGGCGTCCTTCAACATGAGCAGGCGTGCACCTGCCGAACCTGCTCCTTAGGAAGCAGCCCTCCCCCGATGGCCACTCTGCTAGCGGCTCTGCTGCCTCCGAGTTCACGTCACTGCGCTGGTACTTGCTACACCCGACATGAGTTAGTGCTGCGCTAAAAACCAAGAGAGGCATTCCTCCGCCGCCACCTCCCCCTGCAGAGAAAGGAGGGCGACGTCGGGGGGCCCCCAGGAAGGGATCCCCCTGGACTCAGGTCTCCCAGGACCGCTTTCAATACCCAGGTTGGAGGAAGAAGAGAGAACACCTTGAATGAACACCTGTAAGAAACACATGAGAGATAGAGCTGCAGGGAAGACAAACGCTAGGGCCCCTCTGTGGCGCCGGAGCCGGCCCCTCCAACACTGCCCGAGAGCTGACCATGCAAGCCTGGTGCTGAGCAGGCCCCGAGGGGAGACCACGGCCACCTACACACACACACACACACACTCACATATAGTCTCACACAAGCACATACTCACACACACTCATACACACTCACACATTCTCACACACATATACTCTCACACACTCACACACACTCTCACACAATGTCACACATTCACATTTACTCTCATACACTCTCATACATGCACACACTCACACACAGGGACACACACTCACATATACTCTCACACATGCACACACACACTCATACACACTCACACATTCTCACACACACATATACTCTCACACTCTCACACACTCACACACACTCTCACACAATGTCACACACTCACATATACTCTCACACACTCTCGCACATGCACACACTCACACACACTCATACACACTCACACAATGTCACACACTCACATATACTTTCACACTCAAACACACTCATACACACACCCTCATATACTCACACACATGCACACACTCATATACACACATACTCACACACTCACATATACTCACACACATACACATATTTACATATGCACTCACACTAACATTCATACACACACTTATACTCATGCACACTCACTTTTACACGCTCACACACTCTCACTCATACATACTCTCACATATACTTACACACATACTCTCACACACTCATACACACTCACATACTCGCATATACACTCATACACACACTCATACTCAACTCACACACACAAAACATACTTATACACACTCATATACACACTTATACCCACAGTCACACATTCATTCACACACTCATACTCACACACACACATACAACATACTTGTGCACACTCACATACATTTAATCACACTCATACATTCACTCACACTCATATTCACACATATACACACAACATACTTATACACACTCATACACACTTATACACACACACACTTGAACATTCACTCACATTCAAGCAGTTACAGAATCACACACACCATACACTTACACTCAGATACAATCACACAGTCACACACACTGACACATACTCACGCACACACTCCCTCTGCGCCACAGTGGCCTGCACCACATCGCCCCTCACAGAGTCACCACCACACATCCGTTCACCTGAATGTTGGCAGTGGGTGCCTGACCTTCGGGAAGCCCAGCAGCTGGGGAGCACCGGGGAGGCCTCCCCGGAGGCCACCTAGACACAAACAGCTGCCCCAAACCTACAGACAATAAAGCAAGGGACAGAGAAGGAACTCCTCAGGGGTGCGCAAGCCAGCCCCTCTCGAGGTCAACGCTAAGCCCAAGGCCTCCTGCGGCCAGTCTGGTGGCTGCTCCATCACAGCACATGGCGTCCGTGCTAATGGAAAACAGAAATATTCAGGAGGCCCTGGGAGGGTCTTATTTCTTGGATGGAAAGTGAAGACTTGACGTTCTTTAGGCCTGCTGGTCAGCTCCAGACAAGCACAGTAAATAACGAAGTGGGAACAGGGACTGGGGAAAATCTAGGGGCAGAAAAAAAGGACCTCTTAAAAACAACACATTAGATTTCAAAGCACCAAGAATTATTATTTTCCTTTCATATCCCTGGCTCCTTCATGGATGCCGGGTCCCGTTCAAATGTTAGTTTTACTGGAGTGTTTTATTGAGGCCAAATTAACACCCGGACTGGAATTAATGCTCATCTTTGTTCAGCAAATGCAGACTCCCAGACCTCAGTGAGGTGTTGAACACATGTTAACACTCAAGGACATTTCACACCAGAAAAATGCACCAGTTTACCAAAAAGCAGGGGCGCCAAACCATGCACCTCATCCATACAGGCGCCTAGAAGCTACTGCCTCATCCCCAACGCATGCTGGGGATAGCACACTTGGGTCTTGCAAAGCACCACCACTTCCTGGCACACGATGGCACTGCAGGAGGACAGTGTCACCACACACTGCAGGACGGGACAGTGTCACCACACACACACACACTGCAGGACGGGACAGTGTCACCACACACACACACTCAGGACAGCACAGTGTCACCACACACTGCAGGACGGGACAGTGTCACCACACACACACTGCGGGACGAGACAGTGTCACCACACACACACACACTCAGGACAGGACAGTGTCACCACACACACACACTCAGGACAGGACAGTGTCACCACACACTGCGGGACGGGACAGTGTCACCACACACACACTCAGGACAGCACAGTGTCACCACACACACACACTCAGGACAGCACAGTGTCACCACACACACACACTCAGGACAGCACAGTGTCACCACACACTGCAGGACAGCACAGTGTCACCACACACTGCGGGACGGGACAGTGTCACCACACACACACTCAGGACAGGACAGTGTCACCACACACTGCGGGACGGGACAGTGTCACCACACACACACTGCGGGACGGGACAGTGTCACCACACACACACTCAGGACAGCACAGTGTCACCACACACCACACACTGCAGGACGGGACAGTGTCACCACACACACACACTCAGGACAGCACAGTGTCACCACACACACACACTCAGGACAGCACAGTGTCACCACACACACACTGCAGGACAGCACAGTGTCACCACACACCACACACTGCAGGACGGGACAGTGTCACCACACACACACACTGCAGGACAGCACAGTGTCACCACACACACACTGCAGGAAGGGACAGTGTCACCACACATACACTGCAGGAAGGGACAGTGTCACCACACATACACTGCAGGACGGGACAGTGTCACCACACACACACACACACACTGTAGGACAGTACAGCGTCACCACACACACACTGCAGGACAGGACAGTGTCACCACACACACACTGCAGGACAGGACAGTGTCACCACACACACACACTCAGGACAGCACAGTGTCACCACACACACACACACACTGCAGGACGGGACAGTGTCACCACACACTGCGGGACGGGACAGTGTCACCACACACACACACACACTGCAGGACAGCACAGTGTCACCACACACACACACTCAGGACAGCACAGTGTCACCACACACTGCAGGACAGCACAGTGTCACCACACACACACACTCAGGACAGCACAGTGTCACCACACACTGCAGGACAGTACAGTGTCACCACACACACACACTCAGGACAGCACAGTGTCACCACACACTGCAGGACAGTACAGTGTCACCACACACACACACTCAGAACAGCACAGTGTCACCACACACACACACTGCAGGACAGGACAGTGTCACCACACACACACACTCAGGACAGCACAGTGTCACCACACACACACACTGCGGGACAGCACAGTGTCACCACACACACACTGCAGGACAGCACAGTGTCACCACACACCACACACTGCAGGACGGGACAGTGTCACCACACACACACTGTGGGATGGGACAGTGTCACCACACACACACTGCAGGACGGGACAGTGTCACCACACACACACTCAGGACAGCACAGTGTCACCACACACACACTCAGGACAGCACAGTGTCACCACACAACACACACACTCAGGACAGCACAGTGTCACCACACACACACACTGCAGGACAGCACAGTGTCACCACACACACACACACTGCAGTGGACAGTGTCACCACACACCACACACTGCAGTGGACAGTGTCACCACACACCATGCACTGTCGCAGCAGGAAGGTGGGTGTCTCTGATCGACACCCAAGAGCTCCAGCAGTGCTACCTCTCTTTGTACTTAGCCCCGAGGCGGGAAGCGTGAAATCCATCTTCCTCCCTGTGGGTTGTCACCGCACAGGCGTTCTGGGGCCTTCCACCGAGGCCTGGGAGCACGGCATGCCAAGGCACAACATGGCTGAATGCGGGCTCTATTTCCTCTTGGCAGAGGACTGGATTCCACACACAAATTAACATTGTCTCATCTCATCCTGACACCGTAATGTCTTCTCCATACACCTGCTCTGACATTTTCATGAAATCATTGCATCCCAATCAACTGAGTGGGGAATTAGCATCGTTACCACATTCTGAAAACTGTGGCTTATTGTTCCAATCTGAATATCGCGTCCCCATATGCTGCCTTGGAAGATAAATTCAAGGTCCAACAGCCTGCAGATTTAAAAGTTGACCCCACACGGGTTTGAGTTCAGAATCCCTCTCTGTCCAGATACGCCAGGCAGTGCGGCGGATCACTTTGAAAATGAATCGCATTTAGGACTTTCCTAGAAAATGAACCCCACTTTTTTCATGCGTGAGCATTTTAAAATGTAAAATGTACTTGTGCGTTGTTGAAATTGCTGAAATTTCAAACCCTCCTGGTGACTGCTGCGAGTCAGGCTCAACGCCGATCTCTCTGCTGTCAGGACGCTCTGAAGCACTTCCTTCCATTCCCGAGACAACAGATTCAAGTGCAGTGACCTCACTGTGGACTTCAACTTCCCCAGGACGCCGAGTGCAGATGCTGCTCACGTTGAAGGTGCTGACGGAGGGGCGGGGCGTCCACTCCAGTCCGTTGACTCCCAGATCATAGCCTCGGAAAGCCCACGCGAGAGAACTCTGCTCTCCATGACTTTTGTTCAATTTCTAATCGTTGCTAAAATGAATTTGCCAATTTCTCATATTTTTATCAGTGTCATTCTGTGATGCGAGGAACGCTCACCTCATCATCCGTGTGTGGGAAGTGAGCGTTCCGCAGGGCTCCAGCTGATGGGTCTGGTGTGTGCAATAGCTCTGCCACGGAGCCGGACAGCGCTGAAAACCCTCAAACTGCGGCGCCCCCTAGGTGTGTCGTGGGGAAGCGCCCGTGATTTGCTGATACAGAAAAATGTAAAGCAAACATGGAAATGAATCTCACTCCTGAAGAATGGAAAGAATATTCAGTTTGCCAGTGGGGGAAACGTGTAAACACTGGAAGCTGGCGCTGCTCTGGCTAAACACCTGATTACTCCCACGTTCTCCTTATTCTCCTCCAATACTTCTCACCCCACTGGACCTCAGCCAATGCTGTTCGTTTCTATTACCTCCTCCAGACAAAACTAATAATCAATAACCTTTTATGCATCCATTTCATTAAAATACTATAATACATATGACTTGTAGATTTAGGGGTCCATCTCAATCCCTCACCCTCTCCACTCCCAAAATGTAACCTGTAGAGTCCACATGGGATAGCGTGCTAGAATTTTCAGCTCTCCAGTCGGGAGTACACAGAAAACCTGTAAAATTAACAAGGTTTCCAGTGGCCAAACATCACGTCCCCTGACTTCCCATGGTCTCCCAACTTACGCACCACACAGGTGGAACAATTATCCTATCTATCTAAATAGCTATCATCTGTCATCAATTTATCTATCATCTATCTGTTCATCATCTATCCATCATGTACCCATCATCTGTCATCTGTCTATCCATCATGTATCTAACTATCCACCAGCTATCAATGATCCATCAGCTATCAATCAATCATCTATCTGTCACCTATCAATCTATCCACCATCTCTCTCTCTCTCTCTCTCTCTCTCTCTCTCTCTCTCTTCAGATCAATTCAACAAGCAGCAGGGACTCCCAGGTCTGGGTTACAGAGAGCCTGTGTCCAAGCAGCAGCTGGGTGTCGTGAGCCGCTCACAGACCACAGGAGCAGCGGGGCCGCAGTGAGCCAGTGACTGGGCTCGGGGGCGCATGCTGGCCTGAGCCAGTGACCCAGCACGGCCGCCCCGAGGGGTGCGAGACCGTGGAAGGGCGTTGGCGGGACGGCCACTCAGGCTGTGGCTCCTCTGGAAACCGGCGCTGTCCCTTCACTCGGACTCCTCTCTGGGGAGCTGTTTCTGGGCCAGGAGCAGACGTGGGTGCCGCCTCCAGCCCTCGTGTGGGCAGGCTCACCCAGAGCTATCTGGAACTGTTAGAGGTGAGCCCGCGCGAAGTCCCCTGCACCGGGGAGATAAGTGCCCGCGGCTCCCTGTGCTAAATGCACAGAGCTGAACTGCGATTGAAAACTTCGTGATGCGAAGACTGAAAATCACAAGGAGGAGGCAGGCGGCGTTTAATCTTCTGTTGGATGACAATTCAAGATAGACCGATAGAGATACCTGCCGCCCGATAAACCAGTCAATAGTGCAGATGGCAGATACCGCGGGAAACAGACACCGGCCGCCTACTGCTCACCCAGGAAGCCCAATCCTGCCCTCACGCAGTGGCTGGGGAGCACCCGAGTCCTTCCCTGTACACCGTTCCAACCGGCACTTCTGGCCACGCAGGGTAACCTCCCCGAGAAATGGGGGTGGGCTGCCGTCTCTGAGAGGAGTCGCTACTTGAAGAAGATGCACATTTTTAGGTGGAGATGTTGCTGGTTAGTCTGTGCTTGAGTTTCCTAGGTTTTCTTTTTTTTTTTCTAAAACACCGACCAAAACACACAAATGGAAAAACCAGATAAATCACTGTTTCTGGCCCAATGAGTGAAATGCATAGCCTGCAATGAATAAAATGAGACAAGTTGGTGCCTGGAGTTTTGCACTGTGTGTGTGTGTCTGTGTGTCTACGTGTGTGTGCATGTATGTCTGTGTGCCTGTGCGTGTCTCTATATGTGAGTGTCTGTGTGTCTGTGCGTGCACGTGCCGTGTGCATCTGTATACGTGTGTGAGCGTGTGTGTACGTGTGCACGTATGCGTGTCTCTGTGCATCTGTGCAGTGAGTGTGTGCATGTGTGTCTGTGCGTGTCTCTATATGTGAGTGTCTGTGTGTCTGTGCGTGCACGTGCCGTGTGCATCTGTATACGTGTGTGAGCGTGTGTATACGTGTGCACGTATGCGTGTCTCTGTGCATCTGTGCAGTGAGTGTGTGCATGTGTGTCTGTGTGCCTGTGCGTGTCTCTATATGTGAGTGTCTGTGTGTCCGTGCGTGCACGTGCCGTGTGCATCTGTATACGTGTGTGAGCGTGTGTATACGTGTGCACGTATGCGTGTCTCTGTGCATCTGTGCAGTGAGTGTGTGCATGTGTGTCTGTGTGCCTGTGCGTGTCTCTATATGTGAGTGTCTGTGCGTGCACATGCCGTGTGCATCTGTATACGTGTGTGAGCGTGTGTATACGTGTGCACGTATGCGTGTCTCTGTGCATCTGTGCAGTGAGTGTGTGCATGTGTGTCTGTGTGTGGACCCACTACACATATCTAACAGTTCTTGGCAGACACATATTGCTGCCCTTACGTGGAGGAAATCGGAGAGGCTATCTCTGACCCTGGTTGTCTTAATGGATTTTATTTATTAAATAATTCACTAGGCATTTCTTCTGGGAAAAATGTCCAATTGTAAGAAAGCCACGAGCGACCAATGTTTATAGAAAGGAGAGTCTATGACATAGCTTCGCTCTATAGCTTTATTAGGTAAAACTATGTCACACTGCAAACTATGCGTGTAATTTCCCTTTCTTGTGGATATTCTGTTTCCCCCTAAACGCCAGTGTGTGTTTGCCGGGGGCACCGGTGGTTTCTCGCGGAGCTCCTTGCCGCATGCCTCCACCTGCTGGAAGGAATCAGACATTCTGTTCCCCGTGGACTCAGGAACATCTATTTTCATATCACAGAAGAAAACAGAAATTATAAATACACGGAACAGAGGGTTACTTATAAACAGCACACGCGAATTGAATATCGTGCATCAACCCACCACAAAATTGTGCAATCAAGGTGTCTAAAATATAGTTTGGAATGAAAATAAATTCATTTTAGGGAAAACAGTTTACGCTGGTGCACGTGATCCAGCATATTTATCAAGACACAGTCAATTAAAGGTGAGATGTAAATCGTGGCATTAAACCACTGGGTGTTAGCAAACATCGCCCTGTCCCCAGCTGCAGTGGGCCGTTCCCATCCGTGCCGGGAGGGATGCTGACGCGGGCCGCCTGCGCCTGTCTCGCCCCGAGGTGCTCCCCAGTGCCGTGCAGGTGCGTGGCACACAGAAACACCACGCATTCATATAATTTACCTGGCAGATCAGGAGCCATTACCGGCTGCTGTATAAATTCATATTTTGTCACTCTTTTAAAAAGTGGATTATTATTGACCCAATAGACCATAGCAGTTCCAAAGAAGCCATTACCGTGTGTTGTGTAAATCCTTCCTGGTGCGTGTTTTATTGACCCGGTGGGGCCATCAGGGCCCCTCCTGTCAATCCAGCTGCCATGCGTGTGCCCCAAACACCTCGGAAACAGAGGCCGAGGCGAAACCACCCCTTCCTGTCCACCAAGCACGCACAAGAGTGGGTGCCCCCCGCAGTGGCGTCCTCGCACTCCCAGGATTCCGCTGCCCTGGATCTTGGAAGAGGTTGGGATTGGAAATGTGCAGAAGGCAGGAGTCGTGGAGAAAGCGGAAGGTGGCGGAATTCGAGCTGACCAGCTTCCTATACCTTGGCTTCCTGGACACCTGATAAGATTTTTAGGACGTTGACTACGCACTTCTTTTGTGTTTTTCCACTGTCTGTCCTCTTCCTACAATTTTGTAAACAGGCTTTGGAGTAGTTGGCTGAGAGAGAACTCAGTTATCTGTACCTTCAGCAAAAATACAATAGGCCCAGAGGCCTCCTGCTCAGGGCGAGCTCTCCGTCTCAGTGCTGGAGAGAGGCCGCGTGGCGGGGCATCCTATCCACCAGGCACAGACCAGCGGGTTTGGGATGACAACCCAGTTGTTGGCCGTTCTGTCTCCTGACATTGCCAGCACTCTGCAAACCAGGGTGCCTTCCCACCCTCAGACAGGACCTGGAAATGGAGCTATGAACAACACACAGAGGCTGGCGTGGCCGGGAGGAGGCCAGCGTGGCCAGGAGGAGGCCGGCGTGGCCAGGAGGAGGCCGGCGTGGCCAGGAGGAGGCCGGTGTGGCCGGGAGGAGGCCGGCGTGGCCGGGAGGAGGCCAGCGTGGCTAGGAGGAGGCCAGCGTGGCCGGGAGGAGGCCAGTGTGGCTGGGAGGAGGCCGGTGTGGCCGGGAGGAGACGGGCTCGCCATCATCGGGCTCACGCCCTCCCCGCAGGCTAGGAGCAGGCCGGTGGCAGGGTTTTGAAGCTCAGGAGAAAATGTGAGTGCAATGATGGCCTCCAAGCACACAGACAGCAAACCAAGCTGCTTAAAGAGACCAACAGCTCAAGGGACAGAAGAAAGAGAGTGGGAGCAGAGCGATTCAGTGCCTGTGTTCTTTTCCCTGTGAAAGGTGGAGACGCACATTTTGTTACTTCCATCTGGAATCGTGATAATCACTAACCTGCGATCCTAAAGCTCGTGGCCTACGAGACACAGAAGCTCAGACCCAGAGCAGTCAGTGAGCTGGACTGTCGCCTCTTTCCCACATCCGCTCGATGGGTAGAGTTAAGAGCCACCAATGGATTAGGGTCACCAGGTGCGTCTCTTGGAAAAGCATCGCTTATTTTCATCTTGCAAATACATGCGAACCGCCACTTGGCGCCACATGTGTGCTCCAGAGAGGAGCCCGGCGCGCCGCCTTCCTAACGCCTGGAATGAAGCATGAGCGAGCGCTCCGAGGAGCCGTGCGTGACGAAGCGCGAGTGGCCCTCCGCCATCCTCCGGGGAGAATTCATCTGAACTCATCCCAGGTTGCTGCCTCTCCACCCCGGAGGCCTCCAGCGGCTACCGCGAGAACAGAGCCGTATCACCAGAGCAGCGATCCCGGCTGGCAGCTGCCACGGAGCAGCTGAATACAGGTGACCGTGCCCCTCGTAACGGAATCCCGGCCTCCCTGGCACCCACAGGGCCTGTCCACGGCTGGGAAACCCGGGCCCTCCCCCTGCTGAACCCTAGAGAGGACGCAGAGATGGAGGAGGGACACTGCCTTGCTGCAGCTCTGCCCATGAACTTGAGGACGTGAACTTGAACGTGAGGGCACACACACACACACACACACTGTGCACACGGAGACTTACACAGCAGTGACTGCCCCTTGCCGACATGACCCCTGCACATTCTGCTCCAGAAGTGGAAGGCACTCAGGTTTGGGAAGTCTGCCAGGCCAGAGCAGGCTGAGGGGCCACAGCCCATGCGGCACCACCTCCCAGGAGACCCCAGGCCCACGGTGGTGGCAGCCGCCGAGGGCTCCACACTCGCCAGGGACATACACATCCACCGTTTACCACCAGATAAACAAAAACCCCACTCTGCTCCCCAAAGAAGAAGGGAACGGAAGCTTCCTCCTGGAACACGAGGAGGAGGAGGATTTTCGTTAAGTACCCCGTCATTTCCCTGCTGTCACTCACGCTCTGGTCCAGCCCACGTACAAAGAAATTGGCACTCGGTCACCAGCAAGCATTTCCACGTGTGGCAAACGCGATCCGAGTGGCACACGAGACAGCTCAATAAAGGAGTCACAAACCCATCAGAAATACAGGGTCCTGGAGGCAGCTCGTCAGAACCCACGTTTCGAACGTGAAACCACAGGCCCAGGGCTGCTCTAATTACAGGCGATGGCACACGTAATAAATGCCTGGGCCCCTGGGCCCCTGGGCCCGGGATGTGGGCTCACAGCCCCCTGCATGTCACTAAGCTCACCCGTGATTTCCGAGTGTCAAGATGTCCACCCCACCATGCCTGTGACTTTGACGCCGAGCCAGGGGGCACATCTCTCGGGAGTGGGTGCCGCCACGCTGGCCAGGGTCTCCATCTTTACAGCCGCTGCATGTCAGGCACAAAGCGTGAGCCTGATCGCCAGGGACAGCCCCTGGTCGGGGAGAAGCAGCAACAGCCGCTCTGCTGTCTCTAGACCCCCGTGCACCCTGCGAGAGCCGGGGCGCTGGGCGTCGCTCACCCACACCACACACGCCCATACTCACAGAAGTGCCCCTGTCAACCCCGAGCCCCGACAGCGCATCCACGGCAGGGGGCCTCCCCTGGGGGACCCCGTACCTGGCTGGTGAGCACGCAGACAGGGCACACAGACAGAGCAAGAAGGGCCTCTAATTCTCCGTACAACTTCACTCAGCTCCCGTTACATTCTGCATGAACATACAGGATTCGGTCGTGGGCATCATGCTGCAGGTGTATTTATGGCGACACGGGGATCAGTGGGGTGGGGGAAAGCTCTTACACTCGCCCCGTGCAAGGCAAAGGGATCTTGGTCCATTCTGAGGTTGGTGGAATTTTTAGGGACTTAGAGAAGCAGACAGACAAGCAGCTCAAGTGGGGGTAGGGATGGAGGTGGGGTCTCCTGGGAAGCTGGTGGCTCTGGGCCCCACGGGCAGGCACGGGTTGGAGGACGCCTGCTCCCCATGGCCGTTCTGCCCGAGACAGGATTTAGAAGTGAGGCATTGTTGCAAGCAAACATCTGCAGAACAAACAGCAACCCCGGAGATCCAGGGGCGTGATCTCCCTGCTTCCCTGTGCGCCATCGAGCAACAAGGTGCCTGCTTCAAACCAGAGAGGATGGAAACCATGCAGCCAAGGACAGGGGAGAGGGGCTGGGCGCAGCCACGCCCCCGGCCGGCTCTGGCCAGCACCCAGCCTCCGGACCAAACACTCCTGGACTGTCTTCCCTGCACGGCTCCCAGCAGTGTCACCCTTTACCGCAGATCCTGACGCCGCGTCTCCTTCCTGAGCAAATGGTGCAATTTACATCTCCGCTCCCATCTCCAGTGATCCCTCCCCCTCCCAGGCTGACTCCCTCACCCATCTTACACACGCCGCCAGCGCCATCCCCCATGAAGAGAAGGGCTCCCTGTTTCTCCAGCTGCCTCCCCCTGCCCCCACAGTGAACTTGAAAGCAGGGGCGCCCTCGTGCCGGCTGACCCGCCTGCTGTGAGCCATTGTCTAGAGAGCAGGAGAGCTTTTGTGCAGGAGGAAAGCGAAGACAGATACTGTGACTTTGGATCCTCCTTTCTTCTCCTTTTTTTCCTTTTTTTCCCTGGATCCAACAGCTGCTACCCATCACAACTGGTGATGGATATCAGAGGAGTGTATCTGTATCACAATTAGTATCTGTATCACCACAGGCAGCTAATAGCCGATGTGCCATCCATACTTGGTTTAACCAGGACAGCCCTGATGTATGGGGTCCGATGTCCCTGGCAAGGTCCTCCTCGGGGAGGGCCACACTGTGGGGGTGCTGGCCAGGATGCTCTCCAGTGGCCGGGCTGCCCGCATGTCAGGAGAGCACCCAGGGCACGGCCCCTGGCCCCCCACTCCCCAGCTTCAGCACAGACCCCTTGCACTGTGAGGTCAAGATGAGTTCCAAGCTTCACATGCATCCGACCTAAGAGCCAGCAGCCTTTGGTGGGGAGGCTGTTGTCAATGGTGCCAAATTCCATCCCATATGGCCACCAGTTCGAGTCCCAGCTGCTCCACTTCCAATCCAGCTCCCTGCTAATGGCCCAGGAAAGCAGTAGAAGATGGCCCAGCTGCACCCACGTGGAAGACCCGAAGGAAACTCCTGGATTCGACCTAGCACAGCCCCAGCCATTGGGGTCACTGGGGGGAGTGACCCAGCTGATGGAAGATTCTCATCCCCCCCCCAAAAACTCTGCCTTTCAAATAAACAAACAAATCTGCAGAAGAAAAAGAAGGAGGAGGAGGCCGGCGCCGTGGCTCACTAGGCTAATCCTCCTCCTTGCAGCGCCAGCACACCGGGTTCTAGTCCCGGTCAGGGCACCGATCCTGTCCCGGTTGCCCCTCTTCCAGGCCAGCTCTCTGCTGTGGCCAGGGAGTGCAGTGGAGGATGGCCCAAGTCCTTGGGCCCTGCACTCCATGGGAGACCAGGATAACACCTGGCTCCTGCCATCGGATCAGCGCGGTGCGCCGGCCGCAGCGTACCTACCGCAGCGGCCATTGGAAGGTGAACCAACGGCAAAAAGGAAGACCTTTCTCTCTGTCTCTCTCTCACTGTCCACTCTGCCTATCAAAAAAAAAAAAAAAGAAGAAGAAGAAGAAGAAGGAGGAGGAGGAGGAGAATAAAACCCTGCAAAGCCCACGGGGAAAGCTGCAGCTCCCACGGCTGCAGGAGAGGCCCGGCTGCCCTGGGCCCGCAGCACAGTCAGGTCTACACGGAGAAGAGCTGGGAGTGGGGACTCGGAGCGGACCCCACGCCAGCCCCGCCCTCAGCAGGCGGGGCCTCCTGATCTCCCTGTGACTCCAGTCTGGAAAGCAGAGCCCAGTGGCGCCGCCACTCGTTCTCCATTTCCTGCAGTTCTGACAAACCAAGCAGAAAAAGAAAGGAGAGAGGGAGGGAGGGGGAAACCTCGTACTAACAGGGTTTTCACATCCAGCGTTACTCTTTAATGCTTACCTGTAAAGAACAAGCAAGTGTGTCCCCTGGAAGAAGGCTCGGCTCTGCCATGTCTGTTCATGCTGGAAAATTCAGAGCAAAGCCACGAAGAGGAACGAGGGAGCTGGAGCGAGAGTCCCCGGAGGGGCTGGGGCCAGCTCCGATCCTGCAGCTCGCAGCAGAGCGGGCCCGTGCGTCCCACCAGCTTCACGCCCACAGGGGCACCAGCCATGCTCAAGTGGGTGAGTGTGGCCCCAGAAGCGGTGTGGGGGCTCTGGGATTCCCAGGCACGCTCGGCTCCTGGGGGAAGGGCTCCCTGCAGTCTCCCACTCCACGCCTGCATCAGCCCGAGCGACTCCTTTTCTCCCCAGGCCTCAGCCTCGCCGAGAGGGCCCGGGTCCCTGGGCAAGGTCGCAGTGCCAGCCTGCGTTCTGTCCTGCACTGAAGGTCGCTCACACTCAGCTCCTGCTACAGGTCAACGCCGGCTGACCAGAGAGCTGTGCACACCTTAGACCAAAGAACATTCTAGATGGAGCAGCCGCACAAGTCTATACGAGGAAGTGTCAAAAATCTGGCACATAAGGCTGGCGCCGCGGCTCACTAGGCTAATCCTCCGCCTGCGGCGCCAGCACACCGGGTTCTAGTCCCGGTTGAGGTGCCGGATTCTGTCCCGGTTGCCCCTCTTCCAGTCCAGCTCTCTGCTGTGGCCCGGGAGGACAGTGGAGGATGGCCCAAGTGCTTGGGCCCTGCACCCCATGGGAGACCAGGAGAAGCACCTGGCTCCTGGCTTCGGATCAGCGCGGTGCGCTGGCCGCGGCAGCCATTGGAGGGTGAACCAACGGCAAAAAGGAAGACCTTTCTCTCTGTCTCTCTCTCTCTCAATCTCCACTCTGCCTGTCAAAAAATAAATAAATAAATAAATAAATAATGTGGCACATACAATTAAAGCCACTGGGGACCGGCAGACAGGCAGTTCAACCAGGAGGAGGAAACATGTAAGAACGGGGCAATGCCGGCGCCGCGGCTCACTAGGCTAATCCTCCTCCTTGCAGCGCCAGCACACCGGGTTCTAGTCCCGGTTGAGGTGCCGGATTCTGTCCCGGTTGCCCCTCTTCCAGGCCAGCTCTCTGCTGTGGCCCGGGAGGGCAGTGGAGGATGGCCCAAGTGCTTGGGTCCTGCACCCCATGGGAGACCAGGAGAAGCACCTGGCTCCTGCCATCGGATCAGCGCGGTGCGCCGGCCGCAGCGCGCCAACCGCGGCGGCCATTGGAGGGTGAACCAACGGCAAAAGGAAGACCTTTCTCTCTGTCTCTCTCACTGTCCACTCTGCCTGTCAAAAAATAAAAATAAAAAATAGAAAATAAATAAATAATAAAAAAAAAGATTAAGAACGGGGCAGGGCCAGGGAGACCTCAGGACCACAGGTGAGATCAGGAGCTCCAGGTGCTGCACGGGCCGGCCCTGGACACTCTAGGAACTTAGTGTGCCCACCCTGGCATCCCTGGCATCACGGGAACCAACCACTGCCTCTTCTCCATAATGAAAACACCACAGAGAACTCCAGCGTAAGCAAAAAGCAGCAAGCTGCGTGAGTCCAGTTCCACCGAGTTTACGTGTGATGTAAATTCAGTGATTCATCAGCCCCTGAGCCCCCGACCTGCATCAACCCCACCGAGCCAGCGTGGTGGCCCAGGCACCACTGAGAAGCAAACACATCACCCAAGATCTCCCTGCTCCATGAATCGGCGCAGAATTGGGTCTGCATCTCCAAATTCTGTATTCTTTTTACAGCATTATTCCAAGTGTAAGTTGGTCTTCAGTCAACATTCTGGATGGTTTCTCTGGAGTAGTGACTTAGGTGCACCTGCTGGGAAGCAGTGGCTACCCCAGGCACCCCCCACACTTCCTCCCTTTCACCTCTGCCCCTAGCTTGAGGTAAGTAATGCTGTTCCTGTCTTACGGATGACGGATATGAGGTTCAGAGGTTTTGGCAAAGCACTCAGAGTTGCATAGCCAGGAAAGAGCAAGAATTCAAAAGCGAGCATACTTGCAACCATAGCCCAAACTCTCTCCCCTATCCCAAAATCACCCTTGGCCCTTCAAGACACCCTGATGTGTCCCAGGAAGTCACAGCTGCGTACCAGGTCACTCCTCACCCACGCGAGGGTACTGGGGTGCCAACGTAAACCTGGTGTGCCAATCAAAGTTAAATCACAGAGTTCACTTTTTAAGGCTAAAATTCAATGAGAAGTCACTGATAGTTCACTTCATCCATGCCACTGTCACCAGTGCAGATCTCGCCAAGACTGCCGCTATTCCCACCGCGTCCCTGGTCACAGACCAGAGCGTTCACTTGGGCTCACACGCTCATCTGAAGAGTATTCTGCACGGCTCCCACGTAGCAGACAACAAGAACACGATTTTCAAATCACCTCCCGACGCTGTAGAAGCCCCACCTGCGTTGTATGTACGTCCACACTTAGCAAGCTGAGCAGCTCTGACCTGCCCTCGGGACTGCCAACAGTGCTTTGTCACCAACAACTCTTCCCATTTCCAGGGGCCACCGTGTCCTCTGAGCTCACCTGTGGCTTTAACTCAAACCACGCCCCACCATCGCTTCCTGAAAAATCCACGTCTGGGCTCTGAGGAATCGAGCAATCCATTCAATCGAACGCAAGCGAAACCTGGATCTGTGCCGTGTGTAGGTTAGCAGGTTCACAGGGTGGTACCCGAGCACGGGTCTGATGCCGTGGGCCAGGCACCGCTGCTGAAAACCCTCCCCTTGGTTAACCCTAAAACCCAGCTCACCCATCCCCCTAATTCTTGGCTCAGGTGTTGTGGTCTTCACCCTATGTCCCCAGAAACTGTGACTTAACCAGACCCCCATCCCAGTGCACTGACGACATGCGTGATCGAATCCTGCTCACTGGCCCTGACCCCACCCACGTGCTGAGACCCGAAGGTTCTCCCCTCGAGCCTCTGCACCCGCGCTCCATGCCCAACCGAACCTCGGGCCCCACAGGCTGCAGCTCTCAAGTGTCTCTTGTGACCAGCACTGCCAGGCCCACACCTTCCTGGATCCACACCTGGACCAGAGCAGCAGCCGCTGCCTTGAAGATACAACCCAGTGCCTCCCACGCACACTGCCACTCAGACTCCCTTTTTAAGCTCTTATACCAGGGGCCAGCACTGTGGTATAGCGGATAAAGTTGCCACCTGCAGTGCGAGCATCCCATATGGGTGCCGGTTCAAGTGTCAGCTGCTCCACTTCCGATCCAGCTCTCTGCTATGGCCTGGGAAAGCAGTGGAAGATGGCCCAAGTCCTTGGGACCCCTATCCGGGTCTCTGACCTTGGTGACAGGGACCCAGGTACATTAGCAAGGAGCTGGACTGGAAGTGGAACAGCTGGGACCTGCATATGGGATGCCGGCATTGAAAGTGGAAACTTCACCCAAATTTCCTCTCTTAAAAGGACACCAGTCAAAGCTGGCACTGTGGTGCACAGGGTAGAGCCGCCAGCTGCAGTGCCGGCATCCCATATGGGCACTGGTTCTAGTCCCAGCTGTTCTTCTTCCGATCCAGTTCTCTGCTATGGCCTGGGAAAGCAGTGGAGGATGGCCCAAGTCCTTGGATCCCTGCACCTGCATGGGGGACCCGGGAGAATCTCCTGGCTCCTGGCTTTGGATCAGCACAGCTCCAGCAGTTGTGGCCATCTGGGGAGTGAACCAGCAGATGGAAGACCTCTCTCTCTCTCTCTCTCTCTCTCTCTGTCTCTCTCTGCCTTTGCAACTCTGCCTTTCAAATAAATAAATAAATATTGAAAAAAAATAATAAAGGACACCAGTCGTTGGATTGGGCCCACCCCCCTCTGGAGCAAGCTCATCGTAACTTGAGTTCATTTGCGAAGACCCAGAGTCCAAACAAGGGCACAGCCATAGGCATCAGGGGTGTGGAGCTCAGCTGATCCGTGTGGAAGACAGTTCACACAAGCAGTACAGGGAAACAGCAATGCAAAGGAAGCTTGGGGCCCAGCTGGGGGCCGAGGAAGCTTGCACAGACAATGGATGTGACTGGCAGACCACGATCCCCTGCCGAGCCTGACGAATTCAACTCCTCACCATCTTTGCCCTGCTATCCCGGGGAGGGGGCGGCCAGAGAGGGGGTAGAGCCACAAGCTGCACACTGCCCCGGATCTCCTGGTTAGATGAGGGTCTTCAAAAAGCTCATGGAGAACGGAATTAAGAGATGTGCTTACTTTGGTGCAAAAAACACGAGATTCATGCTTGGGGGAGGGGGGCGTAAGGAGACCAGGCATGGCTGGGCGTTGCGTGTGACACCAGCAGGCCACAGCATGGTGGGGCGGGGGTGGGGCCTCGGGAGTGAAATCCCAAGGAATGGGCTGGGCTGGGAGGACGCCCATGAGAAAAGCAGCCCGCATAGGGGAACTCAAGAGGCCGCGGGCGAGGCCGTGTCCTGGTACATCCTGTGACACTGGCATCCATGCCGGCATCCCATGTAGGAGCGCCAGTTCAAGTCCCGGCTGCTCTGCTTCCAATCCAGCTTCCCGCTAATGTACCTGGGAGAGCACTGGATGACGGCCCCAGTGCTTGTCCCCCCGCCACCCCTGTGGGAGACCCTGATGGAGCTCCAGGCTCCCGGCTTCAGCCTGGCCCCGCTCCCGCCATTACAGTCATTCAGGGAGTGAACTGGCAGGTGGAAGATTCTCTCGCTCTCGCTGTCTCGCTCTGCCTTTCAAATCAATCAATCAATCCTTTTAAAGGAGGCAGAGGGACAGCTCCTGGTGGCACTGAGGGAGCCCCCGCTGAGGACGGGCGTTTGGGCTGTGTTTTAATGACGACTTAGTGTAAGGGCAACATCCAGCACGCCCTTCCCCACCATGGTGTTGGCAGCAAACTCGCTCAGCTCCTGTGCCTGGAAACACAAGCCGCCGGCGCGTCCCTGGTGACCGCAGCCCCCTGCGTGTGCCCCTCCCGGCGCCATCTGCGAATCCCCGTCACCCTGCTCACGGCTCCCCTGCCTGCATCTGCAGGGTACCCGTGCATCCGTAAGTGATACTGTGATTTGCATGAGTTTAGACACGAAAGGGGCCCCTGTGTGCGTCCTCACCTTCACTAAGAACCGGGTACTGGAGAATCACAGGCAACCGGCTCCTCGGAGGAGCAGCCACGCGCCATCGCCACACAGCGGGCAGCGAGCAGTGCTAGTGACATCTTGTGGTTGGAGCCCGTGACAGCCGCTCCTCAAACCTCCGCTGTGATCGCACAAGCTGTCCGAGAGCATCGAGCCCTGTCACTACTCATCCATCAGCCAGGAGACATCTGGGACTCCGCGAGCTGCTGCCAGGACCCACGAATGAGCCCACCCGAACCTCGCCTTCCCTGCTGGGCTTGGCCTCGCGGTCCGCAGGCCTGCCAGCTTCCCTCCCACCCCGGGCGAGTTTGCTGGTAAACTGCAGTTCTACCTTTCATTGCATTCACACACACACAGAGACTCTTCTCCAGTGTAGCGCAGGCAACTGTGGTGAGCCCTGAACCTTGTGTGCTAGCATTGCCGGAGGAGGAGAGGAGAGGCGCCCTCCGGTCAGCGCGTGCCCTCGTCCAGGCACAGAGAGCGGGGCTGGGGAGCAGGTGCACACTCGTGTCCCTCACTCCTGCGGCTCCCAGCCCTGGCACTGCTTCTCACAGTGTGAAGGTCCCTGGGCAAGGACTTCCGACTCTGGACACTTCCCGCGTCCCCGGTGGTCGGGAAAAACTGTGAAAGCACGAGGAGTCTTCGTGGAAAATGCAGATCATGAAGAATCTATGGGGGGATTTCAAAAATTTGCAGCAACAAAACCAAGTTTTCTCTTTAATCCCATTGTTCCATGACTCTGTGAGGGACTCTGCTATTTCATTAAAGCAAGGGCACAATACGCTGCCTTATTTGTAGTTAAAATATGTATCGCATTGTTTTTAATTTCTTGCATTGTATCTCTTTTAATTTTAACTTTACAAAACAAAAATTGGGAGGCAGGGATACGGGGAGTTCCCACACCCGCTCATGTTTCCCATGGGAACCCAAATAAACGTGGATTTGCGTGACCTCAAGGCCAGCCCCCTTTAAACCTGACCTCCTGAACACAGCAGCCGGCCCACGTTTCAGCCTCCATGGCGTGCCCACCTGCCCGGTGCCGAGGCTCCCAGTCTAGGTGTTTTCACGACAACAGCGTAACTCACCTTGAAGACAATCTGCCAATGTCAGGACTGGGGACATCACCATCACCGATTTTTTTTTTCCAACAGAGAATATTGGAAAGAGAGGGAACACATTTGCCTCCCACACACCAAGAACCTCAGGGTCAGCCCTGCCACCAACTCCAGTTCTCTCTCATCAGCCTGCGGTCATCCTGCCCCTCTGGGCAGGAGCAGGTTAGCCGGGCTGTGGAAGGGCAGGAGCCGGTGCCTCTCGGGACAAGGCCTGCTGAGTTCCAAGCAGAGAGCTTCGTCCCACCCTGAAGCCCCACAGCAATGGTTCAGGTTGTGCACTGCACAAAATGGAGTGAGAAAACAGTTACGCATTGGTCTATGCAGACGGTGGCTCCCGGGCTGCTGCCCACCACCGTCACCAACAGCAGCTTCTGGTGTGTCTGACACTCAGTCCTTGTGCCCCACTGCCCCGGCACGAGGCATTGCATGGCCAGGCTGGGCTAAGACGCCTATTTTCTAACCAGGGCCTTCCTGGCTGGCTACGGCTCTGGCTCCCAAATGCAGGAAAAGAAAATCCAGCAGTTGGTGCCTCAAGGAAATCCTGGTCCCTGTTCAAGCTCTGAAAGTCAAGGTTGGACTTGAGGCAGGGGTCTTCGGAGGCAGGGTCCCTCACGCCAGCCGGCATGCGAGGGGCGGCGGCGCCCGTGGGCTGCGTCCTGCCCTGTGTCCCACACATGGGCGGCATGTGACGGTGTCTCCCAGCACAGCCACTCCACGCGTCCACGTTACTGCCTGATGCCGCTCTTCAACAACACGCCCTGCTTTTAAGCAATTATGTGGACATTTTACATCACATCATCCGGGCAGCTTCCAATCCACACCTACAAAGGGAATTCCCCGAGCTCCAGACCTGGCGAGGGTTCACGACCGCCCACCAGGAGGTGTGTTCACCCCACACACAGGGGACCCAGACTGACCACAGGGCTGTTCCGTCAGGCACATGGAGGCCTCAGAGACTTGCAGCTGGTTAAGAGGATTACCAGGGACCGGCGCCATGGCAGAACAGGTAAAGCTACTGCCTACAACACCAGCATCCCATGAGGGCACCGGTTCGAGTCCCTGCTGCTCCACTTCCGATCCAGCTCCCAGCTAATGGCCTGGGAAAGCAGTGAAGATGGCCCAAGTGCTTGGGCCCCTGCACCCATGCAGGAGACCCAGAGGAAGCTCCTAGCTCCTGGCTTCGGCCTGGCTCAGCTCCGGCCATTGTGGCCATTTGCGGAGTGAACAGCGGATGGACGACCTCCGCCCCTCTCTCTCCCTCCCTCTCTGTAAGTCTGCCTTTCAAATAAATCAGTTGATTAATAAAGAGTGTGACCGGACCGGCTTCTGGCTCTGACCTCGGTTGCTTTGGTTTAGCTGGGGACGCTCGTTTGTGGGTTTAGTTTCTTCTGCTCGCTCGATACGAAGATACTGGGACCACTGCCTTGGATCCACGGGCCTGGGAAAGTGCCGATGGCCGCAGCTTCCCAACCCACGCTGTGAGCGACCTGCACGAAGCACGCTGGGGACTTCTGGGCGGTAAACTGGACGTCACTCAGAAACCGAGCGGTACAATTTTCTAACTAAAAAGATCCAGCCAAACGTCAGGAGAGTGAGTTTACTGAGAGCCAACACAGCGAACCCTACAAAGGACGATGGCGACGGCAAATCAGCGAACACCAGCTGAATTCTCAGAGAAGGTGCTGCTTCCTTCTCACGCACTGAGAATCTGCGTCCTCCCCAGCCGGGCGTCCCTGGCCAAGGCGCTGGAGCCCGCAGACCGCTGTGCTGGGAGCCAAGACACCGACCAACGCCGACAGCGTGCGGGCATCGCTCCTACGAAGTTTACAATCAAGAAGACAAACAAGTGAGCCTTTTCACTGGGACTGATGACGCAAAGGGGGCATAACCTTGAAACACGCGATGGGAAACAATACCAGCGGAGCACGGGCAACCCAGCCCCCCGGGGAATGCGAGAGCCAGGATCCCACCGCACCACCACGCTGCACCAAAAGACAGCAATGTGCCTCCCGGGCAAGTGAGGAAGAGAAGGGGACAGAGACAGAGAGGAGGCAGGACAGACGAGGGAGGAGAAACCAAGCCCAGCCACGCTCCCTCTGCGTGTTTTCAATGCCCGGCTCAGAGCTGCCTTCCAGAGCTTCGAGCCGACCTCCCCCGCGCTGGGTTGCCTTGTCTCAGGAAGCGCAGCTAACTGGATGATCGATGGTGAAGTCACTTGGGCAGTAGCCAGCAGCTCTCTCCTTCTGTTCTGAGACCTGCATCCAAATTTGAGCCTGTGAAATGGCTTGGGTGATCTTAATTTGACAGTTGTCAACATTTCAAAATCATTGCCAAGTTCAACCAAATGGAAGTCTGATCAGGCCTGGCTGTGCATGTGCGTGTGTGTGCGCGTGTGTGGTGCAGGGCAGAGAGCTGCCAATCCGAGCTGGATGATACACCTGTGTGCCCTTCATCCGTCAAATCCCATTAGCATCTCGCCACATGACGACTTCTGTGGGAGGTGACAGGGAAACACACTTCAACTCCAGTAAGTTTGGTCCAGGAAGGAGAAAAATGGGTCCGTGAAAATTTCCGAGTGGTGGGTTAAATTAAATGTTGATAAAGAAGGAGAAAATGGATAAGAAACTAAATAAGATTATTGCACAGAACACACACTTTTACATAAACAGGAAATTGGATATAATCACAGACAAAGCAGGTCATGGAAGTATTAGTTAATCATTGCATGCATTTTTCAGGACAAGCATGTCAAGTCCGGCAGAATTTGAGGACATTTTAACCAATTCTACATATGTAGAAAAAATAGCGATAAAAGTAATGATAATAACCATCAAAATAAAAAGAATTTAGGAGATTAACACACACCAAGGGTCTCATTTGAAAATGAAACCCAGAAAATGTGGAGTCACCACAGGGAAGCTTTTGAAATAAAAATGTGACACCAGCCGGACCCTTCGTTTGGTGAGCGCAGCTGTGGGCCGGGGTCTGCTCCCTTCACCCTGTAACGGCCCCCACACGGGATCTAGGTCACTTCTATGCGTGCAGGATATCAGGAGTGTTTGACATCTTTGTTACCTTGCGTCTGCTTCTCAATATTGGGATGATTGTTTCCCAAAAACGTAAGCCCTACATAAAAAATCTGGATGTGCAAGTTCAAGACCATGTGTGATAATATGAGGTCAGAAGGCCGTATTGTTAATATCCAACCAGTGTTTGTCGAATAAGCAAGTGGATGACCAGTGGGTACACACAAATCCACATATAGTTCCACAGAGTGAGCAAAATGTAAAACCTGGGCTATGGTTTCCTGTTGATGCTAAAAATATGTCACCAGCTGAACTACGCAGAGTTCCTAGGTCCCAAAGATATTGCCAACTGAGCCATAATCAGTCCACTGGGCTAAGGAAGCCAAAGTGACTGCCCAGCCTCCCGAGTCACACGCTAGCGAGCCCTGTCCTAAGGGGCTCCCCAGACTGCTGTGCGGACCCACGGGCCCATCTGTCCGGAGACGCGAGAGTTCCCCACATGGCCGCAGCGGGCTGAGTCTGGGCTATGCAGAGGCTGTTCAGAGTAGCTTCATGTTGGCCCACGTCTCCATCTTGGGATTCAGAGTGGCTTCATGTTGGCCCACGTCTCCATCTTGGGATTCTGTGGCAAGGGCCGAATCAGATTTTTCAGTAGAGAGAGAGAGATGTGGGGGCTTCCTCCCGGCCTTGCCCACATTTCAGGCTGATGAGG
Source organism: Lepus europaeus (assembly GCF_033115175.1). Lineage (NCBI taxonomy): Eukaryota > Metazoa > Chordata > Mammalia > Lagomorpha > Leporidae > Lepus > Lepus europaeus. Next base: position 123,088,748 of record NC_084835.1, read on the forward strand.
GGCACCCTGAGAACTGCAGTGGTGGTAGACATTCAGGGTGCCCCTTGGGGAGGAGTCCCAAACCTCCAGCGAGCACTCCATGGCATGGGGACCAGGGTCACTGCGTGTTAGAAGTGATAGGAGCCCGGACGTTCTATTAGTAGTCCTACAAATTTCCATAATAATATTACTACTGCTGTAATTATCTTTCTGTGCTGAGATAACTATAGATTTGAAGGTGGCAATAACAAATAATAGAGGAACTGGTGCGCTGGCATAGTAGGCCAAGTCTCTGTCTATGGTGCTGGCATCCCATATGGGCACTGGTTTGAGTCCCAGCTGCTCCTCTTCTGATCCAGCTCTCTGCTATTGCCTGGGAAAGCAGTGTAAGATGGGCCAAGTGCTTGGCTCCCTGCACCCGCATGGGAGACCCAGAAGTCCCTGGCTCCTGGTTCGGATTGGCCCAGCTCTGGCTGCTACAGCCATTTGCAGAGTGAACCAATGGATGGAATAACTTTCTGTCTCTTGCTCGCTCTGTAATTCTACCTCTCAAATAAATAAATACAATCTTTAAAAAAAGAAAGAAATCCTAGAGACATCTTGTAGTCTTCACCCATTTCCCTGAATACAAGCATCTCACAAAACCACAGTGTGGGACTGGCACCAGAGTGGTGACCGTGATGTGTCGTGACGAGAATATTTCCACCCCCACAAATGTCCCTTCCCCTTTTGTCCCCTTTTGCAGCTACACCTATGACCCTCAAGCCCCCACCGTCTCCTCTGCCCCCAGAAACCACTAACCTAGCTGCCATTTCTATAATTTTGCCATTTCAAGGACATTATGTCAATGTAGTCAAACAGGAGGAACTGTGAGGGCTGGAGGCTGGTCCAAGCTGAGCAGCGGTCCCTGGACAGAACGCACCATCAGTGGCTTCAGCCTTCAGCCTTGAGCATCTGGCCGCTCTCAGTGTATGGTTACTATGAAGGCAGCTGCGGTAAACATCCATGTACAGTTTTTGTGTGGAAACAGTTCCATTTTTTGGAGGTAAGCAGAATTCAGTGTGAGTGGACTGCATGGGGAACGTACATTCAGTTTGTGAAGAAACTCTCGGACGGTTGCAGAGCGTCTGCGCCGTTTTCCGTTCCAAGTAGCACCATGGGGATGACCTTGCTTCTTCACAGCTCCACCAGACCTGGATGTTGGCTCGGTCTTTCTTATTTTTGCCACTTTGGTAAATGCAGTGCTTTTCCACCATGGTTTTAGTTTGCACCTCGCTGATGGCCAATGGTGCTAAACACCTTTCCAAGGTGCCCCTGCCCTCAGTTTGCCCTCTTGGGTGCAGTGTCTGTTCAGGATGCTCGCCCATTTCTATCGGATGTCTTCCTGTCCTCTTCCTTCCTGGAATTTGCTCCAGCTCCCTGCAGCGTCCCTTCTTCCCCTGCACATCCACTGGAATTTTACATCACCTAACGATTTCAGTTTGTTTATATTGTCTGTCCGGAGGGCTGAAGGTTATGCGGGAGGGGGTTTCCTCCTTCCCAGAGGCCTCTTGTCTACCAAGGGTCGCAGGGCCCAGTGACTGGTCTCTGCACCACCTCAGTGATCCACGGGGAGAAGGAGCCTTGTTACCATGGTGATGACAAATGTCCTTCCACTGGGTCCACTCTGACATCAAACCAGGCGGGCCAGGATGGGGGTCCAGTTGCCCCTCGGCTGCGTCCACAAAGGGATACAGAGCAACAGACACCTGCTTTCTCCCGGAGGTGGCAGGTGTGAGATCGAGGCAGCTGCGTGGTCAGGGGGTGCTGGGGGCTCTTCCCAGCTGTGTCCTCACATGGCCTCTCCTGTGTGCTTTCTCACTGGGTCCAGGTTCCATTCGTAGGGTCTCATCTAACCTTAATCTCCCCCTCAAGGCTCCATCCTTAAGCGCAATCACACTGAGGTTAAGGATTCAACAAATGAGCTGGGGGTAGAGACACAGCTCAGTCCACAGCAGTGGTGGACATCTGTGTTCCCCGCGCGTCTTCACTGACACAGCCAGGGTGAGACTCACAGCTGCCTTGCAGCATCTCCGACTCATCCCGGCCAGGACTCGAGCCACCTGCTCACGGACACCCAGGTTCCCCACTGGCGTGGGTGGGGAGAGGACAGGTGCACATGCTTTCTGTGGCGTTGGCTGAATAATTATTGCCTAAGAGCTCCTGTCTTCCCCACTGCCCCCATCATGCTCTTTGGTGAGAGAGAGAGAGAGAGAGAGAGCAGGCGTGGTCACGGCTGTCGGGTCTGAGCACGTTGGAGTTTCCTGCTGGCTTCTCCAGCCCCAAGTCTGGAATGTGTTTGGCAGAGAGAGAGACTAGAGACCCCAACGTCGTGTTGTTCCCCAGGTCCCCGGTCACTGTGGAGTCTGCCTTCTCCTGTCTGCCTTGCAGTCTCCTGCGTGCCTGGCCACACTTGCTGGCAGGCACAGAGGGTTGTCCCAGGAGCAGAAGCCACCATCGATGTTTGTGGAAAGTGTCAATCAGTTGTCAGCTTCTCCAGGTGTGCTGGGGTCCCTCTCAGCACCTCCTGAGAGCAGCAGTCGTCGACGTACCCTTTGTTACCTCGGAAGCTCAGGAGCCGTCTGTCTGCTTCCGTTCCCACCTGAGTCGTCATCGAGCCCTGTTGGGAGACTGTAGCCATGTGCGCTGTTGTTCAGCCGTCAGTTAGGATCCAACCAGAAAACAACACCTGTAGAAGAGACAGACAGGCGTGCAGATGGATACAGACAGAGGTTTGCCCTGCACTTGGTGACGCTGAGACTTGCCCAGTGGGACTGTGGGGATGGATAACTGACTCCAGTCTGGAAGGCAGGCAGTGAGGACAGGCTGGGATGGCGAGGGGAGAGCTGTGGACAGAGCTGCTCCCTGGAGTCTGTTGTAAGGAGGCCTGAACCTTCCGGGACAGAGCTCTGCTGAGCAAGCCGGACCCACCAGACATTCCCCCTTGACGACACCTGCATCAACCCTTCAGAGCAGGCCTGGGTGAGCATCTGACTGAAAAAGTTTGCGGAGGGGTGTGAGCTGGGGTGTGGGTGTGAGCTGGGGAGTGGGTGTGAGCTGGGGAGTGGGTGTGTGAGCTGGGGAGTGGGTGTGAGCTGGGGAGTGGGTGTGAGCTGGGGAGTGGGTGTGTGAGCTGGGGAGTGGGTGTGAGCTGGGGAGTGGGTGTGTGCTGGGGAGTGAGTGTGAGCTGGGGAGTGGGTGTGAGCTGGGGAGTGGGTGTGAGCTGGGGAGTGGGTGTGTGAGCTGGGGAATGGGTGTGTGAGCTGGGGAGTGGGTGTGTGAGCTGGGGAGTGGGTGTGGGTGCTGGGGAGGGTGTGTGAGCTGTGGAGTGGGGGTGTGAGCTGGGGAGTGGGTGTGTGAGCTGGGGAGTGGGTGTGAGCTGGGGAGTGGGTGTGAGCTGGGGAGTGGGTGTGTAAGCTGGGGAGTGGGTGTGGGTGCTGGGGAGTGGGTGTGTGAGCTGGAGAGTGGGTGTGAGCTGGGGAGTGGGTGTGAGCTGGGGAGTGGGTGTGTAAGCTGGGGAGTGGGTGTGGGTGCTGGGGAGTGGGTGTGTGAGCTGGAGAGTGGGTGTGAGCTGGGGAGTGGGTGTGTGAGCTGGGGAGTGGGGGTGTGAGCTGGGGAGTGGGTGTGAGCTGGGGAGTGGGTGTGAGCTGCGGAGTGGGTGTGTGAGCTGGTGAGTGTGTGTGAGCTGGGGAGTGTGTGTGAGCTGGGGAGTGGGTGTGAGCTGGGGAGTGGGTGTGAGCTGGGGAGTGGGTGTGTGAGCTGGGGAGTGGGTGTGAGCTGGGGAGTGGGTGTGTGAGCTGGGGAGTGGGTGTGAGCTGGGGAGTGGGTGTGTGAGCTGGGGAGTGGGTGTGAGCTGGGGAGTCAGTGTGTGTGTTGGGGAGTGGGTGTGAGCTGGGGAGTGGGTGTGTGAGCTGGGGAGTGGGTGTGAGCTGGGGAGTGGGTGTGTGAGCTGGGGAGTGGGTGTGTGAGCTGGGGAGTGGGTGTGAGCTGGGGAGTGGGTGTGTGAGCTGGGGAGTGGGTGTGAGCTGGGGAGTGGGTGTGTGAGCTGGGGAGTGGGTGTGAGCTGGGGAGTCAGTGTGTGTGTTGGGGAGTGGGTGTGTGCTCGGTAGTGGGTGTGAGCTGGGGCGTGGGTGTGTGAGTTGGGGAGTGGGTGTGTGAGCTGGGGAGTGGGTGTGTGAGCTGGGGAGTGGGTGTGAGCTGGGGCGTGGGTGTGTGAGCTGGGGAGTGGGTGTGTGAGCTGGGGAGTCAGTGTGTGCGTTGGGGAGTGGCGTGGGTGCCCACTTGTGCCCTCACCCATCCTACATCAGTCGACGTATGAGAAGCCTGAGCGAACCGTGCGTCACTGAAGAAGTCAACAGGGAAAATTTAAAATTTTTTGAAAGTACTAAAAATGGAAAACACCACATCAAAATGTATGGAATGTAGCAGCAAAAGCAGTAGTAAGAGGAAAGTTTATATGCATCTCACAGGCCTAGAAAACAAGAACAGACCAAACCAGAACTTAGGAGAGAAATAATAACCAGAGAATAAAGATATAAAATAGGAATTGTAAACACAGAATTTTAATGAAATGAAAAGTTAGTTCTCTGAAAAGAAAAAGTTGATAAAACATCAGCCAAAATAACTAAGACACAAAAGAGACAGGCCTCAAATAAATAAGATCAGAAATGAAAAAGGAGATATTACAGATTCTACAGAAATACAAGGCTTATTAGAAAATATTATGAACAACTATATGCCAACAAATTAGAAAATCTACATGAAATGGATAAACTTCTGGAGACATAGTTACCAAAACTGAATCACAGAGACAGAAAACCTGGACAGACTGACAACACTGATGACACTGAATCAGCACCAGAGTCTCCCAACAGAGCAAAGCCCAGCCTAGGATGGCTTCATCCCTGAATCCTACCAATCCAAAACCCATTCTTGTCAAATTATTCCCAAAACTTGAGAGGGAGGGGCCTCTTGCAGACTCATCCCATGAAGTCAGCGTTATTTTGATTCCAAAATTAAGGATACAACAGAAAAGAAAACTATAGACCAATATCCATGGTGAATATGTATGCAGAAATTCCTGACCTAATACCAGCAAGTCAAATCCAACAACACAAATAAAATCATCCAAAAAGACCACCCAGGATCTATCCAGGGAAGCAGGGATGGTTCAACATATGCAAATCAGTAAACATAAGACATCACATCAGCACAATGAAGCCTAGAAATCATATAGTTACCTCAATAGATGAAGAAAAGGGCGTTGGATGAAATATAACACCCATTCATGACTTCAGAAAAACAGCCTTGAGCAAACTAGCTATAGCAGAAACACCTCCCCACACAACAAATGCTGTATATGACAAACCCACCCCAACATCACGTTGAATAGGGAAAACTGAGCAATTCCTCTGAGATCACGAACCAGACAAGGATGTCCACTCTCACCACTCTTATTTAATATCTTATTCAATACTTTTATTCTGGAAGTTTTAGCCAGAACCATTAAAGAGAAGGAAATAAAAGGTTTGGGGCCGGTGCTGTGGCATAGTAGGGTAAGCCCGCGGTGCTGGCATCCCAAATGGGTGCTGATTCATGTCCTGGCTGCTCCTCTTTGGATCCAGCTCTCTGCTTATGGCCTGAGAAAGCAGTGGAAGATGGCCCAAGTGTTTGGGTCCCTGAACCCACATGGGAGAGCTGGAAGAAGCTCTTGGCTCCTGGCTTTGGATCGGCGCAGCTCTAGCTATTGTGGCCATTTGGGGAGTGAACCAGAGAATGGAAGACCTTTCTCTCTGTATCTCTCTCTCTCTCTGCCTGTAACTCTGCCTCTCAAATAAATAAATTTTTAAAAAATATTTTTAAAAGGCTTATTTAAAACAAGAAATGAAGGCTTACAAATAGGAATAGAAGAAGTCAAGTTATTCCTGTTCAGAAGTGGCAAGATTTTAGATATGGAGGAAAAAAAAAATACTCCGCCAAAAAACTATTAGAACTGGCAAGTGAATTCAGCAAGGTTGCAGGAAACAAAATAAATACACAAAAATCATTAGCATTTTTATACATCAACAAAGGACTCACGGATAAGGTATTCTCATTTACAATAGCTACAAGAAATTTGAAGACCTTCAAATAGTGTGAAAGACTTCTACAAGGAACATTACAAAACACTAATGAAAGAAATTGAACATATATACAAAAAATAGAAAGACATCTCATATTCATGAACTGGAAGAATTCATAAAATTAAAATGCCCATATTACCCAAAGCAGTCTACATATTCAATGCAATCTCCATCAAAATGCCAATGACATTCTTTACAAAATTAGGAAAAAAGATCCTAAAATTTCTATCAAAATACAAAAGACCCAAATAGGCACAGCAATCTTCAATAATAATAACAAAGTTGCAGACATCACAATACCAGAACTCAAGACATAAAACAGTGCTGTTGTTACAAAAACAGCATGATACTGGCACAAAAATAGACAGATAGACCAATGGAAGAGAAATCTCAGAATGAACCCAGGTATGCATAGCCAGCTCATTTTTCAAAGGAGCTAAGAAAACTGCCTGGACCAAGTACAGTGTCTCAATGGATGGTGCTGGGAAAACTGGGTTTCCAAAGGCAAGGTTTGAAACAAGACCCCTACCTTGTGCAAAATATAAAAATCAATGCAAAATGGATCAAAGGTCTTTATTTAAGACCTAAAATTATAAAAATACTATAAGAACATGTAGGGAAAACATTCTAAGATATTGGCATAGGCAACAGTTTCTCTGGATAAGACCCCAAAAGCACAGGGAATGAAAGCAAAAATGGACAAGTGAGATTTCTTCACACTGAGAAGCTTCTGCATGGCAAAGGAGGCATCGACAACATGAAGAGAAAACCAACAGGACGAGAGAAAGGGGCCGGCGCCATGGCTCACTTGTTAATCCTCCACAGCTTCCCATATGGGCACCAGTTCTAGGCCCAGTTGCTCCTCTTCCAGTCCAGCTCTCTGCTGTGGCCTGGGAAGGCAGTGGAGGATGGCCCAAGTGCTTGGGCCCTGCACCCACATGGGAGGGAGACCAGGAGGAAGCACCTGGCTCCTGGCTTTGGATTGGCAGAGCACGCCAGCCGTAACGGCCATTTGGGGGATGAACCAGAGGAAGGAAGGCCTTTCTCTCTGCCTCTCTCTCTCTCACTGTCTAACTCTGCCTGTCAAAAAAAAATTTAAAAAAAAAAAGAACAAGAGAAAACATTTGCAAACTATGTATCTGATGAAAGGTTAATATCCAGAATATACAAAGAACTATAAAATGTAACAATGACTGACAAGAGGAACAATCCAATATGTAACAGTGACAAGAGGAACAATCCAATATGTAACAGTGACAAGAGGAACAATCCAATTCAAATGGGCAATGGCTCTAAATAGACATTTATATTTTTTAAAACAGGTTTATTTATTTATTTGAAAGGCAGAATTACAGAGAGGCAGAGAGAGGGAGAGAAAGAGAGAGAGAGAGAGAGAGAGAGAGAGAGAGAGAGAGAGAGAGAGAGTCTTCCATCTGCTGGTTCACTCCCCAAATGGCTGCAACAGCCAGAGCTGGACCAATCCGAAGTCAGGAACCAGGAGCTTCTACAGATCTCTCAGGAGGGTACAGGGGCCCAAGGTTTTGGGCCATCTTCTACTGCTTTCCCAGGCCATAGCAGAGAGCTGGGTCAGAAGAGGAGCAGCAGGGACTAGAATCGGCGCCATATGGGATGCCAGCACTGTAGGTGGCAGTTTTATCTGCTCGCCACAGCATCAGCAAAATAGACATTCTTCAAAAGAAGAAAATAAATGGCCAACAAACACATGAGAAAAAATGCTTAGCATCACTAGCTGTCAGAGAATGCAATTAAAAACCCCAGTGAGGCATCATCTCGTCCCACCTAGAAAGGCTATTATCGGGACCGGCACTGTGCGGCAGTGAGCTAAGCCTCCGCCTACGGAGCCAGCATCCATATGGGCACCAGTTTGAGTCCCGGCTTCTCCACTTCCTGTCTAGCCCTTGCTATGGCCTGGGAAACAGTGGAGGATGCCCAAGTGTTTGGGCCCCTGCACCCATGTGAGAGACCCAGAAGAGGCTTCTGGCTCCTGGCTTCGGATCGGCGCAGCTCCAGCCGTTACAGCTATTTGGGGAGTGAACCAGCAGATGGAAGACCTCTCTCTCTGCCTCTGCCTCTCTGTAACTCTGCCTTTCATATAAATAAATCCTTTAAAATGAAAAAAGAAAAAGAAAGATTATTATTAAAAGACAAAAAAAATCACAAATGTTGGTGAGATTGTGCAGAAAAAGTAACCCTAATACACTTGTTGGTGCAATTGCAAATTAGTACAGCCTTTATGGAGAACTAATGAGAAAAACAAACAAACAGATCTACCATATGACCCAGGTATCTCACTTCTGGAGATGCAACCAAAGGAAATGAACCAGAACTTGAAAGAGATACCTACAGGGTCAGCGTTGTGGCATAGTGGTTAGAGCCTCATCCTGCAACACCGACATCCCTTATTGGCCTAGTTTGAGTTCTGTCTGCTGGCTCCTGATCCAGCTCTTTGTTAATGTGCCTGGGAAAGCAGTGGGAGATGGGCCAAGTGCTTGGGCCCTGACATCCACATGAGAGAACCAGAAGAAGCTCCTGGCTCCTGGCTTCAGCCTGGCCCAGCCCTGGCCATTGTGGCCATTGTGGCCATTCGGGAAATAAGCCAGCAAATAGAAGATTCTCTCTCTCTCTCTCTCTCTCTCTCTCTCTCTCTCTCTCCCTCCCTCTGTAACTCTGCCTTTCAAACAAATGAAATAATTCTTAAAAAGGCAAAACACCTGCACTACTCACAATGTCAAAAATATGCAATCAACTTAGATGTCCATCAACGGATGAGTGCATAAAGAAAATGTGGCATATATGTGCAATGGAATATCATCCAGTCATCAGAAAGAGTGGAATTTGGGTATTTGTTCAAAAAAGGATGGAATTGGTTATCATTATGTTAAACAAAATAACCAGACCTAGAGAAGCAAATACTGCATATGTGGAAGGAAATTTCCATATGTGGAAGTTTATATACATTCAGTGTGAATCTAGAATAGTGATTACTAGAGTCCAGGGAGCGTGGGGTGGGGAGACTGGATAACGGGAACCACAGTGCAGTCAGATGAAGCGGAGGGCGCTGGGCCCACTGCTGTCTGCAATAAGGACATTGGAAGGGCTAACGCCTGGTGGGATTGGTTTATGCTGTCAGTGTGTGAACATAGAAGGTACAGCATTTCAAGCCGGCGCCGCGGCTCAGTAGGCTAATCCTCCACCTTGCGGCGCCAGCACACCGGGTTCTAGTCCCGGTCGGGGCACCGATCCTGTCCCGGTTGCCCCTCTTCCAGGCCAGCTCTCTGCTGTGGCCCGGAAGGGCAGTGGAGGATGGCCCAAGTGCTTGGGCCCTGCACCCCATGGGAGACCAGGAGAAGCACCTGGCTCCTGCCATTGGAACAGCGTGGTGCACCGGCCGCAGCACGCCTACCGTGGCGGCCATTGGAGGGTGAACCAACGGTAAAAGGAAGACCTTTCTCTCTGTCTCCCTCTACTGTCCACTCTGCCTGTCCAAAAAAAAAAAAAGGTACAGCATTTCATTTTAATATAACATTTAAAAAAATAAATTTCAGAATTTTTGTACCATATAATCCTATATTTAATTCAAAAGAAAACAAACAAGCAACCCCACCACTGTGGGTGAAGGAGCAGGCACACGCCAAGGTGCTGCTGGGCGCACACCAGCTCCCACCACACACCGGGGGGCTGCTGGGTGCACACCGGCTCCCACCACACGCCGGGGGGCTGCTGGGTGCACACCGGCTCCCACCACACGCCGGGGGGCTGCTGGGTGCACACCAGCTCCCACCACACGCCGGGGGGCTGCTGGGTGCACACCAACTCCCACCACACGCCGGGGGGCTGCTGGGTGCACACCAACTCCCACCACACACCAGGGGGCTGCTGGGTGCACACCAGCTCCCACCACACGCCGGGGGGCTGCTGGGTGCACACCGGCTCCCACCACACACCGGGGGGCTGCTGGGTGCACACCGACTCCCACCACACGCCGGGGGGCTGCTGGGTGCACACTGACTCCCACCACACACCGGGGGCTGCTGGGTGCACACCGACTCCCACCACACACCGGGAGCTGCTGGGTGCACACCAACTCCCACCACACGCCGGGGGGCTGCTGGGTGCACACCAACTCCCACCACACACCAGGGGGCTGCTGGGTGCACACCAGCTCCCACCACACGCCGGGGGGCTGCTGGGTGCACACCGGCTCCCACCACACACCGGGAGCTGCTGGGCTCACACCGACTCCCACCACACGCCGGGGGGCTGCTGGGTGCACACCAACTCCCACCACACACCAGGGGGCTGCTGGGTGCACACCAACTCCCACCACACGCCGGGGGGCTGCTGGGTGCACACCGGCTCCCACCACACACCGGGAGCTGCTGGGCTCACACCGACTCCCACCACATGCCGGGGGGCTGCTGGGTGCACACTGACTCCCACCACACGCCAGGGGGCTGCTGGGTGCACACCGGCTCCCACCACACACCGGGGGGCTGCTGGGCTCACACCGACTCCCACCATGCTCCTCCCACCTCTTTCATCACAGACACAACACGCACCATGCCACCTGTTCCATGCTCATTTTCTCGAAACAGCCTCTTGTAGGTCTGTACCCGAAAGCGTTAAAAACAGGTACTGCAGCAAGCACACGTGTGCCCGTGCTCACGGCAGCGTCATCCAAGTAGAGACAGCCTGGGTGTGCTCTGGGGATGAGTGCATAAAGACGCTGTCGTGTGTCCAGACAAGGGAGCCGCGTCCAGGCATAAAGGAATGGGGGAGGGACCCGGCAGCATTACGCTACCTGGAACAATCCAGACACAAGGCCCGCACGTGGTGAACGTGAAATCCACAGACACAAGGCAGAGGAGCGGGCTCAGGGCTCGAGGAGCGCAGACAAGGCGGGGAGCCTGCCCAGTGGGCGCCAGGCGTCCTCCTGGGTCCTCACGAGGATCGGACGCTAAATGGAGGTGACAGCTCGGCATTGAGAACATGCTGAACGCCACTGACTCGCGTACATTACAGTGGTCAGTCGGTGTTAATTAGTACAGACGGTGTTAATTAGTACTGAAGCTATCACTGAGAATGTGCCCCGGGGGAGAACACCCTCAGCCGGCGTCGGTACACGGTGGGTTAACCCTCGCCTGTGACGCCGGCATCCTACATGGGCTCTGGCTCCAGCCCCGGCTGCTCCACTTCCAATCCAGCTCCCTGCTAATGTGCCTGGGAAAGCAGCAGAGGATGTCCCGAGTGTTTGGGCCCTGCACCCACATGGGAGACCCATATGGGGTTCCTGGCTCCTGGTTTTGGCCTGGCCCAGCCAAGTCTTGCAGGCATTTGTGGAGTGAACCAGTTGATGGAAGGTTCTCATTTTCTCCCTCTCTCTTTCTCTCTCCCTCTCCCGCCCCCCACACACACACTCCCTCTCTCCCTCCCTCTCTCCCTCCCTCTCTTCTTCCCTCTCTCAGTAACTCTGCCTTTCAAATAAAAAAAAACATAAGGGGGGTTGTATTGCATCCCATCTGCTCCACTTCCAATCCAGCTCCCTGCTAATGGCCTGAGAAAGCAGTGGAATTTGGCCCAAATGCTTGAGCCTCTGCACCATGTGGGAGACCCGGAAGAAGCTCCTGGCTCCTGGATTGAGCCTGGCTCAGCCCTGGCTGTTGTGGACATTTGGGGAGTGAACCAGCAGATGGAAGATTCTCTCTCTCTCTCTCTCTCTCCCTCTCTCTCTGCATCCCCCCTTCCTCCCTCTCTCTGTAACTCTAGCTTTCAAATAAATAAAATAAATTTTAAAATAATGAGAAGCTGTTCCCAGCGGCCCCGGCGGCCCCGGCGCACCTAAAGCAGGCCCAGCCCATTACGTGCACAGACGCTCAGTCACTGGTTCCGGGGCCTGCAGACAGCTGACGACGAGGACCCCCAGGGAGCCAACAAGCAGGGGGAGGGGGCGTGCTCTCGGGGCGGCACCTCCTCACCAGCTTAGCTTGCTTTTGTCTGTTAAATCGAGGCAGGGCATGGCGCACTTCTGGGGACGGTCATGATTTAACAAGGAAACAAGTGCCACCACGCTCCCTATCTATCCGCCCACTACAACCTGATGCCCAGAAGTGCAGAGTGCAGCTCAGACCAGAAGGACTCAGCGGGAGGAAGGCAGGTGACTCTCCCCAGCTCCTCCACACCGAGGCTACCCCTGGTCTCCTGTCCACCAGGAGGCTGGGCAGGGAGCAGCTGTGACTGCAGCAAAAGGCCGCGGCGGTCGCTGGAAGAGGGATCAGGTCAGGGGTCCAGAGAGAAGAGGCGGGAGGGGAGGCCACCACAGGGCAGCCCCCGTGAGAACGAGGCTCAGAGGCTCCGTCACGTGTGGCGAGGGCACGAGCACGAAGCACTTGCTGTGCCTGTGGCTGTGTACCCCCAGGCTGGGGTAGCCCCCATTCCACAGCAAACCCGGCTGTGGCGGGAGCACTGGGCAGCCCGCTGCACCCTCCAGCAGCTCCCTGCAGGCTGAAGGTGACGGGGCACAAGGGCCGTGAAAACAGACGCAAGCCCAGCTTTAGGGCGCCACTGAGGACCCGGATGGGGAAATCTAAGAAAGACGGAGGAGTGGCCCTGGGGACAGAGATGGCTGCCGCGGAGCTCTGCTCTCCCTGGGCGTCTACCTCTTCGTTGGAGGACAGAGTGAGACAAAGGCTCACAGGCCTGGTCAGTCCCGGTTCCCAGCAGGACTGCCCTGTTCCACACCAGCCACCCCCGACAAAGGAGAAGTTGGTGTTTCCACCGGACTCTTGGGCAGCACGTCCCCAGGCTTACCAGGACTCGCTATTCCCACAGCCTTCTCTACAGGGACTCAAGTTTTACGACGACTTTTTGTTTATTATTTATTTCATTTCCCAGGTGCTTTGATCGGGATGGGAAATTCTGTGACCCTCCCAACCAGGTCAGAAGCCAGAGGTCATCTCAGCCACTCTCGACAGCACCAGCCACTTGTCACCAAGTGGGACGTGCACACCAGCGCTCTATGACAGGGACTCTGATGTAGAGAGAGTGGGGACTGTTTCCCTAACTCTGAGGAAGGGAATTGAGGAAATAGGTTTTGCACTAATGAAGGGTAGGTTTCTGCTTTTGATAAAAAGCGTTCGTGCACACACCCTTCAAACCACATGAGCAGATACGCAGACAATCTCACCTGAGAGAGACCATTTACAGAAAAGCCTCTGTTCTCCCTGGGCCACGAGAGAGCAGAAACGTCCGCCCACTTCCCAGCGTCCTCACGCCTGCTCTCCTGCTCTAAGTGCTCCCTCCGCCACCTTTAATCCTCACAGCCACCCTACCAATCAGCCGGTTTGAGTCTCATTTGACAGAGACCAAGAACCTGCCCAAAGTCTCACAACTCGTTTTTTCATTTGCCCATACCTGCACTTGGGTAGCAGTATTCGTTGATTAATAGGAAAGTGAACAGGCCGGCGCCGCGGCTCACTAGGCCAATCCTCTACCTGCGGCGCCAGCACCCCGGGTTCTAGTCCCGGTCAGGGTGCTGGATTCTGTCCCGGTTGCTCCTCTTCCAGGCCAGCTCTCTGCTGTGGCCCGGGAAGGCAGTGGAGGATGGCCCAAGTGCTTGGGCCCTGCACCCACATGGGAGACCAGGAGGAGGTACCTGGCTCCTGGCTTCAGATCGACGCAGCGCACCAGCCGTAGTGGCCATTTGGGGGATGAACCAGCGGAAGGAAGACCTTTTTCTCTGTCTCTCTCTCTCACTGTCTAACTCTGCCTGTCAAAAAAAAAAAAAAAAAAATAGGAAAGTGAACAAAACAGTTATGCCTTGCTAGGACCCCATGCTGATAATAGTGTGGATTACAGTCTTTGAAACTAAAAATTTAACACTGTTACCTTTTCTTCCACTTAGGTATCTCATTCTACACTAAGTGTGTGTATTTATTTTGTTTTATTTTATTTTATTTTATTTTATATCACTGATCAAAGTGAATAATGGCTTTTTAAGGACTTATTTATTTATCCGAAAGACTTACAGAGAAGGAGATGGGGCTGGTGCTGTGGTGCAGCAAGCTAAAGCCCCAACCTGCAGCACTGACATCCCATATGGGCACCGGTTCAAGTCCCAGCTGTTCCACTTCCAATCCAGCTAGCTCTCTGCTGTGGCCTGGGATAGAAGTAGAAGATGGCCCAAGTCCTTGGGCCCCTGCACTCATGTGGGAGACCTGGAAGAAGCTCCTGGCTCCTGGCTTTGGATCAGCCCAGCATCTGGGGAATGAACCAGTGGATGGAAGACCTTTCTCTCTGTCTCTCCCTCTCTGTGTCTGTAATCTACCTTTCAAATAAATTAATGAAATTTTAAAAAAGAGAGAGAAGGAGAAAGAAAAAGAGAGGGAGAGAAAGAAAGAGAGAATCTTCCACCCACTGGTTCACTCCCCAAATGGCCACCATGGACAGGGCTGAGGCAGGCTGAACCCAGGAGCCGGGGCTTCCTCTGGGTCTCTAGATGCAGGGGCCAAGCACCTGAGCCATCTCCTGGTGCTCTCTTTCGAGAAACCTCAATCTAAGTTGTTGTCAGATTTAACTTTACATGTGCTTGTTTAGGTTCTCAAACAAGCTCCATCTGTAGATTTGCATTAAGAAAATAGATCATAAAGAAGATAAGACAGAATAAGAAATATTTACAGCACCTAAAACATGCAAAAAAAAAAAAAAACCATAAAATACAAGGAACTCCAGGTTGATGAGAAAAAAAAGCAGAAGTGCAATGGAATTAACTAAGACTTCCAGAAAAGAGAAGGTCAAATGGCACAAAATTTATAAAAGCATATTCAATTGTACCAATAATTAAAAAATTAAAATGAGATCATGAATTCAGCTTCTGGTAATGGTAGAGTAGCTTGTACTCAGATAATCTCTTACAGATAAAAAGGATAAACCCTGGGAAAATATTAAAACTACCTAATTAGAGATTGATAGAAAGAAGGCAGAAACTGGAGAGGAGCCAGCCTTTGAGAGAGGGGGACAGCGCAGGAGCAATGTGGATTATGTGGTTTTTCACGGAGTGCACACAGCCACCCAAGTGGGGTGCAGCCCCTGTGTCACAGGCCAAAAGGCAGGTCACATGGCCTCGAGGGGTCAGAGTACAAAACGTGGGGCCAGCAGGGCGCCAGGCAGTGACGGGAGAAACCACAGCAAGGACGTGCACATGGCGGCTCCAAGCCCAGCTGTGAACCTGACCACATCCTCAGCTGGCTCCTAATGTGAAAGGGAAACCCCCGAGCACTGGCAGAAAACAGGAGCTGTCCGGGAGGTTTCAGCCAGTGCCCAGCACCAACAAGATGGGGTCCGGAGCTTGATTTTAGCCAGGTTAACTGACTGCTGTGATATCATCTAAAGGAATGTAAGAAAATCCAGTTTCTGTAATACCCACACTTTCAAGCACACAATCAACAATTAGTAGACAAACAAAAAAAAAAAAGGATTATAGTCAAGAGAAAAAGCAATCAAAAATGACCCCTAGATGGACTAAATGTTGGAATCAGCTGAAAATGACTTCAAATAAGATATAATAAATATATGCAAAAGCTTGAAGGAAAATGTGGTAATACTACATGAAAAAATTAAAAATCACGACAGATAATGGAAACTATTAAAACAAGAACCAATGGGAATTCTAGAACTAAAAGCTCCATAGGTGAAGCAAAAGTGACAGAATATGGTCAGGCAGAGCAGAACCCCCAGTAAACTGGAAAACAGATTGACACAATGAAACAATCTGAAGAACAGAAAATGGAAGGGGGAAACACACAGTGTCTCAAACACCTCAGGGAGAATATTAAGTGTTCTAACTCACATGTCATTGGAATTCCAAAAGGCAGAACCAGAAAAAAATTAAGTAAAAATTATGGCATTTTCCAATTTTAGGATGCATACAAACTTCCTGATTTGAGATCCTCAGTAAACGCCCAGAAGGAGAAATGAAAAAGAAAAAAAGACACATTCCATACAGGAAACATTGATGTCAATGATATTTGCCTCCAGGTAGAAAAAAACAGAGGTGATGTAGCAACATCACCAAGGGCCTAAAAGAAACAGCCCCCAAGTCTTGATCAAGCACAAGTACCCTTCAGAAATGAACATAAAACAGAAGTGGTTGTTTTCTTCTCAAGAGAGGCTAAATAACTTGTTCCAAGCTGAACACAAATGACATCAGAGGGATCTGTAAGAAGGAAGGAAGAACAGGCTAAAGGTGACCACATGGGTACTGTTGAAAGTCACAATTTTGTTTCCTAGCTCATTTCAGACAAACGACTATAGAAACTTATAACAGCGCGTAGTGGACGTGAAGACACACACAGCTGTAACATCTCGGCTGTGTCACTGTTTACACAGTGGGAAAGCTACAACTGGAGCGCTCCTTGCATCACATTCTCTGTGCTGACCCGCAATGCATTCTTCGTCTCTCCCCTTGGGGAAACACATTAACGCATTTCAGAAGCGGACCATGCAGTTCTTGTGATGTAGCCCAGAACAATACGCAAACATCGTGGATGTGAGATAGCAGTGCTCACGGCAACAGCGCTGGAGACTGAGACATCAGCAACAGCAGAAGCCAGGAGCAGAGAGAAAAGCCACAGGTGCTCCAGTGCAGGGGTGGCGGCACACCCAGCCCGTGCTGTGGCTGTCCCCATGGACGCCCGCATTCTAGACACACAGTACGAGGCAGGGCCCTGTGGTCCAACCATCGAACACTACAGCCAGTCCCAGGGGAGCCAAATGGGCCATCCCTCGCCACTGCACAAGTGTCACCAACAAGCACACTTGCACCAGCAACGCTGCCTGGTGGTAGCTGAAAGACAGGGGCCACCAGGGAGGGGCTTTGTGGGCAGGGGACAGGGACCTTCTCTCCAAACCAACACATGCTTTTTTTAGTATTTTTTAAATTTATTTGAAATACAGAGTTCAGAGAAAGAGGGAGAAACTGAGAGAGATCATCCACTCCTCAATGGTTGCAACAGCAGGGGCTGGGCCAGGCCCAAACCAGGAACCTGGAACTCCATCAGGGTCTCCCACACGGGTGCAGGGGCCCAAGCACTTGGGCCATCACCTGCTGCCTTCCCAGGCTCATTAGCAGGGAGCTGGATTGGAAGTGAAGCAGCCAGGGCTCGAACCAGTGCCTTACGCTGGCCCCAACACATTTTCAAACTTGCCCCAAAGCAAATGTCCAATCCCAATGAAACAATTTCCATCTGCAGAGATAAGTTTTAACCTCAACTGAAGAAAGCAGAACATGTTTCATGGGAGAGAGAGAGAGGGAGAGGGAGAGAGAGAGGAAGGAAGGGAAGGGAGAGGGAGGGAGGGAGAGAGAGAGAGAGAGAGAGAGAGAGCGAGCCAACGAAGGTCAAGCAGCGCTTCAGACTTGTTCTAACAAAAGCTGAGCCCCAGGATGCAGGATTGTAACACAGTGAAGCCCTGGCATTTCTGCAAATGTCCCCTCTCCCGTTCTTCTTCGAAAACAACGCCATTACAGAAGTAGTTTTACATATAAAGCGTGTGCACTTCAAGTGTACAATTCAATGGTTTTAGTAACTAGTAACTTTATGGAGTGGTGCAACCATCGGCATAAATTAGTTTTAGAACATTTTTATCCCTCCAATAAGATCGCCCACCCCTATTCGCAGTTAAGACTCATTCTCTCCCAGCCTCAGGCAACCACTAACCTACTTTCCAGCTCTATAAATTCAGCTTTTCTAGACACATTACATAAATGGAATCAATCAATACGTGGTCTTTTGTGGCTGGCACCGTCCACGTGCCATGTTCTTGACGTCCATCCGCGACACAGCACATGTCAACAGTTCATGCCTTGTAGCTGAGAGGCACTTAGGCTGTTTCCAGGTGGAGCTATTTTAAAATAATAGTGCCGTGAACACTCACGTCCAGGTGCTTCTGTGGACACGCAGCTCATCTTTCTTACGCTGAGCCGTCTAAGAGCGGAACTGCCGGATCTCACGGTAGTTTTATGGTTTTGTTTAATTTTTGAGAAGCTCCCAAACTGTTTCCCCACGTAGAAAACAGCCTTTCCATTTTGCATCCTTAAGAGTCCCCGATTCTCCGCAGCCTCATCAATATTCGTTATCTGTCTCATTTATTACAGCCGTGGTAGCAGCTGGGCAAAGTCATGGAGGCTTTTATTTACATTCCTCTAATGACTGCAGACACCCAGCATCTTCCCCCGCACTTTGTCGTGATTATATTTACCTTCTTTGATGAAACATCTGTTGCCGGCTTTGTCCATTTTGTGATTGAGTTATTCATCTTGTTCTTACTGAATTTTAAGAGTTTTTTATTTTTTGGCAAATTCTTGATACAAGTCCTTTATCAGAAAAGATGTGTGTTTTGCAAATATTTTCTCTAAGTCTGTTGCTCGCCTTCTGATTTCCTTAGTGGTGTCTCTGGAAGTGAAAACGTTTTACGTCCCGATGAGACCTAATCTGCCCACTGTTCTTTTATGATCCGTGCTTTCGATGTTGTATCTAAGAAATCTTTGCCTGAACCAATGTCTTAAATATTTTCTCCTAGGTTTCCTTCTAAGTTGTCTTGTTTCAGCCCTGACGGTTAAGTCCACGATCCGTTTTGTTTGAGTCTCCTAAATTCAGCATATTTGCATATGGCGTCAAACTGTGCCACCCCCTTTCCCTCAAATCAGTGCCACCGCACCTTTGTCAAAAGTAATTGGCAGCCGGTGCCACGGCTCACTAGGCTAATCCTCCGCCTGCAGCGCCGGCACACCGGGTTCTAGTCCCGGTTGTGGCGCCGGATTCTGTTCCGGTTGCTCCTCTTCCAGTCCAGCTCTCTGCTGTGGCCCGGGAAGGCAGTGGAGGATGGCCCAAGTGCTTGGGCCCTGCACCCCATGGGAGACCAGGGGGAAGCACCTGGCTCTTGGCTTCGGATCGGCGCAGCGCACCGACCACAGCAGCCATTTGGGGGTGAACCAGCGGAAGGAAGACCTTTCTCTCTGTCTCTCTCTCTCTCACTAACTCTGCCTGTCAAAAAAAAAAAAAAAAAGTAATTGGCTATAAATACAGAGCTTTTAGTTCTGGACTCTCGATTTTGTTACATTATCATACAGACGCTTAGAATTTGCTTATCAATCTTTAAAAAAAAAGCTCTGCCAAAATTTTGAATGAACAAATCAATTTAATCTCCCAATCCATGAACATGGAGTGTCTCCCCATTCATTTAGATCTTGCACTTACCTCGGCAGTTCTGTCATTCTCACTGTACAACTCTCACACTCCTTTTGTTAGATTGATTCCTGACTATTTATTCTTTGGGATGCTGTGTGAACAGCAGCTCATTGTCAATCCCGTCTTCTATAGGTAGAACACAATTCTTTCTTACATTGAACTTGTGTCCTGAGCCCTTGATGCCTCTATTGGCTATTTCTCACGGCTTGCGCCTCTCACTCTTCTGCCTGCCACAACAAATCCAAGAAGGTCCTCGCTGACCATTCCAGAAACTGTGCCCCCCCTCCCCCTCCCCCGCATTCTGCGCTGCTGATTGCGGAAGAATAAAAAATCATTCAGAGAGAATCACCTAAAAATTAGCATGTAAAAGAACTTACCAGGCCAGTACATGTGATCACTCCATAGTCTCTTCCAATCGCAAGGTCTCTGTGTCCACCCCCAGGTTATGGGTTCTGAGGTGATATTACACACACCTTGCAGATTATGAAGTACGTTTTTCTAGAATAGAGTCAGCTTGCATTACTCCAAAACAAAGACCAGGGGACAACACCTCAGCTCGGGGTGTGCAGAGCACACGGGGAGGGGCCACGTGCAGATGCAGAATTTGGACGTTGCAAAGCGGAGCGTCTCAGCCTGAAGCTCCTAACACGCTCAGATATGCAAGTTTGGGATATTGTACAGTAGCAAGTTCCACCAATAAATTCAGAGATGTTCTGAAAATAAAACAGCACGAGGACCGACTCCCTGTGAGGGGCCGAGGTTCAGTCAAAGTGTGGACATTTTCCTGGCACGATTTGGATGAAGCAGCTCCTTCCCTCCTCGCAGACAAGCGAGAAGCAGCAATCCGGTCACAACAAGTTTATTCCTAACCCACTGAGGGCGCTGGATCTGACGCCAGCTTGTAGATGTCCAGCGGACGCCCTGATGGCCGGGCAGACTAGATGTCCACCCCCCGAGGTTGCAGATCGTGGGCGGGTTGAGCGTCCACCCAATGTCTGACAGAGAAGCCGCACTCTGACCCCGGAGCAGTGCACAGAGATGCCTCTGCCCCTGTGGTCTGACGGAGGAGCCGCTTCCCTCTGGTTCCTTAAATCCACTCCCACAGAGCACAAGGGAAGGTTTGGCTGCGGCCTTTCACGTGGGTGCCATTGAGCTGGCCCAAGCACCACCGTCTACTGCGGTCAGAGAGGGCGGCCGAGCCCACGGCCCCACGTGTCTGGATCACCACCCCCATCCCACTCCATTGGCTCGGTCCAGGTCTCAAAAGCAAACACCCGGGGTGGGGGGTTGTTTTGTCACCATTTGGGAAGAGCCTGGATCTAGGCGCTGAGAAAAATGTGCAGAGAAAACCCAACGGAAACTGAAAGGTGGGGCTATCGCTAGGCACGGAAAGGGAACCCGGGAGAGGAGCAATGGTGGAACTGGGACACGGCTGAGCAGGAGGCGGCCTGTGCCCCTCCGTGTCGGCGCTGTCTCACACCCCACCATATCCACAGTCACCCGTGCCCCTCCGTGTCGGCGCTGTCTCACACCCCGTGTTCCCCACAGTCACCCGTGCCCCTCCGTGTCAGCGCTGTCACACCCATGTCTCCACAGTCACCCGTGCCCCTCCGTGTCGGCGCTGTCACACCCTGTGTTCTCCACAGTCACCCTGCCCCTCCGTGTCGGTACTGTCTCACACCCCGTGTTCCCCACAGTCACCCGTGCTCCTCCAACACCATGCCTTTGGTTGTTGCATTTCGGGGCTCGGCTGGACAGTGACCCAGGTCACCGGCCAGGTCATCCATGAGTGGGAAGGATCGGGTTCTGGATCAAGACACACCCTGGAGCAGCAGGCAGAGCTAGGTGTCCCGAGGGCATAGCTGCTGACCAGGGGCCACCTCGCCCTCGCACTGAGCCTTCAAGGTATCGCAGCAGGTGAGACGACTGTGGCGACGGAGCACATGGCATGCCCGGCCCTCATGACATTCGCAGCTTCGTCCTGTCCAGGCTGGAGGCCGGATGCTCCACTGGCTGACAGCTGCCCTCCTCCCCAGAGGATCCTGACGAGCTGTCTCCACTGCCCTCTGAGACGGCCGCTGTGGGCGCAAAGCCACTTCCCTCTCGGTCTGCTCTGTCCCAACCAGACGCTGAATGGGCTTTGAGCCAATACTTTGGCTCTCAAGAAAGACACACACACACACACACAGAGCCCGGGCTCTCAGCGCACAGGCTTGGATCTTCAGGGGACACTTACCAGGGAGTGACCAGTCCCCAGGAAGCTGGCTGCTATCCAGTCATCCACCAGCAACGGGAACCAACCCTCACGAAGCAGGACAGTGACCACCGTGAGCTGTCCCACAGAACGAGCGGCGCGCACCCACCCAACACCCGTCCAGGGTGCTGCACAGACACAGCTAGTGGCATGCATGGCTGCAGTCAGATTTTGTCCCTGCGAGCGGCCTCCCTCCAGGGCCCTGAATCCAAGCCGCGTCAGCAGGATGAGAGGACCACGCAGCATCCATCTCCCTGAGCAGGCTCCTGTGGGTCCACGTGCCTCTGCCAGCACCTCCCCCTCCCGGGATGGAACTGAGACACCAATGTCCAGGGGCGACAGGCGTCCAGGACGACAGACTGTGGCCGAGGTGGCCGAGGCAGCCCCGGAAACAGCCCGGGAGCCGCCCCGACGCAGCAATGGCCTCTGTGGGCGGCTGCGCCCCAGGCTCCAGACAGCAGCTGGCGTCTGCGTCCCAGCTCTCCAGGAACTCAGTGCTGGAACTCCCAGTGTGCCAGTACATCCCGAGTGCCTGCAGCGCTTTGCTTATTGTCGCCGAGCGCATCTTCAATACATGTGGCATCAGCACGGATTGCAGGTGAAATCCTCACGGGCCGGCCCTGGGCTTGGCCACCTGACAGCTGGCGCTGGAGAAGTGGCCCTGGGAGTCCCTGGTCCTCTGTGGACACAGGTGCCAGCATCCCCTGTCACCACCTGGGAAGCGCTTGCTGGGTGACGTGCTGCTGGCACAGGCAGGGAGCCGGGGCACTGTGGAGTTGCTCAGCCACTGGGTACTGCACCAAGGAACTCCAAGAAAGGGAGGCAAAGACTCAGGACCTGGAACCCTCGCTACACGCATGGACAGTGAAGTGGGTTTCCCACTGCCGTGTCCATGGGCATGTTGGTACAGACTCGCACCCGCGGCACTGCCAGACACCCTCTGCAGAAGTCAGGTAACTGGTCGGGTACTGGACAGGCGATGTTTGGGGGCACGTGTCCAGCTCAGTGACACGACCATCAGAGTATCATAGAGCCCACCCCCTGCCCGGAGCGCCAGTGACGACATGCCTGACTCAGGACCCGTGAGCTGCCACCTGTGCCCGTCCCCATGGGTCCAAGGAAGGATGGGACCTCGCTCCTGAGCCCCCAGGTCTGCCATCTGCCACACAACTGGACCTGGGTGAGCAGCGCCACACACTCACGTGTCTTGGGGTCAGCACTGCAGCTGGGAACGTGTGTGTTGGCTTTTCAACATGCGTGAGGAATTGTGAGGGCAGTGGATGGACGGACAGACACACCAGGACAGGCCGACAGGGGGTGGTGCTGGAGAGCGGCGCGTGCCCGCGAACCTGGTGTTGCTGGGAGCCGCAGACCCCTGGGAAGGTCGGGGGGGGGAGGAGTCCAGATAGCAGCAAAGGGCGTATCCTTAGGGACAGGGCTCTGCAGGGTCCCACTAGTCCTGTCAGCAGGAAGCCCGAGAGTGGAAGGGCTCGGCAGGGTCAGAGCACGCGGTGCGGGGGCTGGAGCGGCAGGCAGCCGGCAGGTCATGCAGAAGGGAGACCAGGAACGAAGTTGTCCCAGTGGTGGGGCGGCTGGGAGGGACTCCTGGGCTCTTTGCCCAGTGTCTCCAAGATGCAAGTGGGAGGTACAAGCCCCGGGAACCCCACAGTGCGCTCACTTCTCCCCGGCCCCTGCCCAGGTCCTCAGGCCACCACGGCACCCAGAAGACGTGTGCCATCGCCCCAAGGCCTCGGCAGCCCCATCACCACCACTGTCAATGCGTTCTCAGATCCTGGCCCTGCAGGGACCGTTTCAGGCAAGGAAAGCCAGACAGGAGGTTTCCTAAAGCCGTAAAGGAAGCTCATTTAATTTCAAACAGTAATGGTTAACAAGTACAAGGGCAGCTCAAAGACAACATGGAGGGGAACCCTCTCCTGGGAGGAGGATGTGCTGGGAGCAGAAAGGGGAGTGTCTGTGCGGGGGGCCGTGCCCATCGCTCACCAGCACCCAGTGTGTGCGCACGGGCTGACCATGAAATAAAATGCCAAGCAGTGTAGTCATCAGGAGAAAAACGTAGGCCACACCCCTCAAGGTCCTCAGAAACCTCTGGACACGGTCTCAGCCCAGA
Organism: Lepus europaeus; assembly: GCF_033115175.1. Classification (NCBI taxonomy): domain Eukaryota; kingdom Metazoa; phylum Chordata; class Mammalia; order Lagomorpha; family Leporidae; genus Lepus; species Lepus europaeus. The sequence continues at coordinate 123,112,532 of NC_084835.1, forward strand.
CAGAGCCGGCCCCTTCCTCACCCCGGCCGAGAGCCCAGAGATGGAAAAACACACAGAGCGGGCACTTGGTCCGTGGTTAAGACACCAAGTGGGACACCCACAGCCTACCTCAGAGTGGGATCCAAGACCCCGCTCCACTTCCGATGCCAGCTTCCTGCAGGTGCACCCTCGGGGAGGTGAAGACAGTGGCTCAAGTCCTTGGCTCCCTGCCGCCTACATGGGCGACCCAGAGTGAGTCCTGGCTCCTTGCAGTTGCTGGTATTTGGGGAGCAAACCAGCGGCTAGAAGATATTCTCCCTCTCCTCTCTCTCTCCATCTCTCTGTTTCTCTGTCTTTCAAGGAAAAACAGACAGGAGACCGGTCAACGACCTTTGAACATGAAATGGAAACGCCCACTGTGGAAAGAACGGGAGGAGCTGAGCCGCCGTCGCCCTGGCTGCAGTCTGGGGCAATCGCACACTCCCCTCCCACGTGCCAGCAGTGGGGGAAACCACGGCCTGGTGCCGAGAGCCCGGCTGCCCCGCCCAGCTGCCCTCCAGGACACGGCCTCCGACAGGCTCCCAGGCAATCCAGCCTCCATCAGGAGTCCAGGAGACCCCGCCCTCTTCCTCCAGGGAGCGTCCACTGTCTGCAGGAATCTGTGCCCCCGCCTCTTCTACTTGGATCTCACTGGGAAGCTCGAAAATGAAAAACAGAACCTATGTGCTGAGAGCGAGTCCAGGTGAACTCTGATCAAAGCAGGCTGCCTAAAAAGGCGTCCTTTCGCCTTGGATGGTGTCTCCATCGGCGGCCACCAGTTAACCCTTTAGAGACGGGCCAGCCGGCCAAGCAGAAACCTGCCGAAGGAGGCCTCCCAGTAAAATGAATCGTTGCCACTCGAGCCACCTTGGCCATCTGATCCCACTGATAGGTTTCTGTGTAGGAGACATAGCTATGTCCCAGTCAGCCTGGACGTCAGGGCTCAGCAGGGTTTGAAGTGCCGGACATTGGACGTTTCAAGAGCATCAGAATCACCGCAGCAGCGCCGTGGGGGAAGCGATCGCCAATCGTCGGCTTTCTGAGCTCCACCCTGAGGGACTCTTTTGTCTGCACCGCGTGACCAATACACGCTCTCTCCTGTGAGTTTGCCAGATGGCATTGTTCCGCTCGCCGAGACGGCTCGTCGAGTTCCCCTGATCTGTTGATGGAGCTGCCGAAGGCTGCCGAAGGCTGCCGGATTTCGGTAAGGACGAAGCGGCTCAACCATCTACCAACCCAATGCCACTGCAGAGTGACTTTTCAAAGAGGAAATTTAACCTAGACAAGATGCGCACAAGCCACAGCACAGCTCCGCCAGGAAACAAACCCCCGGTCCCCGCTGGGATTCCTTCATCCCTCGAAGGGAGGAAGGGGCTGTACTCTCTCAAAAACAGTTCCCAACCTTCGATACTCTGGTCCTCCAGCTTCGACAAGACGACGTGCCGTTCTCACGCTCTTCCGAAACACAGTCTCCCGCCCGTGACGCTGGACGCGTGGATGCCGGGGTTGCCATCAGATTTCAAAGAGGATTTCCCCCGGTTGGCCTAATTCCCATCAGCACTTTCTATGTTTGGTTGCAAGCAGTGGCCAGTGAAGAAATACAACAGCCTGCCCCACCCAGCCCCCGTACAGTTTCCTATCCCAGGATTTCAGTTACCAATGGTCAACCTCAGTCTGAAAATACCAAATGGAAAATTCCAGAAACAAACAATTCATGAGTTTTAAGTTGTGCACTGCTCCAAGCAGCGTGATGAAACCTCACGGCCTCCCACTCCATCCTGCCCAGGACACAAGCCATCCCTTGGTGCAGAGCATGCGTGTGACGTGGGCTGCTGGCCCCTGTGTCGGTTAGCAGCCGTCTCGTGCCCACATCCACTGTCACAGAGCCCCAGAGCTCGGAAGTAGGGGCTCTGGCAACCGCATCACAGTACACTGTTAAGTTGTTCTGTTTTGCTGTTGTCCGTCTCTTACTGTGCCTCATTTGTAAGTTACACTTTACCGTAGGTGTGTATGAATAGCAAATGCATTTACATTCCGGTGCAATCTGGTTTCAGGTGCCCACGGGGGGTGTTGGAACGTACCCCCTCAGTTAACGGGGTACTGGAACAGTTGCATTGTAAGCTTCTGTTTCTACCCCTTCCTCACTTCCCTGAGTAATGAATGTGGGGATCTATCACCCAGGCATAAAAATGAGGGCTGATGAAGCAGGACGGTCAGTGCAGTGGGCGCTTGGAGGCTCAGTCCCACCAAGAACTGGGAGAACGGGCGCGGCTCACCTCATCCCCCCCATTCCACTCCAGCTGCCTCCTTACAACCTCCTAACTCTTCCATCCCGCAGCCTCTCATTCCCCGTCTTCCAACCCCGATTCTCCTGTTTTCAAAAAACATTTTCCATCTTTCTGGCTAATTTTCCACCCAGATCATTGTAAGCAAATGACCGCTATGTTTTCAAAACACCAGGTCTTGATTGCAAAGCCAGTATCATATCATACAACCATAAAAACAGAAAGATCATTATCTGCTTTCTATTAGTTAAGAAAATATTAAACTAAGTATCCCTTCTCCCTAACATCTAGAAAAGCATGCTAATTCTTGGCTGGGCTAGAAAAGCAAGCATGGTTGAAACATACAAGGGTACTTCAAAGAGTTTGGATAAAATAAAATTAAATATTTGTTTATTCTGGTATTTAAACAACTTCAGTCCATGCATAGTTTTCGTGATACGCGTTCTCCATGACTTTCCGAAGCGCCCATGCACAAGCTGCCTTGGAGGGGCAGGCACTTCAGCCCAAGACGCACTCAGGCCTTGCTTTCATTTCTTGTTGCAGTCAGGAAGCCGGTTTGCAACGCACACTCGGCAGCTGTCAGTTATCAGGCCCTTCCCGTATGCCACCGGCAGAGCTGCGCGTGCTGTTTGTCATGTCACTTCTCACGGTCCCTTGGGGCTGGAGAGCTCATTCTTAGCTGGAGACCCTGCCGGAGGTTCAGAGAGGAAACCGACTGGTCTGCAATCATGGCTGCGGTAGTGGTGGCAAGAAAGAGATCTGCACTCGGGATCCAAGCCAAGCCAGCGTTCTTGACCACGAGGCTCTTAAAGATGTGTCTTCTTATTCTATTTTTAAAGGGTTTTATATATTTATTTGAAAGGCAGAGTTACAGAGAGGCAGAGGCGGAGAGAGAGAGAGAGAGAAAGAGAGAGAGAGAGAAGTCTTCCATCCATTGGTTCACTCCCCAGATGGCTACAATGGCTGGAGTTGGGTCTATCGGAAGCCAGGAGCTTCTTCCAGGTCTCCCACGTGGGTGTAGAGGCCCAAGGACTAGGGCCATCCTCTACTGCTTTCCCAGGCCATGGCAGAGAGCTGGATTGGAAGAGAAGCAGCCAGGACTTGAACCAGCACCCATAGGAGATGCCAGCACTGCAGGCGGTGGCTTTGCCTGCTACGCCACAGCGCTGGCCCCCCGCCTAGCAGTTCAGATGTGCACACCCTCATGGGGGTCCCGGATGTGAGCTTCTCACTAATGCACTCTGGGAGGCAGCAGTTAGACTCAGGCACTTGGATCTCTGCCCGGGGGAGACCTGGACTGAGATCCTAGCTCCTGGCTTTGGTCTGGTCCGTCCCCAACCGTTGTGCACATTTGCAGAGCAAACCAGAGGATGAAGTTGCCCCCTCTCCCCCTCCCCCTCCCTCTCCCCCTCCCCCTCCCTCTCCCATAAATCAATCAGTAAGTTTTTAAATACATGGCTTCCATCTCCCCATCAGTTCTCAGGCCCTGTTCCTCAGTCCTGATGGACAACACTCTTGTGTTCACATCCATCCAGCAGGGACGGAGCCTTGGACTTGGGGGGCTAGCCTGGGAAGCTGCTATGGCTTCAGTGGGGATGGAGCCTTGGACTTGGGGGGCTAGCCTGGGAAGCTGCTGTGACTTCAGCCGGGATGGAGCCTTGGACTTGGGGGGCTAGCCTGGGGAGCTGCTGTGGCTTCAGCGGGGATGGAGCCTTGGACTTGGGGGTCTAGCCTGGGAAGCTGCTGTGGCTTCAGCCTGGCAGGAAAGTTCCTTCAACTTTACAAGAAAGGGCGAGAAGATTCCCACTCTGTGACCTCCAGCATGTCCCCAGGGCCCCACTTTGAGGAACCACACAGCAGCAAGCCTTAGGAGCTGGCTGGGTTCCAGGTGAGGACAGGGAGGGGAGAGAAGCCAAACAGTATATAAAAGGTTCTGTATTCACACATGCACACACACACATGCACACACACAGACACACAGACACACACACAGGGAGGGGTCGCCCCCTGCAGATCAGCTTGTTCTGAACCAAATCTGATCTGCAGAAGCACAATAGCTCCCCTGGCTTAAAGAGGCCACCGTGTTGGAATGAGCAAACGCACAAAAACCTGATCCTCTCCCCCTTGGAAACAGACGGGCTGTGTCCACCCGGGAAGCAGGTCCACAGTCCTCCTGCACCTGTTACACACACACACACACACATTGCCACACATGGCCAAGGGCTCCAGGGCTGCCCCCACGGGCACTCTCAGCCCCACGGCACGTGACCGTTACTGTGAGGATTCTCGGCATCTGCCGAACGAGCAGGTCCCACGTGCGGAACAACAATGGAAATCTGAGCGCTGAGCCAGCCAGGATCAAGTCTTATTCTGCTTCCGGATGCATGAAAGGGATATTCTAACACTGGTCTCAAAGGAAAAAGACATGTGTTATCATTTCTTTATTTATTTAAAAGTCAGAGTGGCAGAAGGGTAGAGAGACAGAGAGGTCTTCCGTCCGCTGGTTCACTCCCCACATGCCCACAACAGCCAGGGATAGGCCAGGCAGCAGCCAGGAGCCAGGAGCTGAGTCCAGGCCTCCCAGTGGGTGGCCGGGAGCCTTAGTGAGCGTCTCCTGCCTCCCAGGTGCCTTGGCAGGAAGCTGGATCAGAAGCAGAGGACACAGGAGTCGAACCAGGCGCCTCGGTTTGGTATTCAGGTGTCCCAGTGGTGGCTGCACCACCGCCGTGCCAGCCGTTATCACCTCTGAGGACAATCTTGCCTCTGTGGTCATTAAGGTCCATGCGGAGGCGAGGGGGCAGAAAGGCCAGGGAAGGGTGGTGTTGGCGGAGCGGCAAGCGGCTGGGTGTGGTGCAGTGCAGAAGCTGGGTGCTCGCTGGGTGCTCCTCACTGCGGCACCAACGTGGAGCCCAGGCCGCCGGCTCAGCCCTACCGACAGCCTCAGCCCGGGGACCTCCACTGCCACTTCTGCCCCATGCCAGCCGTCTCTCTGCGCCTTCCAACAGCAAAGGAGGGATCCCGGAACCCATTCGGGCAGACTCCTGGGTCCTGGTGGTCTCGCTTCCCAGTGGTAGGGATCTGTCCCGTGCAGCATCCAGATGTGACAAAGGTGCCTGCACGCTGAGGGGCAAGTGGAGAAGGAGCTGTGCCCCCCACCCCCGAGTCGGGACTCTGGGCAGGAACAGCTCTCAAAGGGGCTCAGCTGGGGAGCGCAGCCTCCTCTCCAACAACCCCTTCTCGCTCGGACGGAAGCGACAGAGCACTCACTGTTCTCCTCCATGGGAATATTTGCTGACGATGCCTGACAGCTGCAGGAGCAGTACAAACGCGTTGGCTTCAGAAAGCAACATCGTACCCGATGCGTGCTCATCCGGGTGATGTAGCCGCGCCTCAGTGTCGCTTTTGGCTTCGTGTCCTGGAAGAAGTCTGTGCTCATAGACTCACACCTCACACCCCTGCTTTGTCTCCCCTTCAAAATGCCCCCAAGCAAAGACCCCATCCCTAAGTCCTTGGAGAAAGCTGCCCCCATCTGGGACAAATCCACGCATGCGCCCAGCCGGTTTTCAAAAGTCAAGGGCAAATGAGCATCGTTTCATGTATGTGGTGTCAGGGACTGGACCACGCTGGCGAGGAGGCGGGCTCCCTCTCATTCCCAGGCACTCAGACACTGCCAAGCAAACGCAGCACGGCGAGAGCGAGCGATGACAGTGCTGCACCCCAATGCACCTGCTTCTCGCCATTTAGCTGCCTTCCCTGAAGAAATGCTCCTACCCACAAAGAAAACCAGCATGGCGTGGGAGTTCAGAACGACAGGATAAATAGTCTGGCCCGGGAAGCCTTTTCTGTCCCTTCCTTCATTGGCTCTTTGTGCCTTAGGTGACGTAAAATAAGCCTTTGAGAATTCCATAAATAATTCCACTTGTCGGTGCACTGCCCCACAAAGTACACACTGAGCGCCAGGAATATCGTTGTTACACCCAAACTGAACTCCCAGCCCGGGCAGGCGCTGTTGGCCGGAGCAGTCATCGTGAGCGCACCAAGAGGGCATTGGCTATAGACCCCGCTCTGGGGGGCCAGGCAGCGTCACGTCCTGTTGTGGCCACAGACGGCGCACCTAGCATCAGCCGGGCTCCTCGTAACTGGACGTTATCCATCAGGATGTGTCTGGTGAGACAGTGGGCAGGAAACCACACCATCAGGACCCCAGAGCGCCGCCCCTGATGGAAACCGGTCAGCACTGGTCAGTCCTGGCATCCGTGTGCGTTGACACACAGCAGGGACAGTCCAGGACGTGCGTGCAGCGTGAGCTTTGAGAATGGGGTGTTGCTGAGAGACCACGTCCAGAGAAGGTGAGACGACAAGCCAGAACCGGGAAGTGGCCCCTCCATGTGGGATCCGAAGGAGGCTCCTCACCGCTCACCCTGCTCCGGACCTGTGGACGTCTGTGATCAGATCATGGACTGACCCATGGAGCCGATCTGGAAACTCAGGGATGCCAGGGGTCCCAGCACCTCACGCAACCACAGAGGAAAACAGCATGGGCTTCCTGTGTCCCCAAGTCTCGGGCAAATCATTGCTCAACTGGCACGCCCTGCACGGACGGGACCAGGACTTGCCAGGTTGCCCCCGCCCCGCCTCCCCTACTGTGCAAGCCCCCTCTGCCGGCTGCCCTGTGCTGTCCCCGCCTCTCCCGTCCCCACAGCGCCATCCACGCCTCCTCCAGCGTTTCCTTCACAGGCCAGGGAGCGCTCCCGCGGTGCAAGCAGGGACAGTTGCTTTGCCCTCCTCTGCCTCCGCCTCTCACGGTGCCCCTGGTGCCCACAAGGCTCAGGTGAAGCCCATGCATGTCCTTCAGGGCCCGTGCCTGGTAACCGAGCTGTCTTTTCTCGGCCGTGAGTCATTCAAACCAGTAATTACCACCAGGCTAGTGGGTAAATATCACCACGCAGCTACGTGCAGCCGATGCTAATGCGTCGTGGTCTGCGATGCTGTGGCAGCGGCTCGTTAAGGATGGAGGAGGAACCGCTCGCCGCCCCCTGCCCCGACCCCGGTGTGGTAGGTGGCGCCTCTACGCCTGGGCCATCGACGCTCAGAGCACTGCAGACTCCCAGACATTTGGTGACACCCTGAGCAAGGAGCCGCTCCGGCTGCACGGACGCACTGGGGGTGTGGGAGGGCCGCACACGGCTCAGAAATCTCGGCTCCAAGGGAGCGGGGTCCACCAGCACCCAGGGCGAGTCCCCCGAGTCTCCCACTTCTGGGGAGGCTACACGAGGCTTGGTGCCCACGAGTCAGCGGCTGACGCGGCTGGATTTATAACCCGGGCTGAGCGCTTCGACGCGGGGAGCTGGACTGCGCCATCGAAGCCGCGCTAATCCTCAATGTGTGCTCTCTGTGCGTAGGGAAAGCCGGGCCGACCCTAACGGCAGAGCGTTTTGAACTCTGTTATGTGACAGTCCTCAATTCATCACCGAGCGCAGATTTTCTAGACGCCCTTGCTTATTAGTGAAATAAGACAGCAGCTTGCCCGGCTCTGCAGACAGATGCGTTTCCAACCAGTCACAGGGAAACGCTTTTCCCATTGAAGTTTTCCAGGGGTGGCTCAGAGCAGTCGCCTGACAATAACACAGCAGTCATTTAGGCTACATTAACAGGCTTATTTAAAAACTCCGCGCTTGACAGGTTACTCTGCCTTTACAGGAAAATATTCAGAGTTCTTAACAAAACGCCACGCAGAGAAACCTGAAGTCCTCCGAGAGGAACATCTCAATCCCTTCCAAGCCACGCAGTTTAACTCGAGATTTCTGCTCATGCCTGCACTTAGACCAAGTGGCCCAAAGCAAAGGCTCTGCAGTGACCAGGACGTCCACACGGACCCAGTGCTGACCACAGCCCCGGATCCCCAGTGCCAGGAGTCTAAGGCGAGCACTGCTACATGTGAGTGGCTTTGCAATGCATTGCTCACTGATCAGCCTCTCACACCGCGTCACTCCTTGCCAAGAGGCTGTGGACAGGAGCCTGCTGCTCTGGGCTCGATTTGTTATCCTAAATGTGCACAATCGAGGAAAATGAGGGAAGCTCAACACCCCCAGGACGTGTGACTGATGACGCCACGCCCACGCCCAGGTGCAATGAAGCGAGCTGACGCTGCTCTCTTCCCACAGCGGCGGGTTTGACATTTAAAGACCAGATGTGAGGTTTTTACAGGGTAAACTCGATCTTGGTAGATGCTTATACCGCAGTACTCTGTCAAATTCTTCTTTTAAAAAGAAAAAGATTTATTTATTTAAAGGCAGAGTTAGAGAGAGGCGGGGAGAGATAGAGACATCCTCCATCCACCGAGCCACTCTCCAGATGGCCAGGAGCGGGAACTCCATCCAGGTCCCCCCGTGGGTGGCAGGGACCCACGTCCTTGGGCCATCACCGTCTGCTGTCTCAGATGCATTAGCAGGTGGCTGGATCGGAAGCCGCGCAGCAGGAACTCGAACCGCGGCTCACAAGGGCAGCCGGTGGTCAGGTGGCGGCTTCAGCAGCCCCGCTTTCTTATAGATCAAATACAAAAAGCCGTACAATAACTAAGACCACCCAGCCTTCAACCACACACCCATCCGCCATTCGCTCCCTGGGCCCAGAGCTGTCCGGGCTCTGAATCTCGTCGCTCCATGGCACCATGTGAAGCCACATGTGCTTCCTCCCCATAAGGGACTTAGAGTCCTTGCTGCCGGCTCCCGTGGGTGCACCTCAGCCTCACCCCCAGCCAGTGCTCCCCAAACTCTCCCTTGTCCATGGGAGGCATTTCCAAGACAAACTGGAACCCGAGTCTGGAAGGATGACCCACGTGGCCACTTGAGCCGGGCTCAGGAATGACAGGCAGGCCTAGAGGCTAAGCCTCTAGACGTTTCTATGCAAGCCACACCACTTAACCCCCAGGTGAAGCAAACGCTAATGGGGCGTCTATGGCATTACCCCAGGGTCTGAGGATCCCCCCTCCAGAAGCTGGCAGGCAGGGGCAGAAGTAAGACCAGGGTTGCAGCGAGGGAGCCGTCCTGCGGTGCTGAGTGGCTGGGACAGAGGGCGTGTTGACCCCTGAGCTCCGGGGACATCCCCAGGTGC